>NC_080774.1:11979545-12282575 GCF_020826845.1 Diceros bicornis minor
TAGGATGGGTGAAATAGATACCACATTGGAGCACAGAACAAAGAAAGCAGAAGGAATTCTGCCTGTCTTGTGAGATATCTGTATGCACCTCCTGAGGGCCCAGCGTGGCTTGGGAGCGGGAGGCAGGGGATGGAGAGACACAGAGGAGACAAGTACCCTCCCCTCCACCCCCAACCTCACAGGCCAGGCTAACCGCACGCCCCCAGCTGAGGAATCACATAACCGTGGCAGCTGTCCAGAGCAGAAGAGGCCCGCACCTGTTTGCAATGTAATTTAGCTATTATCAGCCTTCACATCCAGCTGAAATTCAAAGACTGAAGAACGAGGGAAGACAGAGGGGGCTGTGTAGGGGGGGTTAGGAAATTGGAGAGGTGAGACGATCAAATGTCCTAAATGGCCTCCACTTTAATGCCTTATATAAAAATTTCCTGTAATGCATGTTACCGTAAATAAGGGATTGCTGAACACGGTTTTCTAGCTGAACTCTCCTGGAGGGGATGTTTGGAGCCAGCCTGGTTACAGCCCACCTCTCAAATTATCTCATTGTAAAGCGTCTGGCTCCCAAGGCCTCCGCTTACTGGGCTGAGCACAGCCACGTTGTGTTCTTCACAGGGCAGCATTTGGGATTCACCACTTAGCGGAGGATCGATTCCCTTCTAGACCCCCTCTCTGCTTCCAGAGATGTTTGGGGGCAGGGAGAGGGTCTCTTGAGCCCCAAGATTCTCTCTACCCGGCCCACCCCCATTCAAATCCAAATCAACCTGTCAGGGCTGGCAGAACCGACAGCATAATCCCCACTCCTGGCCGTGAGGAACTAAGCCTGACATTGGGGTCACTGGGGCACACTCTGACAGTTCTTAAGGGGAAGTTTGCAGGATGCACCTGGACAATTGGTCCTAGTTTCTCTTGAGGGAAAGATGGAGGAGGCAATTTCCCTGTTGATAAGATTCAGATTCTGCTGGTGGTTTACCATGTGCCTGCTGAATACCCCAGAATTGCCCTCGGCTAGAACAGGCATGATGGTGGTGGTGGTGATGATGACAGAAGGGAAGAGAGAGCAGGAAGGAAGGAAGATCACATTATTTGATTCTCACAATGACCCTAAGAGCCAGATACTATTATCCCCATCTTACAGACAGAAATAAGAACAGTAAGTAGTTTGCCTAAGATCACACTGTTCATGGCTTTGGTTTAATTTTCATGCCAATCTTGGGAGGTCAATATTATAATCACTGTTTCTTGGCAAAGAAACAGAGGTGAAGAGAAAGTAACGAGTTCATCAGTTCCACAATTCCTGATTGAGTGCCTCCCATGTGCCGAGCCCTGTTCTGGAAAATGTGGTTATGTCAACAAACACAGTGGACAAGATCTCTTACCTCGTGGAGCACGAATTCTAACTTATGTTCCTCATGGAAAGGATTTGAACACAGAGCTCTTCTCCAGAAGTATCTGGACAGCAGAAATTTGGGAATGGGGCAATCAGCAGGGTTAGAGAATGGCCTTAAAAAGTGTCTTTGCAAGGATTCTGTCGCAGAATCAGAGCCTGAGACAGGGGCTTGTAAACAATTTACTTAGGACATGATCCCCAGGAGCAGGAGGGAGGGATCAGGACGAGTGCATGGAGGAGGAGGGAGAGCCAATATGAGGGTGTGTTATGGACGTGACTGAAGCTATGGGTAACCAGCGCCCAACCCATGGGGACTTTCAAGGGCCCATATGGAATGCTTATCAGAATTGTCCCTTCAAGGGATGAAAGGCAGAAGCGTTTACCCATCAGTTCCTGTTGCCCTTTGGTTGAGCGTTGCCCCATGGCTTAACTTCCCTACCCTTCTGGATTGCACATGTATGAGTGGACTGCCGTTCCTGTAGCTATCCATGCCATGCATTAGACAAGGCCCAGGGTGGAAAGTGAGTAACATACAGCACAGGCTCGAAGCTTGCTGCAGCCATGACTAGAATTAGAGGTGAGACAGGGAGGACACGAGCCAGTGCATAGCAAGTATCTGATACACTTTGTATCCGTCAGGACAGGCTTGGTTTGGCTGCAGTAACAAAAATCCCACGTTCTCGATACTTAGCACTTTAAATGCATTATGTAATTTAATCTTCAAAAATATCCTGCAGGGTAGATATTATCGACTCAACTGATGAAAGAACTCAAGCTTATAGAGCAAAATTAACTTTTGCCCAAAGTCACTCATCTAATTGGTGGTGGGACCAAGATGCAAACCCAGGGGTGAATGGCTTTAAAACCTGTGCCTTTAATAATGTTGTGACAGAACCTAAGCAGCAAGGAGCTTCAGAGGTCACAATTATTGATCTCAATTTTATTTTAAAATAATTTTTAACTATTTCTAAAACTAGAAGTTTGAAAAATGCACATTAAATATCCTGTATGTCAAGTTTTAACAAATAGAAGACACCCAAATTGCGTCAGGTTGGGTCATTTTTTTTGGATCTGGGCGTGAAACATCACCTGCCATGGCTGTTGAAATGAAGAGAGTGGTAGTCATTAGTCTAATTTGTCAAATATCTTCCACATTTCCACCTTCGAGTCGTGGTAGGGTTACACCTGAGCCCCTTCTGGTCGAGTGGGGCCCATGACTAGTTCTGGCCGTGAGTTATGATTTCCAGGCCAGAGCATTGAATTGCCAATGAGAACCATCCAGCACCCCCTTTACCTCTGTTCTACTGTTGCAGAGAGTGGCTCCTCTGTCCTCCTGGGACCAGGACTAAAGACAATGGACAACGGAGAACAGAGTCCCCGGTTGACTCACCACACTCACGTATTATGGGTAAGAAATACACATTCGTAGTTCTCAACCACAGAGATTTGTGGATTGTTTGTTACTGCAGCAAAACTTAACCTATCCTGATTGGTTGGAGATTATCCCGAGTTTGCAAGGTATCACAGACTGGGTTCTCCAGAGTCGGATGCTGAGACAGAATTTGGGGTGCAAGATGTTTATTAGGGATCAACCACCTGTGAGAGGGAGAGGAAGCAGGATGGGACAGAGGAAGAAATTGAACTACGTTCCTGGCCTGCCAAAGCTTTGGCCAACCCAGGGAACTCTCCGGGGTGAGTACTGCCTATCACAGCGTCCCATGTAGGAGCAAAGTGGTTGGACCTTTACATCTCCTCCCTGCTCAGTCACCTGACGCAGGCGGCCCTGGGAGGGGGTGATGTTGGGTAGAGCAGCCCTTCACAGCCGAGGCAGACCCCAAAGGAGCTGGCAGCTGGGGGTCATCTGCTGCCCACACTCTGCATGGCTGGGCAGAATGTCCCCCCTTGAGAGGGAAATGGCATCACATCTCTGTGTCAACCGCACAAGTTTTTATTTATTCATGTGAATCAGAATCCTGACTCTATCCAGCAGAGTTCTTGGTTGCAAGACCAGAAGTCAACCCTGGATAATGTAAGCAGGAAAGAAGTTTATTAAATGAGTGTTAGAATTGTTGGGACGGCTAGAGAGTCAGGTTGGTGACTAAGCAAGCAGGAATGAGGCCCAAAGTCAAGCCACAGAACTGGCCTGCTGGGGATAGTGTCACCAAGACCACTCAGCACTGGGGGACAGTTATCGGCTGCCTTTTTGGCCTTAGGCACTTGATTTTGCAGAAACTGCTGCAGGGGAGAGAGAGGGAGAAGGCGAGGGGAGACGAGAACCCCACTGTCCTTCCAACTTGCATCTCTCGCTCCCATTCAAAGTTTAGTATAAGTGCACCAGATGGGAAATACCTGGGTCACCTGTCAGCATCCTTTCCAGGAAACGAAGCTGGAAAAGCAAGAGCCTGACGTTCAGTTTCCGTCGAGGGACGTGGTCTCTGCCTCCCTGGAGAGTCATCAAGTGGGGAGCTCCCTAGACATCGGAAGGAGACTCGGAGGCTGAGCAGCCAAAGAGAATGACGAGTGTCCACTCTACATGTGTGCAAACAGAATGAAGTTCAGACACAAATTGGGTTCTGGGACGCAGAGTGGGCTCTGACCATCCCTACCCCAGCGTGAATTTTTTTCTGCTAAGCTCTGAGGTTCTCTTCTGCAGTCAGCATTTCTCTGGGCTGCAGTGAGGTAAAATCCAGATTTAGTGGTCTGGGGACATGGATGCACCAGAGAACTGGATAAATGACCAGAATGTCTTCTTCTGCAGCCCGGGGTACGAGCAGGGAAGCCCAGAGCACAGGTGGGAGGAGGGCTCACCATGGAGCGTGGCCAGGAATTCCTGGGGCAAATTCACTGCGTCTCCATCTACCCACTCACTTGTTCCTCAAATACTTACTGAGCCCCTACCACATATCAGGCTCAGCTGAGATGCCGGAAGTACACCAACTTCGCCCTCATGGTGCTCCTAGACCAGTGGTTTTAAGTCGCTGCTCTTTGCCACACCCTTTTCTAGCAGCGTGGAGAAATGGCCAAGTGTCTGCACTTCACCATCAAAGACCCTGAGTTTAAAACTCCAACGCTGCTCATTTCTAGATGGGGGACCACGGCCAAATTACTTCCCCTCTTTTAGCCTCTGTTTCCCATATGTAAAATGAGATTAATGATAAAGATTAATTGAGATAAAGCACAGGGCCTGGCTCAGATTTTGTTCAATAAATATTAGTGATTATCATCATCATCAGCTGGGAGAGGGAGGGGTCGGGAGGGTAGCACACATTCTTGGCTTCCTGATTCTCACCTCATAGTTCTTATTTCCCACACCCTGCCAGGGCTGTGTCTCGTTACTACCACTTAGGGGCTATTACACAGAGAATTATGTTATAAAACAATAGCAATAGCAACAATAATAATAGCAGCTATAATTGTTGAGCACCTGCTAGATATGAGAGCCTGTGCTAAGCTGTGTTTAAAGCCTTGCTACTCAAAATAGAGTCCTCAGACCAGCAGCACTGGCATCCTCTGGGAGCTGGTTAGAAATGTTGACTCTCAGGCCCCTCCCCAGACCTATCTGCCCCACCTCACTAGAGATGGAATTTTCCAAGCTCTTCAGCAATCTGGGAATTCAGGCAAAGTCAGTTTTGGGAGATGAGGGCAGCCTGCTTACAGAGACATGGTAGGAAAAGCAAAAAGGAGAGAGTCCGTACAGCAGTGAGAGAGAGATCCAGGGAGGAGGGGCTGAGTAAAAAAATCATGTGGTACAAGGGCCAGATCCTTCTACAGAGAAGGAAAAGGGAAGATGAGAATGGACCTGACATAGTCTACTGAACTATGAGAGGGAATTCAGTCCATTCTGCTGCAGTCAGCTCTTTGTGTTTTCAAGTAACCTGCACTTTCAAAAATAGTATTACAAAAATAATTGCGCAAGTGGCTACAGAGTTGCAGACTCACAGATATATAATCACTCTTCCTGCCGGGCCTTCTATAATAAAGACCTTTCCCATAGTGACAAGTGTGTTTTGTCACTGCAAAGCAAAAAGAAAACGCTGTACATGGCTCTTAACCGCACAAGGGCAGGCGTTCAGGGCTCTCTGGTTCACAGCTGCATCTCCAGTGCTTAAGACGGTGCCTGATGCTCAGGAAGTGCTCAAGAAATATTTGTTTGAGAGAATGAATAAACGGTTGGTCCAAACTCACAATGACTGAGCTAACCATCACTGAGAAGTACTGCTTGCATGTAAGCCAGGCTCAAATCAGCAAGTTGCTGGATATCAAAATAATTTACAGCAGCTGTTTGCAACTACTGATCAGGAACAAAAAAGGTCAGGCTCCCTCAGTTAAAACACACACACACACAAACACATAGAGCTGTAGGTTACTATGCTGCAGACACAACAGATTTTTCTCTATCTGCAGTGCTAATTATTATGACTGCGTTATTGTAATAGCCAACCAAGTATCGGAAATCGTGCTTTCTAGGTTACTGATTACTTCATATCCTAAACACTCACACGGAAGGAGAAATGCTTGTAGGGAAAATTATTGGAGCTGAACCCTGAACCACCTCTTTCTCCCACGTGGAATCATCTGTCTGAAGCAGGACAAATCTTGCCGATCCCCAACTGGCTTCATTTGTCTTTAGAGATCAGAGAAACCTGTCCTTTGAGAAAAGCCAGGCTGGCTGGAGCGAGAGGGGCTCTGCAGGACCTCATAGTGAAGCTCTCATCTCGAGAACTGGCCTGCCCTTTTAATCAGCCCTTCATCTTTGGGGCCTGAAGCGCAGACAGTTGACATCCTTTCCACAACCCTGTTTCCCTGCTGGCTCAAAGAAGGACGTCGTCTCAGATCTACACTCAACTGTGTGAACCTCCTGGCTTACCATTCCGGTTACCTGGTTTACCATTCTGGTTACCAGTATTCTCTTGTTTACCATTGTGGATGGCAACGTGGAAAAAAAAGAAGAGAGGGAGCGAGGAAAAATGAACGGAAGAAAGGAAGGAAGGACTGATTTCAGATTCATTCACATTCTTTCCTTAGTTGGCTCTGTATCTCAGAAAACTACATTTCCCAAGCTCCTTTGCCCTCCGGGTAGGTTTGGCCAGTGGGAGGTCTTAAAGGGAAATTGGAGGGTGGGAGAAGAGGAGAATCCGGGGTATTTCTACCTCTCTCTCTCTCTGCCTCCTGTGGCATCTCCAGCTTCCTATGACTGGGTCACCCCTGTGGCTCCAGCTCCTACCAAATAACCTCCCCCTCCATGGTCCCAGCTCCTACCGAGCAGCCTGCACTCTGGTTCCAGATCATTCTAGATGGTTCTGACTTCTGCTAATACCACCTCCCCCTTCTGTTTCTCAGCCTGAGGGGCAGTAGCAGCTTCTCGATGTTGCTAGTCTCTGGGTAACATTACCATCCCTCATTTGGCTTCTCTCAACTCCTCTGTCTACTGTGTAACCAATTCCCTGTGTTAAATTCCCTCTGCTCGAAAATCCTAGAGAGTTTTGCTTTGTTTCGTTTTGTTTTCTTGGCTAGATTCTGACGGGTGTGGATGGTCTCATTAACCCAATTTTTAAAAATTATGATGTAAATACCTACATACATCATATCATTATGCTATACACCTTAAACTAATACAGTGTGATGTGTCAATTATATCTCTATGAAACTGGGAAAAAATTATGATGGAGACAAGGTCTCTCTTTAACATTATTCTACCTTTTTTCCTACCATCATCTTCCACTCCCCTGACTGCCTCGTCTTCTCCCCACAGTGCCTAAATTTTTTTCCTTGTTATTTTCTTAGTTTCCAAACAGAGAACCTCTTCCTCAAATGTGACCTGTTCTCAACTAAATTTCAACCCATTAGCTAATTGTTACTAAGGTGTGAGCCACAAATGGCTTTCCTCTTTGCCTCTTCCAGGAATCTCGGCATTTGAACCAGGATCCGTCTCTTAACACAAAGAAGTGAAGCTCTTGGGCCAACAGGAGAGACAGATGTTGGCAAAAGTGTTTTCTGATAACTTTAGAGCATGTTTCAGGGGCAGAAGTCACCACAGCCACTCGCCAAATGATGTCAGACTGCATTCTGGGAAGTGAGAGCTGGCGGAGGGGCAAAAACACAGTGGCTCACAAACTTGAGTGTGCAGCAGAATCCCCTGGGTGGTGGGATGTTAAAATACAGATGGCTGGGCCCCGCCCACAGAGCTTCTAACTCTGTAGGTCTGGGGAGGGGCCTGAGAATGCGAAGTTCAAGCGATGCTGATGCTGCTGGTCTGGGGACCACTCTCTGAGAACCACTGGGTTAAAATAATAACATGCACTTATTGAGAATTTATTATACACCCAAAAGTGTTTTAAACCCTTTTCAGATATTAAATCTTTTAATCCCCACAACTAAATTTGGAAACTGAGGTTTCCCAAATTTCTACAGAGAAGGTAAAAAATGTCTTCAAGCCACACAACTTGTACCTGGCAGAATCAGGATTTGAGTCCCCAGGGTCTGGCTCCAAAGTCTATGTGTCTAGCCATCACGCTTCCCGTGTCTTGAAGTCCAGGCAGTAGAAAATGGAAAGACTAGGGTTCTGATTTTAGTTCCAGCTGTGTGATCCTGGGCAAGTCTGTTGACCTATCTGTGCCTTGGTTTCCTCATCTGCAAAAGAGGGCTCCTAATACTGCCCACTGCGGAGTGTTATTACCAAGATTTCACGAGAGAATGGGGCAGACGCAGAGTCCTTGCTCCATAACCCCTGGGCGCATCTCTGATTTCACCCCCAGCTGCAGTGCAGGGATCCTGGGCTTGTAACGGATCCCTCCTCTCGTCTCTGCCTAAGCACTTTCCCCCGCCCCACTGCAGCATGCTCAGCCTTCCCGTCCCTCTTTGGGGCAGTTGGGAGGTGCATTCCACAGGGCTACTCAGAAGAGCTCCAGGGAGTCTGAGGCCAGGTTGTCCAGAGCAGTGACCTGCTCATTAACGTACCGTCTAGGTCCATTCAGGCTGCTATAACAGAATACCATAGACTGGGCGGCTTAAACAAGAGACATTTATTTCTCACAGTTCTGGAGGCTGGAAGCCCAAGATCAAGGTGCTGGCAGATTCGGTGTCCGGTAAGGGCCCTCTTCCAGGGTTGCACACGGCCACCTTCTTGTAGTATCCTCACATATAATCCCACCACAGGGGCTCCCCCTTCATGACCTCCTCTAAACCTACCCACCTCCCAAAGGCCCACCTGCTATACCATCATATTGGGGGTTAGGGTTTCAACGTCTGACTTTTGGGGGGACAGAAACATTCAGTGTATCACACACCTCTAACTGTCTTCCTCCCTGCTTCCGTCCTGCACTTGTGCTTCCCAGGACCTCCTCCCACATAATCCACCTGCACCACGTCCCTATTTCAAGATTCGCTTGGGGGGAAAGCCACACTAAGATAAATGACGTGTATAAACTGCATAAACTATTTAGCACAATGCCTGGCATGTCTAATAATAATAATAATAATAATAATAATAATAATAATAATAATAACAACAACAATAGCAGCTCACAGAGTACTTCCTATATGCCAGGCATTTTACACATTTTAACTCATTTAATACGCATTCAATAAACGTAGCTGCTTTTATCATTATTATTATTTACCTGTAAATGTCCTCAGCCCCTCACAATAGTAATTTTTCCCTCAAGTCACTTCTCCATCCTTTGCTATACTTTTTATCGTCCTTCTTGATTACCTTCACTGCGCATGTGGATCTGAAGGCATCTCCTCCCTTTGTTTCCATGTTTCTGGCTCATCTCCCTCACTCAGGGCCGCATGGTGATTTTTCTGGGAACCTCTGCATTTTTGCCTCTGTGGGCCCCTCCTTCCACCACGATAACATCACTAAAAATAGTTTTTGACATAATTTTAAACACTTACACATTTTATTTTTCCTTCTGTGTAGGCAAATTTAATCGACTTGCATGGGCTATACAAATTTCATTTTTTTTCTGATCTAAGAAGAAAACATTTCTGCAACGTCTTTCTTTTTCTTCTGGTTGTAACGAATTTAAAATCTTTTGGTGGTGCCTAGTGGGTAAGTGGGCCCTCCCTGGAAGGCAAGCCCCCTGAGGGCAGAAAGCACGTCTGCCGCTCTCTCCGCAGGGCTCGCGGCGGCAAGCAGGGTCCCCCAGGGCTGGAATTGGAATCCCACCTGGAACCGCCCAGCAGGACAGGACTGCGTGAAGCATCATGGGAGGCAGTATGCAAATACGGCCCCAGGCCCCGCCCCCCGCCTGACTGCTTGACGGAGGGCGCAGCCCTGGGCTAATTGTCCCCCTGATCCTGTCCCTCGGGCCTGACCCCGGGCGTGGGAGAGCGAGACTCACGCCCCCGGCCTCCAGGGCGCGTGCTCTGGGCCTGTCCTGGCGAGGACGGAGCTGCTGGACTGCCCTTCACCCTCCCTCTCGGCCCAGCCCCTGGCAGACCTGTTGAATGGGGCTTTCGTTTCCCTGACCCCGGGGTCATCTGTTTTCAGAACGTGAAATATGGCCACCCGGCCGAGGACAGAAGCCAGGAAGATAAGCGCCAGGGAGGAGCCTCCCGTCCAACAAGCCGTGACTAATGATGATTGGGGCGTGTTTGGCGGGGCAGAATTTATTTGGCTCCTGGTTACCTGGGGGTTAACTCTTTGTGGGATCTTGTGCCCCAGCCCGGAGGTGCCTGGTTTTCCCACACTCTAGGCTCTACATCCCGGTCATGAAAGCACCGAGTTTGGTGTATAGTGGGCGTTCGATAGACATTTGTGGTAGGGAAGGAGGAAAGGAGGGAGGAGGGAAGAAGAGAAGGACAGGAAGGGAGGGAGAGAGGAAGAAGGAAGGAAGATGAACATCCATTCCAGGAAGGTGGGAAGGAAGGAAGGGAGGGAGGGAGGAAGGAAGATGAGCGTACATTCCGTGCCCTGAGCCTTCACCATAATAAATTAGCTCGCATTTATCATGTGCTTACCGTGTGCCAGGCACTGATGCTCAACAGTTTACACACATCACCTTATTTAACCCTCACAAATCTATGAGGCACACACTATTATACAAGCCCATGTTCTAGACAAAGAAACTGAGACTTGCATATTATTTTGTATGCCCATTTAACGGATGAGGGAGTGGAGCTTTGAGCGCTTAAGTAACTGGCTAGGAAGCAGCAGGGCTGAGGTTGGAGCCGAGACTCCCTCTTCCTGGCTTCTACTCTTGAGCTCTTAGCTGCTGTGCCAGACTGTCTTCTGGTGTAGACTCGAGTGCTTCTACGTATTACATCAGTCAGGGTGGACCTCAAAACCCCAGAGGTGAACAAAAACAAACATTTAGTTTCACACTTGTGGGTCTGTAGGTTGGCCGTGGCTTGCCTGATCTGGGTTGGACTTGGCTGGGTCAGGCTGGGCTCCAGTGTTCCTGTTGGACTCAGGTTTTCTCTACATGGGTTCATTCTAGGGGCCCAGGCTAATGGGGCAGCTGCTACTTGAGGCATTCCCTCTCACAGTGGACCCTAAGAAAGCAAGCCCTATCTAGTAGGCAGACCTATCTAAAGGCTTTGCCCAGCCCACATCCTCTAGCATCCCATTGGCCAAATCAGGTCACGTGGTCCAACTCAAGGGGAAGGACATTCATCCCCCTGCCCTGAAGCCAGGGCAAGTGTAGGGAAGTATAATTCTATAACACTGAGGGAGTGAAGATGGAGAATAACCAGTCTGCACACATACGAATTGTGAACACGCAAGGAATATTAGGTGAGGTGCAAAAACACAAAACACGTGGTATTCCCCCTGCTTCCCTAACTTCCCAATCTCTGTTTTTATGTACTGATGTCCCTCCAAGTCATACCCAACAGAATCACACACACATGCACACACACCCAGCAAATAATTGTACATCCTCTGAGGGGTTGACCACTTTGAAGTCATCTACACCAGAGTGATTTTGCTCGCCCCCCTTCAGGGAACATTTGGCAATGCCTGGAGACACTTTTGGTTGTCACCACCTGGGTAGGGGGTGCTACTGGCATCTAGTGGGTAGAGGCCAGGGATGCTATGCAATATCCTCCTATGCACAGGACAGCCCCCTACAATGAAGAATGATCTGCTCCCCAAATGTCGATAAAGCTGAGGTTGAGAAATCCTGATCTAGAAGAGCAATTAACCCAACCTGGTAGCTGGGGAGCCTGTTGAAAATACAGATTCTGGGGGCCCCAGTGCGGGAGTTTTGATTCAGAAGGGCTGGGGTGTAGCTTTGGAAATCTGTATTTCTGACTAGTGATTCAGGAAATTTTGATTGACTAATCAGAGCTTGGAATTTGCTGTTTTAGGTCCTTGTTGTGACGGTACAGGAACCCAAATCAAGGGTTACTTTAGGATTTAAGCAGAACAGTCCTCCTTTGAGTGCTTCCTACCACTGCGCTCTCCAGAAATCCGGCCACTTTGCTTCCCAGCCCCGCGGTTCAGTGTTCGCCTATGAATTCAGTCTCCCAACAGCCCAAGCAATCTATGGTTTCTCCGCTTCCTCTGCCTTTCACTTTTAAAACCAGGAGGAATTCGAGGAAAATGTAATCCATATGTTTCAGAATCATTTACACTTAAATCATGAAAGTCCTGCTATGGTTTTTAAGAGCTATTTGATGTCCAAAACACCTTACGAGGATTTTAAAAATAAGCTTTTTAAAGTCTCTTTTTACTTTCCGTTGGATTTCGCTCTGGGTAAGTGAATTCAAATGATATGAAGCTGGGGGGCTATCGGAAACCCCAAACCACGAACCTGAAGGAAATTCGACACTCAGACAAATCAGGTCTTCTGCTGTCACCTAAAGCATCCCTCGACACGCATCCATTTCATGCAATAAAATCGATCTTATTTTCCCCACGATTATGGATTCAAGCGGTCACTCAATTAGGTCTTTAGACATCTTCCTTCTCATTTTGCTTCTCTGGCTTCCTCAGGTTCCATATTTAAACCATTTTGACTCTCTCTAAATGGAGATCCAATTCCTTCTTCCAATGGGTTTGTTATTTCTAAACAGCAACTCGGCTCTGCTGCCAACATCACATTTCACTCTTCTCTCTTCACCCCGGGGAGACCCAGGTGGGAGGCCAGATTCTAGAAAGGACCATGTACTCGCTTACAGTGAAAGTGGGCCTGCCCATTTGGAAAAGTGATTTGGCAGAACGTCTAATGTGAGACATGCTTATCCACAGCAATTCTGCTTTCAAGGATCTAGCTCAAGGAAATACTCCTAAGCATGGAGCGATACATAGTCACATCCGGAAACATTCAGCAAAGTTTATAATAGACAAAAACTGAAAACAACCTAACAGAATAATAATAGCAAAATGGTTCATTAAGTGATGGTTTCTCTGCTTAATGCCAACATCAACACTGATGGGTATCAAGGCTGCGCGACCATAGGAAAAGGGAAGAGACGGATCTTTGCGTGTCATGTAAAAGCAGATGAATTCTAGACGCTTCAGGAAATTCTTAAGAATGTGTTGGAATTAACTGGACAAAGGGAAGAGGGAAAGATATTCTAGCCAGGGGGATAACATCAGCAAAAGTAGAAAGGAGACTGGAAAACTGCAAGTGACTGAGCGCTGTTGGCGCTCAAGTTCCAGGTGGGGAGTGGGGCGTGCTGAGGTTGGAGAAATGGCAGAGGACAGAGAGTGCAGGTCTTGATGGGCATCTTGAGCAGCCTGGACTTCAGCCTGGAGGCAATGGGGAGCCATGAAAGATGTTTGAGCAGGGAGGGGACACTGTCAAATCTGTACTTATACGAGATGGCTGTGGTCACAGCCTGGAGGAGAGATTGAACAGCTAGAGAAGACTGGGAGACCTAGTTGGAGTCTTTTTCAGTAGGACCCACAAGAGATGCTGAACGCCTTGAATGGTCAGGTTAGAATTCATTCATTCAACAATCATTCATCGTGTTGTCAGTGGAGGTGGGATTTATTTGAGATATGTCTAGAAGGGGCTGTGGCAGATTCCGACAACTAACTGGACAAGGAGGGCGAGGAAGAGAAATGGAATCACCCTGGGGTTTCTGGTTCAAACAGTTGGATGCTAGTGTCACCACTGAGCTAGAGGAAAGGAGGGTGGGACCAGGTTTGGGAGGTAGGCAGTGAGTCCATTTTGGAGCCAGGTAGGCCAAGTTGGAGATGCCCAGCCGGGAGTTGGCTGTTCAAGCCTGCAACCCTGGGGACAGGTGTGGGCTGGAGATACCGATGTGAGAGTTGGCAGCGTTCTGTGGGTGTTTGAAGCCATGTGAGGGAATGAGATCACCCAGGGGGTCATGCGGAGTGAGAAGGACGGGCAAGGGGAAGTTTTTATCAAAATTTCATTATAAAAAGTCTGTAGGTACATTCAAAAGTGTGTGGGGGGGTGCTTTCAAAGAGAAAGGCTAAGTAGATGCTGCTGGTTCACCAGTTAATATGTGTGGGGAAATCTCTGCAGACCGTGCGGTGGGGAGCAAAGAAAAGCAGAGATGAGAAAGGGAAGGATTTAAGTTAAAACATGACTTAAAGGAACGTGCGGACATGGATGGGGCAGCGTCTGTGGAAGAGAGAAGGAGCAGGACAGGGAGTTGTAGCAGGAAGGGGAGACCCAGAGAGGTGAGAGAGGAAAAAGAGAAAGGGGAAAATAGGATTGTATGAATGAAGAAGCGAGACAAAGGAAAGGAAAGGAGAGAAGCGTAAAGCAAGTGAGAGACCCAGGACCCGGGAGCTCCAAGCCTCTCCTGCCAGGAGGGTGGTGAGTGGGGTACAAGATCCAGCCCCGCTTGCTGATCTGGGGTGAGGGGTCCCTGGGACCTCATAGGAGAGAGCTAGTTGGGGAGTACCCACAAACTGACAGCGAGTCCCCCCTCCCTGCCCCTCCCCAGACCCCGACACAGCCTCAGGAGGAGCCTTCTCCATCTGACTCCTGGCACCAGCATGGGGAGCTCAAGAAACCTGATGGCCTCCAGTCTCTGGGGGGCTGACACATGGGAGACGCTGCGGGCTGACCCCGGGTGGAAGTAGAGTGGGCAGGGTTGGGTTGTAGAGAAAGAAGAATTTTAAAGACTTCTGTGGTGCCGTGGAAATGACGGCTTCAACTGGTAGTGAGCGCCTCGTGCCTGGAGGAATTTAAGCTGATGCTGGATGAGCACTGAGAAAAGGCTGTTGTGGAGTGGATTCCTTAGCACCTGACGGTATGATCTACCTATTCTTTTCATTTTGTAGCATGGTGCTTAGCATGTAGCGAGCACTCAATAAATGTCAGCTATTATTATTATTATTATTATTATTATCATTATTACTACAGTCTTCAACCTGAAATACCCAGCAGGGTCAGTGGATACCATAAATGGTGAGTCGTGGGGACTTCTTAACCTGGCCAATGCATGTCCCCCCCGCACTCCTGTCAGCAGTCCTGCAGTGCCAAAAGCATTCTGATTTTCCAAGAGAATCCAGAAATCCAGATTATAGGTGAAATTTTTAAATGTCACTTCAAAGAACATTTTAACATTGTGCAGACCAGCTCTGCCCATGGCCCCCATTTGTGACATCTAAGCTAAGGTCTATCTGGTCTCTGCTTTTTCCACCACCAGCTGTGTGACCTCAGGGAAGTTACTTAACCTCTCTGTGCCTCAGTTTCCTTAGCCGTGAAATGGAATGCTAATCCTTGCCCCACAGAGTTGTTATGCGGATTAAATTAGACAACGCAATCTAAGCCTCTGTGTGGTGTCCCACACATGGGAAGACTTAGTAAGTGATAATTGTTGTTACTGCTATTGAGTTTTCCTGAGTTCAACTCATGCGTTCTGTTCCAGGCAGAGGGATTTCGTGGCAAACGGCCCACCTGCACCCCATGCTGAGATCTGGTCTCTTCCCAGCGTGTTGCCCTGGGATCTTGGCTGGCAGCTCCTTCCTATTACAGGCGTGCCGAGTGATTGCTGGCTTTGTGTGTACCTGGTGACAACTTTAACCTGGCTGCCGGGATCTGGGGAGGGGCGACAGAGTCCGCATGAAGGAGGCTGTTGGGGAAGAGCTGAGTGTGAAACCTTAGTCCCAAGAAGGTGAAGACAGGAGAGGAGAGAGGGGCCGTCGTGGCTTGGCTGCCTCCAGGCTCTATGTTAGCCCAGTTCTGTTGATGCTAATCCGGGGGTTGGGGGGAGAGTGTCTTATACTTTTCTGGCTCTCTCCCCGAACTTTGAGAAGGGGACGCTGACCACATCCCAGTCTCTGGCCTCACCCCACGGTCTCTCCAGGAAAAGGTGGGGCCTCAAGAGGAAAGGTTCCCTAAACAAAATAGCTTCCAACAGCAAAGAGCACGGTCTGCTAGTGTGGGACCTGGAACAACAGAAGCCAAAGAACATGATCACCCCCGTTGGAAAAACAAAGAAACCGAGGCTGAGACATTTCAAGTCACTTGTCTAAGGTTGCACAGTTGGGATTCAAATCCTGTCTCTAGGATTCTAGAACCACATTCTGCACCAGAAGCCTCCTTGTTTCTACTTGGACTGGAATTAGTTTCTTAATGCTTCTTCTCCCCCCAGCCCCTTTTCTCTGTCTCCTTCTTCTTTGTCTCCTCCTCCTCCTTCTTCGGTAAGGACGCACATACATATTCTTTATTTTAGGAGTTCCTAACCTGGGGTCGGGGGGCCCATAAATCCCCTAAAGTTAGATGCAAAATTTTGTACATACATGTGAGTGTTTTTCCCAAGGAGCAGGTCCCTAGCTTTTTTCAGATTCTCAAAGAAACTCATAAATAGAAAAAATGTAAAAGCTCTGCTGTGCACCCCTCTCTGACTCTCTCTGTCTCTGTTTCTCTCTCTCTATCCATCTCTCGCCCTCTCTCCCCCTTCTCTCCCCTCCCCTCCCTCTGTCTCTCTCCCTCTGTTTCTCTAATCTGCAGGGGGCTGGCTTCACCCGGATGCAATATGGCTGGGAGGTGGGCCACGGGGAGGGGAGCTCTCTCTGGAGAGTGTCCTCTGTTAGGAACTGCAGCTTCCAGCGTAAGGGTTAAGGGCAGGAGGAGACATCGTTTTTACATTGTCCTGGCCCGCAGCCTGCCTGATCATCAGCAGGCGGCATCATCCACGTCTGTGGGACCGGCACCCCCTCCCCGGCTCCCTCCCCTCCTATCTGTGCTTGGTCAATGAGAAGCCTAACCTCATTCTAAGTGAATCTCCAAACAGGGGAAGTCAGGACGCAAAGGGCTCTGGAGAGCACTCATTTTCACCCCTTGGCTTTGTGGCTGGAGAAACTGAGGCTCAAGAATGCAAACGAGTATGTTCAGCACCTACGGTCGGTGGTGGCTGGGTCAGACCCCAGCCCCCCGAATGCCATCTCAGAGCTGTTTCCACCCTTATAAAGTCAGTCTCACCCAGACTTACCCTGACTACATTTTATGAACCAGGAATGGGGGCAAAGCTGCCAATCCACCATCAATCCTGGCTAGAACCCAGAAGACTTTAATGTCGTGAGCTGCTTTTAACGTATTCCTTTAAAAATCAAAAAGCCCCAAATCTCTTTCTCCAGTGTCACCCACTGGACAGTCGGCAGGCTTTATCTGCCAGCACTTAAAAAAGGAAAAAAAAAAAAAAAAAAAAGAAAGAAAGATATTGCCGCTGAAGAAGAATTCGAGGCCCCCGGAATCTTAACAAGGCAGTTCTGTTTCTTATCATCTTCAAAAAGCCTTTATTAAGCCTCTCTGGGCTCATGTGGCCGAGCAAGGCACTTTACAGAATCGGATCAATCAGCGGTTCGTCAGCAAACGTGTACAGTGCACCTACTGTGGGAAGCCGCGATGTGGGGGGTATCGGGGCATGAAGGCGTGACCCCTGACCTCATGTGAGGGATGCCCAGGGTCTGCGCTGCCCAAGATGCCGCCTAATCCGAGTTTGGGTGGGACAGGCAGTGAGTGTTGTCAGGAGGTAGAAGGGGAAGCCGCCTCTGGGAAGGAGGAGGATAGATTGCAGAATCTGGGGGAAATGAAAGCCCCCCAACGCCCTGGGCGTCCCTTCACTGGAAGGATGGTGTTTGCATCTTTGGCTCTCTGGGGCATCTCGGGCATAAGATATCTCCAGCACCCAGCAGAAGCCCAGGGCTCAGAAATGTCTGCAAAGCAGAAGGAGAAGCACAGACCTTA
This sequence comes from Diceros bicornis minor, assembly GCF_020826845.1. Taxonomy (NCBI): domain Eukaryota; kingdom Metazoa; phylum Chordata; class Mammalia; order Perissodactyla; family Rhinocerotidae; genus Diceros; species Diceros bicornis. The sequence continues at coordinate 11,997,057 of NC_080774.1, forward strand.
CTTACCAAAAAGGGACCATCACCATGAGACGTGGAGGCAACTGATCATTCAAACTAAGTGCAGAGCCTGGGAGCCAGCCCAGGATGGTTCAAATCCGGACCTCCTTGCTGTGCGGCTCCAGACGAGTGACCTCACCTCTCTAAGCCTCCGTTTCCCCACCTGTAAAATGGGGCAGGTACAGAAGCTACAGCGTGGGCGATCGCCACTTCATGTTAAGTAAGATGTGTGAGGGTGCTGAGTGTCGTGACTGACACACAGTAGGTGCGAGATAATTAATCGTTGTTGTTATTATTGGTATTTTTATAATTGTTATCGATAGTTTTCTCCCTTGACTTTAATTCTATCATGTGCAGCAGGAAGTTTTGGATGCTTGATTTAAGACCATAGAATGGATTTTGGATATTTCATTCATTTAGTCATTTAATAAATTACTTTTGGAGCACCTACTCAGTGCCGAGACCATCTGGGCACAGCCGAAAACAAAGCAAGATCTTTGCCCTTCAAGGACTCTGAACCAGGGACAGATGTCTCATTTCCAGCCAAGGGCTTGGTGAAACCGCCCAGGTCTGCAGACACAGCACTCGGCCCCTGTCCCCCTGGAGTCCCTCTCCTGTGGGTGGGCACAGGCGCTTTGGCTCTGCCAGGGTGCAGGGTCTGATGGCAGAGGTAACGAGTCAGTGGGTGTAACGTTACCCTCTTCTCTTGTTGTTCTGGCCCCCTCCACAGTCCCAGCTATCCCCAGTCTTCTTAGTGTCCCCCAGGAGGCAGCTCTGTGTGGGAAGGAGGCCCTGGGTGGGGTGGGGATCAGGTCAGGATACCTGGGTTTATGTCCCTCTTTGTCACTTCCTCACTGTCTTAACTTAGGTAGACTGCTTGCCCTCCCTCCATCTCAGGTGCCCCATCTGTGGAACAGGGACACGTGGCTGACGAACGACTCTGGTCCTTTCCAACAACAAAGCTCACTGACAACCACAGCCCTCTTCAGGTCAGGACAAACGCTTCCAGTTTGGGGAATTGCTTTGTGACTTTTAAAAGTTTGTGATTGGGCCTGCCCCGTGGCTTGGTGGTTAAGTGCACGCGCTCCGCTACTGGCGGCCCGGTTAGGATCCCGGGCGCGCACCGACGCACCTCTTCTCCGGCTACGCTGAGGCCGCATCCCACATACAGCAACTAGAAGAATGTGCAGCTATGACATACAACTATCTACTGGGGCTTTGGGGGGAAAAAAAAAGGAGGAGGATTGGCAATAGATGTTAGCTCAGAGCCGGTCTTCCTCAGCAAAAAGAAGAGGATTAGCATGGATGTTAGCTCAGGGCTGATCTTCCTCACAAAAAAAAAAAAAAAGTTTGTGATTAAACTCAATGAATATGGGACTCAGGCTGGAAATAATTCTTCTGTCTCCTCTGGATCCTGGCTTAAAGAAAATGAAGATCAAAAGAGGGTAGCAAAAGGCAGTTTGGAAGAAATAGCTAATTTTTGTAGATGGAGGTAAAGAGCTTTTGAAGTCAGTCAGACCTGGGGTTCGAATCTTATCTCTGCTACCGACTGGCTATGTGTCTTTGGGCACGTCACTTTACCTCTCCGGGCCTCAGTTTACTTATCTGCAAAACAGAGACAATAATAACTTCCTCCTGGAATGGTTGTTCTATTTAGAGACAATATTTGCAAATGGTCTAATACGGTATCCAGTGTACATAAACAGTAGATGAAAGCAATTATTATTACTCAATAAATAGAAGCAATGCCTGGTTTAGTTCATATTAACTGTCGGAGGGTCAATGTAATAATTTGGATTAGGTTCTGCCACATGAAACAGAAATCCCCAAATAACAATAGCCTAAACAAGATGGTTGTGTATTTCTCTCTCATGTAAAATAAGCCCAGAGATGGGCAGGGCAGGGCTGGCCTGGCCACTCTACTCCTGACAGCCTAAAGATTCCAGGCTTCTCCCAGCCCAATGTTCCACCATCCCTGGAGTGTGGCCTCATCCTCATGGCCTAGGATGGCTGCTGGAGCTCTAGCCATCACACTGCAAATAGCAGTATAGAGAAAGAGAGAAACAGGGGTTACTTCTTCCCTTAATAGGGTTGCCAGATTTAGCAAATAAAACTACAGGATATCCAATTAAATTAAATATAGACTAAATTTGAATCTTGGATAAATAAATAATTTTTAGCATAAGCATTTGGGACATATAAATATTTTTAAAATTGTTGTTTATTTGAAATTCAAATTTAACTGGGTGTCCTTTCATCCAGTTCCTGTTTTACTTGGCTGCCGTATCCTCTAAGGACATTTCTCTAAAGTACCACACAACATTTCTACTTATATTTGTTAGTCAAAACCTAGTTATGTGGCCAATCTCTTTGCAAGGGAGACTGGGAAATGTAGTATTTATTCTGGATGGCCATGTTCTCTGTTAAAAGTTAGAGTCTTTATTATGAAGGAAGAAGAAGAAAACAGATATTGGGGGTAGACAACATGCAATCTCTCCTATATTTCATTTGTAAACAAAGGGTGATATTATTTAATGTGCTTGATTAAATGCAAGTGCAAGGCTAGAGAAAAATAATTGGTTCAATTAAAATATTGCAATAACCTATATTTGCTCAATGATTTGGATTTTCAAAGCACACTCACAATGGCCACATAAGGCAGCTTTTGTTGACTCCATTTTTCACCTGAGAAAATTAAAGCTCAGGGAAGTCACCTTGGGTGACGTAGAAAGGAAATCAGCTCACACTTCACGTCTACAGTCAACACAAACTGTATTGAGCATCATCTCTGTGCCTTGCGTGGCACTAGACTGCAAGCCCATTGAGAACAGGTGATAGAGACTATTTTGTGTATTAGTTTATGCTCAGCATCTTTTACAGCGTCTGGCACATAGGAGGTGCTGGTGGTAGTTTTCTATTGCTGCATAACAAATTACCACAAACTTAGAATCTTAAAACAATACATGTTTATTCTTTCATGGTTTCCTTGGGCCAGAAGTCTGTGCACAGCTTAGCTGGGTCCTCTATTCTGATCTCACAAGTCTGCTGTCAAGGTGTCAGCTGGGCTGCCTTCTCATCTAGAGGTTTGACTGGGGAAGGATCTGTTTCCATGCTCATTCAAGTTGTTGGGAGAATTCATTTCCTTATGGTTGTATAACTCATGGCAGCTTGCTTCTTAAAGGCCAGCAGGAGAGAGAGTCTCTGACCTCAGGGAGGGCCCAGTCCCTGTCTTAAAGGCTTTCACCTGATTAAGTCAGGCCCTCCCAGGATAGTCTCCCTTTTGATTAACTCAAAATTAATTTAGCACCATAATCTGAAAAATCCCTTCATCTTTGCCATATCCTATTGCCTGAAAGCAAGTCACAGGTTTAGCCCACAGTTGAGAGGAAGGAACTATACAGAGCATGAACGCCAGGGCTCAGGAATCATGGACGCCACCCTTGGGTCTGTCTGCCACAGTGCCAATAAGTGTCTGTTGAATAAATAACTGAATGAATGAATGAATATATTAATGATTTAATAAATGCTAAAGACACAAATATGAACTAGATTATCATCTGGTTCCAAATATTGTGTTCTTTCTCTACAATATGCGACTCATCTCATCCCTGGAGGAACCTTCTAACTTTGAGCTCCTCAATTCTGTGACCCAAAGTCTAGTGCCCCCTGCCTAAGCCACTAGGTTCCTACAAAGCAGGGAACAAAGAACTGCAAACAAAGAAGCCACAAAGAGGCAGGCAGCCCATCTATAATGCAGCAGCCTCGGCGTTGGAAGCCCTGCTGAAGTGCAGACAGCATGTTATGTTTGTAGAATCGTAATGGGGAACACATTTTTAATAAATATATGCAGCATCGGGGTGTCTGGTGGTAGCTATTCCCTCACACTCACACAGTAGATATTGATTACTGACCTGAAGCCACGTCTCCTAGGAACTATAAGTTATGTCCATGTCACTCATGACGTGGTGTGGTTGTCAGCTCTCTCAATGAGAGGCTGAAAGATTTTTTGTATTTTTGGAAGGGAAGGGATGGAATGTTGGCCCAAAGTGAAGCACATGGAGTCAAGCGTGCTGATCCACACAGACCTGATAGATTAATGTTAATTACTAACACTTCCTCCACACTTACCATGCCAGATACTTTTCTAAGCACTTTATGTATATAGAGTCATCTAAACCTCTCATCAACTCTGACATCAGTATTGTCATCTTCCCATTGTCTCTACGAAGAAACAGATGTACAGAAAAGGTCAGTAACTGGCCCGGGACAATCTACTTCCTCAGTGAGAGAACCAAGATCCAAACCCAGGCAGTCAGGAAGCTGTGCCTTGCCGCCATCATTGGTGGGTTGGCTGCTGTACCAGCCAGCCTGCCTCTAAACCAGAAAAACTTGCCGTAAAAAGAAGCTGCAGAATCAGCAAGGCTGGTGCGCATCCCAGCTCCACCACCGACTAGATGTGTGACCTTTGATAGTCCACGTAACCTCTCTGTGCCTCAGTTTCCTCATCTGTAAAAGAGGAATAAATAAATTCAACCTCACAGGATTCTTATGAGGATCAAATAGCAAAGCACATAAAGGTATGAGTATTGTGTCTATAACATGGACCTTCCTTTCTTCCTTCCTTCCTTCCTCCCTCCCTCCCTCCTTTCCTTCGTTTCCTCCTTCCTTCCTTCCTTCCATGCATTCATCCACCCACCCATCCATCCACCCATCCACCCACCCACCCATCCATCCACTCATCCACCCACCCACCCACCCACCCACCCACCCATCCACCCATCCACCCATCCATCCACCCATCCATCCACCCATCCACCCATCCATCCACCCGTCCACCCGTCCACCCATCCACCCATCCATCCACCCGTCCATCCATCCAACCGTCCGTCCATCCATCCATCCATCCATCCGTCCATCCATCCATCCTCTTCTCCACCTTTCTTCCTGTGTCTATGGTCCTAATCTCCTTTATTTACTATTTTGCACTCCAAGTTCACCCCAGGAGCTTGAGGACAACTTTTCTGACACAGGCCCTTGCAGCCCCTAGGACACTATTCTCCCTGTCTTTAATGTGAACACCTTAGGAACCACCCAGTCCCAGACTCCGGGACCCACCTCCACTTCTGGGTTTTTGGCTGGGCCCTCCAGGGCTTCTGTTGATTCCCTCACTCTCTTCTGGATTCTTCTGGATCTCCTCCAAACCTCTGGACATCCCTTCCCCATCCCTTGTGTGGGTTGTTTTTCTCTGGTCATTCCTTGGCTGCTGATGTTCCCCAGGCATCTTTCTTGGCCCTGCTCCCCTGTCTGTACATGTTGGATCTAGATGGTCCCCTCCATTCTCTTTACTATGTGTGCTGGAGATTTTCCATTTGCACCTCTAGATCCACTCTCCACCCTGTCCCCTCCCCCCCATATGCCCTGTGCCCGGGAAGCTGGCCTGCAAGGATGGCACCAGTGGGCTCCCTCGCCCTCTGGCTTCAGGCTGCGAGGTACCAGCAGGGGACTGGAGGCTGGGAAGACAGGAGGTTGGGGTGTTCATTCTCTGTTCCCTCCCTGCTGGGCAGCAGGCTGTCTGCACCCCTCTTCCAAAGGCTCCTGTAGGCAGCCCCTCTTCCTTGGCCACGGCTCTTGTCAGATCCTGGTAACCACACTCCTCTCTGCCCCTTCAGTCCCCAGGATAGTGCGATGCTCAGTTTGATGTATCAACTTGGCTAGGCTGTAGTCCCCAGTCATTCAGGCACACACTCATCTAGGTGCTGTGAAGGTATTTTGTAAATGGGCTTAACATCTGCAATTGGTCGACTTTAAGTAAAGGATATTGCCCTCCATAATGTGGGTGGGCCTCATTCAATCAGTTGAAAGGCCTTAACAGCAAAAACTGAGATTTCCCTGAAAAAGAAATTCTGCCTCAAGACTACAGCGTCAGGGCCCGGCCTGGTGGTGCAAGCAGTTAAGTGCGCGTGCTCTGCTGCGGCGGCCTGGGGTTCGTTGCTTAGGATCCTGGGCGCGCACTGACGCACCGCTTGTCAAGCCATGCTGTGGCGGCGTCCCATATAAAGTGGAGGAAGGTGGGCACGAATGTTAGCCCAGGGCCAGTCTTCCTCAGCAAAAAAAACAAAAACAACAAAAAAAGAGGATGATTGGCATCGGATGTTAGCTCAGGGATGATCTTCCTCACAAAAAAAAGAAAAAGAAAAAGACTACAGCATCAGCTCGTGCCCGAGAGTTGCCAGCCTGCCCTATAGATTTCAGATTTATCAGTCCCTACAATAGTGTAAGCCAATTCTTTGACATTAAAAATACAAAAATTTGAAAAATTTTATATATACACACGTACATGTATAGATGGATAGATGGATAGGCGGATAGATAGATGTGTCCTACTGGTTCTGTTTCTCTGAGAAGCCTGGCTGATTCAGGTGGTAAAGGCCCCCACTGTTGCTAGCCCCAGGGGGTTTCTCCACCCCTCTTTGTGAGGTTCCCTTCCCTGCGCACATTCTTATAAACAGTCCCTGCATTAAACTCTTCCCAGTTGCCTAGTTTGAATGTGCATCTGCTTCCTTCCTAGGTCCTGCCTGATACTCCATCAATTTGTGGACGAGGCCCAAGTCTGTATGTCCAGTTCAGACCTCGCATCTTCGGCCTCGAATCTGGTTGATATCTCCCGTTGAACATCCTGCAAATGTCTACAACCCCAGACATGCCAAACAGAGCCCATCACTCTCCTCTTGGGGCCCAGGCAGGAACCGGGACACCCCCTCTGCCACCTCCCATTGACCACCACCCCTGTCCATGCTCCCTGCTGACCAAATAGTGAACGCACCTCTCCACCTGCCGCATATTTCCTGAGGGCCTACCGTGTGTCCGGTGCCATGTTTGTGCTGGGTATCTGGTGATGGGCAAGACAACCAAAATTCCGGCCATTCTGGTCAGGGAAACAGGAAATAAAGAAATGAGTATGTCAGAGAGTAGCAAGGACTATAAGTAAAGAAATAAAGCATACCAGGGCGTAGCAAGGTGTGGAGAGGCTACTTTAGGAGGAGGGGAAGGGTGCCAGGGGAGCCTCTTTGAGGAGGGGACATGTGACTAGAGCCTGGAAGGAGGTGAGGGAGGGAGCCATAGTTCTATCTAGGGGAAGAGCAGTTCTGGGTGGTGGGGACAGCACATGCAAAGGCCCTGAGGTAGAGACAAGCTTTGTGTGCTGGAGGAAGGGTGAGAAGGCCGTGTGGAGGAGTAAGAGAGAGGTCAGCAGGGGAGCAGTACAGTCCTTCTCCTCTCCTTGCTGCCGCTGCCCAGCTCAAGTCCTCCCTGTCTCTCTCTTGGATGCTGCAGCAGCCTCCTGACTGCCCTCTCCCTCCCCTGCCCCTGTGCATCCTCCACAACCAGACTGATCTGTTTGATCATATCACTGCCCTACTTAAAAACCTCCAGTGCCTTCAGGATCAGGTCCAAACTCCATGGAGAAACTTACAGGGGCTGTCTTGATCTAGCCCCCTGGCCTTTCCTCCTGGGCCAATCACCCCTTGACACCCCCTCCTCCTCATTACTCCTCTCCAGCCGGGGGGAACATCCTCTAATCCCCTATGCTCACCACACTCTCTCTTGCCTTTAGGGCTTTGCCCATGCTGTCCCCCCTGTCTGGACTGCCTCCCCATTGGCTACCCCCTGCTTCCTCCAGACCTCAGCTTGGTTGTCACCTCCTCCAGGAAGCCTTCCACAACCCCAAACCTGGATCAGAAACCCCTACTCTGGGTTTCCAAGGCCCCCAGTTTTGCCCCATCAGAGCTCGTTTGGGCTGGATGGAATGTGTGTCATTGGAGGACAGTGATGGGGCCAGTTATGTCTGAATCCCCAGTGCTAAGCAAGTGCTCTACGCCTAGTAGATGCTCAGCACATACTGATAGAATAAAGGAGTGAAGAAAACAGAGTAATGGACTCTGAGGGATGCAGGAGAGAAACAAGGCTCTGTCTTTGCCCCAACAATCTATCAGCACACCTGGGGGATGAGAGTCACACACACAAAACCATGGGATGCTTAGACTAAGCTGTGTGGGGTGACAGAAGTTCAGGGAAGGGACAGCTTGGGAAGGGCTGGAACATTAGAGGTTTAATTTTAGGAGGAGAAGAAAAAGACAGGGTGGGGGAGAGGAAGAGGAACTTGACTGGCACATCAAGGAATGAACAGGATTTGCATGGGGGCAGAGGAGGGACACCTACAGCCAGTAGCTTTGGCGAGAAAATGGCGCCATCAAAGATGGAGGTGAGGCTGAGCAGAGTTCCTGGTCCAGGTGATCATTGTCGGAGAACAACAGGGAAATGCCAGCTGGGTTGCAAAGGGCAAGATGATGGAGACTTTAAGAAGTCAAAAGAAGTCATGGTTTGGAAGAAAATCTCTGGAGTCAGACCTGGCTTCAAATCCAGGTTCGAGGAACCATTTGACCCTGAACAAGTCACTTCACCCTTTTGAGTCTCAGTTTCCACATCTGTAAAAGGGAGATCATGAAAATGAAACGCCAAGGCCCCTCCTCCTCACAGGCTCTGTCAAGAGTCCAGGAGGGGCCCTAGAGATGGTTTCACAGGTCATAAGGTTTTGTGAAAATGGTAATTTCATATTTTTTTCTTAAAGTCGTTCCCCTCATTGAATAAACTTCAGGCCCCACAAAACCTGGATCTCCCCTGGCCTTCCCAGCCCACCCGTCCACCTTCTGGGGTTCCCAGGGGATGAAGTGGAATCCTGTGCCTTAGCCCTTAGCACAATGCCTGGCACAGAGTAGATGCTCAGTCACTGGTAACCATGGTGATAGTCATCCCCTCCATCATCCTCATTGTGTCCATCTAGGTATTTGGAGGCAAACAAGAGAAACTGACTCCAAGGAACATGGGAAGAAAAGGAATTCTTGGGAGAATTTCTGGCAACATCTAGCAACGGCAGGAGGGCTGATGAGCCAGGCACAGGAGATGGCAGCAGAGAAGGGCAGTCGGAGGCTCCTGTCTCTCCTCTCCACACTCAACAACATCATTCCCTTTTATGAGTTTACGTTTCCCCCTCCGAAGAGGAGTGTTCCCGTCTTTGCAGATAAGACAAATAGGTCTGCCTTAAATATTTCTATTACTTAAACGTTCATAAATCTATTGGTTTAAAACTGTCAGCAGGATGGGAAAAGTCTGAGATGGAGCCACGCTTATCACCAGGCCAGGAATTTGCCCAAAGCGGGGGCAGGAGGCTGAGTGAAGGACGGTGGCAGTGCCCAGAAATGAAGCCCTCCTCGGCCCCACCCATGACTCTTGCTCTCCCCAGAAACATGTTAAAATCTGGCCTGAACAGGCAGAGGTATGTTGAGGCATCCATCTAACCCATCGCGAGTTTCCCTCACCGATTTCTGTGTCCCTTTGTCTGGCACGAGTTGACGTCAAGGACAGATGCCCTCCCACCCTCTAAACCAGAGTGGCCTTGTGTCTGGGTAATAAGAAGTCCTTCCACTGACCACGCATCCCCTGCACAGTGGTCGGAGAAGACTCGGATGAGAAGTGAAGGGGCTTGGGTTCCAGGCGATGACAAACTGGTAAATGTTTAGCAGCCACCTCTCTTGGGGGGCGGGGAGCCCTGACGGGTAGCATCTGCCCATTCCCATGGTGTAAACACTCCCACCGCGGCTGACATCACCGAACACAGGAGGAGATGCTGAGTAGCGCCCCATTCTATAGGATTTCCACTGCACAGTTTCAACAGTATAAATGACCTCAAGAACGTAGGAAGTGATGTTTTGAGTATTTATTTCCTTTATTTTTAACGTAATTTATTGAATTGTAAGGTTATAGAGTTTAATTTTTAATAATGGCTGTGTTTAACCACCAGTTCACAGAAGTCCCAAAAATTTACCAGTTGGCTGTCACGAGTTGGTAAAAACCAGCCCAGCAGAGCACTGGTGCTGGTTTGTGACTTGTCCAAGATCCCACAGCTGGTAAGTGGCAGGGCTGGGATATGAACCCAGGCCGTCCAGCTCCGCTAGCTGTTCTACCCACTGCCCCACACTGCCTCTCAATACTGCCAGGTAGAGCCTCAGCCTCTGCCTGTAAAATGCAGATGCTACTGTGGATCTCCTGGGGTGGTCGTGAGGATATAAAGATTAATGCAAGGGACCACTTAGCACGCCACGTGGCACACGGGAAGCACAGGTGAATGGCAGCCACTGCAGACACACTAGGTAAAGGGCTGCAGAAATTCCTTTTCGGCGGCATCCCCGGGGTGAGGACGGCAGTTCCGTCAGACCAGAGAGGAAGGCTGGACAACGTACTATCAACCGGCCATGAAGAGCCCAATGAATCATCAGCTGTCATTCTATTATTACCCAGGCTTCAGGCACCCGACCTCTTATGTAGATTCACTCAGCGAAAATATGCTCTCTCCCCACAGAGAGACCTCTGCACGCAGCACTGGTGGATTCGTAAACGAAGCCCAAGTTTGAAACTTCCCAAAGTTTCCAAATGCTGCCATCTGACCCACTGGGTGTCATGCAACGGAAGCCTGGCCTCTCCGCAGCCTTCCGGGGTTTGCCTTTCAGAAGGACGGGCTGATCCCTCCACTAGCAGCTGTCGCTCACCGTACGGGAAGAACAAGGCTGGGCTGCAGGAAGCCTGAGGGTGCCTCCCAACTGTCACTCTGAACCTCGGGCTGGAAAGTCTCCATGTGCCCTCCGCCTTTCTTCGCCCTGTCTGTGCTCTGAGAGGCTGTGCCCACAGTCCAGGCTCCTTTGTCCTCGGCTCTCTGTTGGATTTTGCCAATGGGGGCCCAATAGAAGAGGGTGGGAGGAGACAGAGAGATGGAGGTATTTATGCCTATGGGTCCTGCATGCCAGCCCTACATGGGTTTGGCGGTGGCTGTATTCCTCTACCAAAGGCTGCAGCTTCTTCCAGGCAGCGACCAAACCTCTATGTCACTTGCCCCTTTGGGGCTGAAAATGGCAATGATCCCCCTCACCTTGCTAGCCTCGGGGTTTTCCACCATCGCTGTTAGCTGGGTTAAGGTTACCTTCCCTTAACCCGGCCCACACCTTTGTAAACTCCCCTTCCCTCAACTCTCCTTGGCTGCTTCTGAATATGCATCTATTTCCTGCCAGGATATAAAACTCTTCTTGGAACCTGAGTTCCCCAATCCGTGAAATGGGTCCTCTCCTTCCCACTCCACCTTGCAGAGGTTGCCTTGAGGGCAAAGCAAAACCTAGGTGGGACAATTCTCTGAGGAAAACCAAGGTTCAAAGTGCCACCGGGGAGCCAGGCGTTAGTGTTATTAATAAAAGCCAGATAGGTCTCGATTTGCCCCCGCCTCCCTCCTCGAAATCGCCCTCCCCTCCCACGCCCCCTGACCTCCTCCCCACGTCTCCGCCTTGACGGCCTCCTCCCTGGGCTGGCGTTCCCACTAAAGCCCTCTTCCCTTCCCCCCGCTTGGCCTGCACCTCCGCGTCGGCAGAGGGATGAAGTGCCCAGCTAATATAAGCATGTTTACATTAAAATATAAGGACAATTACACTAGCCGATCTAATAGTCGGCTCTGTATATGTTACCAAGTACTTAGGACTCTCTTTTGGAAAGCCATTATGCCCATGTGATTCCCCTCAAAGCCTTTCTTGAGGATTTTGTTTTGACAGCAGGGCATTAAGGGGTTGAAACTGATAGCATAAGCACACCACTTACACACTTTGATCAAATCGGCCCATAATTCTCCTAGAGAAAGTCTTGTATATATTAGGAAGGAAATTAATTTTATGGCTGCTGTGGCTTTGCTGGTTAATGGCCCAGCGAGTCGGCCGGCCCCAGAAGGCAAGCAGTGGGAGGTGGGCTCTCTGCTCCCCTCCCAGGCTCACTGCCCACGGTGAGGACGACCCACGAGGGGAGGACCATCCAGCGGGCACTAGCCAGCGGGAGCCAGGGATGCTGCAGGACACAGGGAGTGGGTGGCTGCAACCTGTTCCTTCCGACCTTGCCTCTCATCAGGGTTGCTGTGGCTGAAATTCTCATGGGGCACTCCCTGCATCATGGGAACTTGGTCCAAGCCCAGAGCACACGTCACGAGCTTTTGGCATTGGGAGGGATTCAAACACTACAATTTGGAAGACCTAGACGGTGAAGTGGTCACACATTCATGTGCATTAGGAAACAAAGCTAGAGAGAAGAAAAGAATTTAAGTAGCGGGGGTGAACTCTTTGAGTTCGTTTCTTCATCTGACCAGCATCCCAAAGTGGGCATAAGGCCCTAGAAGAGAACGGGGTCCCCTGGATTCTTCTTGGCACAACACGCCCCCAGCCAGCCACTTCAAAAGAAGAAACATCAAACTGTTCCTACACCTGAGGGGCAATGGTGCGTAAAAGAGTATTTCGGGAATGTGTGGTTTTTGCCTTTCTTATGGATTTTAGAACTTAACTTCCCCATAAAAGGTCACTCCTTGTACTTTTAAAAAATCAGTTTAAGTAGATTTTTAAAAAAATCTATGAAAATCAACATCATCATCAGGTGGGGGTGAGGAGTGGGCGGAGGATGAAACAGCATTACAAACGCTGATGATTCTTGAAGCTGGTGAAAGGTACGTGGGGTACATCATACTCTTCTGTCTACTTTGCATATGTTTGAAAGTTTTCATAATAAAAATTTAAGAAAAACCTTAACGCTGATCATATAATGAACGATCTCATTTCCATTCTCGTGAGTTCTAGAATGGAGAGGAGGAGCAAAGGATGGAGTAGATATTTTACGGCAGAAACTGAGTATAACTCCATGGTGTCTGTCGTATGTCAGAAGGTCATTTATTACAAGCGCTTGGGAGTTTTTTTTTTTCTGGTGAACAAAAGGAGTGGAGGACTTCCTCGAATAGAGGGGCAGGGCAGGAATTTTGCAGTCAGGTGACCAGTGTTCAAATCCAGTTCTGTCACTGTGGGACCTTAGGGAAGTGGCTTGACCTCTTTGAGTCTCTGTTTCTTTTTATTTTTTGAGTCTCAGTTTCTTCATCCGCAAAATACGGATAATAATGACATGACAAGATTCCATAATAACAACACAGGTCAAGTGCCGGGCACAATTTAGGTACCATTGTCCACGTGTAAGCCTCTGCCACTCAGCAGGTAACCCCCTTTTTCTAAGAACATCGCTCTGTGCTGTCATCTGGGGAACTGCCCTTCCCCCCACTTTCAGTCCTTGTGACTCAGGTGCTGTTGACTCCACCCCCAGCCACAGAAATGGACATGTGACTCAGGATGACCAATCGCAGCCCCTTCCTGCTTTAGGGATTGAGTCACAGATGCCATGTGACTCTATTAGAGCCAATAGGACACATGCATCATCGACTTCCACTGAGTCCGTTAAGGGAAAAGCACCCTCTTATAATGTGTTGCAGGCGAGCATGTGAGCCTAGAATCGCCATCAGCCACCACTTTGGGAAAGCCAAGACTGAGGGAGACTGAACATAGAGTGGGAGAGAGAGAAAGAGATCCAGTCCGGAAAGAAAGGGAGAAAGAGACCCAGCCCCTGGATCAAGCCATTCCTGAACCCATTGAATTTTTCAGCCACACTAGCCAATCAAATGCCTTTAGGGCTTAAGCCAGTTTTAGGTTTTTCTATCACTTGCAATAGAAAATTCTAACTGATACAATTACTCTTGCCATTACTATTATTATCACTTGTCAGTTAGAATAGCCTGTGTTTGTAACTATTATATAAAACTTCTGTCCTTTGGTGCCCTTTGGGATCTGTTATTCTAAGATGATATTATCCCCACAGCTTTGTAATTTGTGATATTTGTGGTGTTTCCTGTCTTTAGTGTCATTGCTACACCATGGTGGGCATAAGGACTCTGGTCCACAGAGTGAAGACGGAGGGAAGAGAGTCTCCTGCCAGGGAAATTCCCCAGATGCCCAGTCCCTCGGCAGGACCCCTAGTACCTGACCAGTGGGGCTGTGAGCCTGGATACCTCCCACACTTTGGAGCAGGCACGGGTATTGTTCGTGCTTCTGGAATTTCAACAAGGCAACAAAAGGAGTAAGAAGTCCTTGACCAGTTTGTGCTACAAGGAGCCAGAACCTCATCAGCCCACGTTCCAGGATCTGTTGCCACGTAACAAATTGCCCCCAAATTAACAATGTAAAACAACAGTCATTTTATTAGGCCCCCAGTTTCTACGGGTCAGGAATTCAGATGAGGCTTAGTGGGGATGACTTATCTCTGTTCCACAGTATGTGAAGCTTCAGCTTGGAAGACAAATGGCTAGCCATGACTTGAACCGCTGGAATCTTCTGGAAGCTTCTTAATCATATGTCTAGTGCTTGGGCTGGGATAATTGGGTTGCAAGTCTCAGCTGGGATGGTCAACGAGAGAGCCTACATGTGGCCTCTCCGGGTAGCCTGGGCTTCTCGCAGAGTGGCAGCTGGGTTCCAAAAGGACGTGTCCCCAGAGGGGACATCCAGAGAAGAAGCATTCCGAGCGAATGAGGTGGAAGCTGCGTGACCTTTGTGCACCCAGCCTCGGACGTCTTGCAGCGTCACTTTTGCCATGTTCCATTAGCGACAAATGGATCACCAGGCCAACAAGATTCAAAGGGAAGGGAAGGAGATTCTACCGTCTTGCAGAAGAGCACAATGGACAAGAGACGTTATTGCAGGCATCTTTGGAAAATGCTGTCTACCAGGGCCCACAGGTAGGTACTCCCACCATAGCTAGGGTAGACGTAATGCCCAGTGTTTACTCAGAATTGATTTTGTGTCAAGCACTGTGCTCAGCGGTTTACATGCGTGGTCACACTTCATTCTCAAACGACTCCCTGAGGCAGCTGCTATCTTTATGCTCCTATAACAACAGAGGAAACCAATGCTTGGCGAGGGCAGGTGACCGGCCCAAAGTCACCCAGCTGGGAAGAGGAGGAGGTGAGACGTGAACCCAGGGCTATGTGAGTCTAGCTGCACTCTTCGTGCCATGCTGTCTTGCCTGCGACTTCCTTTTTCTTCTTCCACCCTGTCACCTCTCTGCCTGTCCCCGAGAAATTCTTCTGTTTTTCCAGAAGGGTCTTGCTCTTTATTTTTGCCTGATTTCATCAAGATGCATAGAGGTTAAGAGCATCGTCTCTATTCTCAGAGGGGAAGCAGGGACTACTACCCCATTTAAAAGATGGGAAAACCAAGGGGGAAAGTGGGAAAGTAACTTGCCAAGGTCACACTCAACGTCCCTGGCTCAAATTACCAATTGGTTCATGGGTTGCACATCCCCTGTGAACAATACCTAGACTGGGCCTCCCTGCGATCTGCGGGAGGGTCCCTGCTGCCCCCGCGTGCCTCGCCATGACGGGTCCTTCCCCTCCACCCCATGCCCCGTTTGAGGATTCCCTCTGTCTCCAGTCGGGCTGCTCCCAGGGTTGTCAGGCACATAAATGATGGATTTCCTCGGCCCCTGCTTCTTCCCATTTACCCGATCTCCCTTTCCTCCACCCGACACCAGCCTCGGCCTCCCAAGCTATCTCATCCCCTCCCCAGCGGGGGGACTGTGGCACATTCAGAGAGTGTCCAGCCCTGACAAATGTTTACACTGGAGATTAGCATTTATCTCTATACTTTCAACCTCTCTCCCCATGCTCAGTGCTGCTGTCTGCATCGAGGAAGGAGGAATGGCCCCCAGGGATGAGAGTCAGCCAGGCAGGGGCCACCTCCCTGGCATCTGGGTCCACTGAACCCCCTTTTCCGCCATCTTAAGGATTGGTCCTCTTATGCTGTTCTCATCCAATCTCTGAAAATCCTGGGGTTTCTGGATGAAGGCCAGAAGCATCCCTAAGAAAGTAAGTCAAGGAAGCGGGGTCTCACCAGACACCAAATCTGCTGGCGCCATGATCTCGGACTTCCAGTCTCCAGAACTGGGAGAAATACGTGTTTTTGTGTGTAAGCCACTCAGTTTACGGCATTTTGTTATAGCCACCCAAATGGACTCAGACCATGATGCGTGGTGAGCGTCATCCATGAGCCAGACACGGGGCCAAATGCATTTTCAAATGATGTCTTTACAAGCATCCTGATGGGGATACTGGCCCTTTACAGAAGAAAAGACTGAACCCAACTGCCCAAGGCAACCTACTGAGTTGGTTGCAGAGCTTGGTTTTAGAGGATGGGCCTCCCTCGCTCCTCACCTGCCAGGCCTGTGGTCAGCAGAGAGCGACTGGCTCTGGGCCAGTGGTTCCCAAAGTGCGGTCTCCAGATCAGCAGCAGCAGCACTAGGAACTTGCTAGAAATGCACAGTTTCGGGCTCCTCCTCAGAACTACTGAGTCAGAAACTGAGAGTGAGGTCCAGCTGTCTGTGTTTTCACAAGCTGCTTGGGTGATTCCGCTGATTGAAAGTTTGGGAACCCCTGCTCCACTCTAGGCAGACCTCGAACTCCTGGAAATCAGTGACCCCGGCAAGAGGTCAAACCCATCCCTGCAATACTCTGCGCAGGCAGGGACCCTCTGCAGACTTAAGGCACGAGAGAAGTGAATAGAAGACAGAAGGAAAAGAAGGAGAGAAGGCAAAAGAAGATAAGAAGGAGAAAGAGGTGAGAAGAAGAGGAAGCTGGGAGGAGGAGATATAAAGGTATTTGTTCCAGAAAGACTCGGGGCTTTCCAGAAAGAGAATAAAGGTCAGCCAGCATGTATTGAGCTCCTACCCTGCACCCAGCACAGAGCTAGGACAGGATATGAGGCAGGGGACCAGATATAGGTGCTGCTGTAAAGGGGCCTCAGTTAGGTGAGGGACAAAGCCCCCAAATTGGACAATGATGGAGAGATAGGCAGAGGTCATCATGACCCTGTTGTTGGAGGTTGGACACAATGGAAATGACCAACAAGAAATGACTGGTGAAGAAGATGCATCCTCCCGATGGCAGCCCACCAGCTAATACAAATGACATTGCGAAAGAACATCTGTTATCATGAAAAAGCGTGTATGTGCATCACGAAACGCACCTAGCAGAGTACAAATCAGTATAGACAATATTTGCCCATTAAAAAGAATGTCATATATAGGAAAAAAGAACTATCTATCCCCCTCCCCCTGTTACTAGTCTAAGGATTGCAAGACAATTGGTGATTTCTTTCATTTTTTTCATTCCGAGTTTTCCAATATTTTTGCATGGAGAGGGTATGACTTGATTTTTAAGAACAGAATAAATATTTTTCAATAACATGGATGATAATGAAAGAGTTTAAACTGTTGGATGATACAAGGAAGACTGTTTTAAAGTACATTAATGATCACAATACAATGTTCCAAAGCCCCCTTGCTTAGTGTTTACCTAAGAAAAGGTGTGAGGAGGGAAGGGGAAGCATCCACCCACAGGATCATCCCTTTCTCTTAGCACAGATACATGCAGAATGTCTTTGCCCCCCGCTGACAACCCCTGAAATCCATTCTTAGGCTTGCTGTCTTTTGGCTTAAGCAAGAGGGCTCAGCCCTTAAAGATGTAGTTATTCTGGGAAGCCAGGAGAGCCACAAAAGTTGTTCATAGAAAAAAAAATTCTTTGGGTTTGGGGGTCTCCTAGTCTTCTTAATTGCGGGCAAATATTTTGTGTCCCTGCTTCTGATTTGATGGTGGAGAGGAGACCATGACTGTAGCCCAGCAGAGGGTCTCGCAGAGACCCAAGACCAACATGCATCCATTGGGCTTGAATGGAAGAAAATGTGCCTAGTGCAGGCTGCCACTGACACAGTCCACCACCTTCTCTTTCTGTTGAAGTTCCCCCATGTCCCAAGCTCTCCTGGTCTCCCATGGATTCAAAGGCCAGTGGGGAGAGGCTCATGCCCTAATAGCTCCCACCCATCTGATAGGACCCAGCTGTCCAGAGAGGGAGAAGGCATTAGATAAGACAGCCAAACAAAGTCTGGGCTTTGTATATTTGATTTGTCTGACCCAATTCCCAGGCCCCACAGGGACGGGTTCAGAGCTGGGGGACGGGGTGAGGAAGGGCACACGGCTTCCCTCTCTCTCCCTGAGGCTGTCCTAGTCTTTCCTGGACCCTTGGCCATCTCGCTGGGGTCCCTCACCTAAGAGCTCTGATTCTGCAGGCCAATGGACCTGAATTCAAATGCTGATCATGTGTCCATGTGACACGCACCCATCTAGTCACCTCTCTGAGACTCAGTTTCCTCAATAGGTAAAATGGGTCTAATAATGCCCATCTTGGAGCATACGAGATCTTGTGAGCAAGATGTGGTTAGCATTGTGTCTGGTGTGTTCTCCATCATCCTCCGTGTCTCCTTGCCTTCTAGGGAGAGAAGTTGGGATATCTGGCTCCCTGTGTCACTCTCAGCATCCCTGGGAGCCTGACTAAGCCAGGCTGACAAGTCACTGATTGTGTCCTGCGGCCCCTTCCCTTGATTGCCCAGGAGGGTGTCAGGAGGTCAGGTCTGGCTTGACTCATGTAGGGGGTGAAGACCACTGCCCAGGTCCTGGGGGCTGCCTGCCTCGAAGTCACCTGCTTCTGCCCAAGACTGGTAAAGCCATAAACAATGAAACGGCATCAGTATGAGAGGGAGAAATCATGCAAGGAAAAAAAAAAAAAAAAAAAAAAAAACACGAGTCCATTTTGTCAGACCTGAAATTAGACGAAAGGAACTCAGAAAATACAAAATATATTTTATTTTTAGGAAATATATATATTTTGTGTGGTATAATACACCTTTTTCTTACAAAAAATTAATCCAAAATGGCTTTGCAGTGAGTCTTACTTTGACATTTAAAAATCGTTAGAAGGCTCATAAACAGACAAATGATATTCAGAGCAAGTAGGTTTGTCATTTGTACCAAAAGAAGTTAACACTGAACTTATGAAAAGGCTAGAAACTTCTGTACATTTGAACTCCAATGTCAGATTCTCAGATACTTAGAAGTTATGCAAACTCGTAATAGGATTATAATCATTTACCTCTTTTTAAAAATCTTATTCATCATACTTATCAAATTTATTTAGTCCCTCACCCACCTCGAATGCCAGGGGTGCAGATTCCTGGTCTGTTTCATTCACCTCCGTATCCCCAGCACCTTGGACAGTACCTGGCACAATGCAGGTACTCAATAAATACTTGTTCTATGAAACTAAATCATCTGTTTATGGGCCCCCTTCCTTGAGTAATTATTTTGCCCTCCCTTATTTCTGCTGGCCCAGAGATTGGAGAGGTGTAGTGTAGTGGTTCAGCTTTGAGCCTCTGAAATCAGGGATCTATCTGCCACATGCCAGCTGTGTGACTTGAGGTAAGCAACTTCACCTCTCTGAGCCTCGGGATTCTTAATCTTATTTTGAAATCTATCATCTCTTCTAAAAACATACCAAACATATACGAGCAATTTAAAGAGCAATGATAAAAGGAGCACCAATGAAACAGAACATTAGAAACATCTCGGAAGCTCCCAGTGCAATGCCCCTCCCCCATTGCATCCTTCTTCCTCCCCACCCCCAGAGAGAAATAACCTCTACCCTGAATTTTTTTTTTGAGGGGGGGAGTTTTGTGTTCTTGCTTTTATTTATTGTTTTATCACATATCTCTGTGAGATATGATCACATATCTCTAAACAATACATTGTCTTCATTTCACGTTTTATGCTTTATATATATGGAAACGTGCTGTTTGCATTCGTCTGTGACTTGTTTTTAGCTCAACATGATGTCTTTGAGAGTCCTCCGTTTTGAAGTATGCACCTATAATTCATTCATTTTTCACTCTTGATTGGTGTTGCAGTGTGTGGGCATAATACACCTTATTTATCCATTCTACTGATGGTGCCCCTTTGGGTTGACTCCAAGTCATTGCCTTACAAACGATGCTACTCTGAGCATCATCATTTGTGTCTCCTGGAATATACCTACAGGATTGTGTCTCAGGCATACCCAGGCGTGGAATTGCTGGTTCACAGGGTGTGTTCATCATCAACCTCACGAGGTAAGGCTACATTGTTTCCAAAAGTGATTGTATTAATTGATACTCCCTCCAATACTGGATAAGAATCCTTGTTACTGCACATTCTCATCAACACTTGCAATTACAACTACAGCGATCCACAAGTTGGGTGTGTTAACTCCTGTCTTATAACCCTCCTGTGACGATTCCATGAGATAACACACGTCAAGGCTCTAACCCATAAATACTTTTCCAGGGGCACTAGGGGAAGCCTTCCCTGTCCAAACAATGTTGGCCTAAGCTGCATAAATGTTGGAGAATGTCACTAGAGGCAATTAGGGACAATGCACACAGCAGGCACTCAATAGATATTGATTGAATGAACGAGGGAGGAGGACTGAATGGACAGAGAGGTTCTTACCAGGAGGACCCAGTGATTATTAACAGTTAACATTTTTCAAGCCCTTCAATTGTTCTAAGCTTTATAAATATTGCCTCAGTGATCCCCTCGGCAGCCCTATGAGGCAGGTACCACCATGATACCCATTTGGCAGATGAGCAACTAAGACAGAGCTAAATGATAGAACTCATCTGGGGCCACATAATAAGTTGGCTCAAGAAGCCTCACCCTAAAATGCATTATACCACCTTTCTCCTGAAGGGAGACTTGTCTCTCAGACCAAGATAAAAATGGAGATTTGTGAATTCAAAAAACCATGTTGGCTATCACCAGGAAAGGCATGATGTGACCCACTAGTGAGATCCGTGAAGGTGGCAGGGATGGTTTTGCACAGGGGAGAGAGCAGGCTAGTCTGGCAGTAGCTGTGGTTTCCAGGGAGGTGGGAAGTGAAGGAGTTAAATGGAGTCAGATCAGATCTGCATCACACTTAGGAGAATTCACCTGTGTGTGATTTAGGATTCAGATTCAATGGCACAGGTGGTCCCTCCCACTGCTCCATTCACTGAGTATCCACCCCAGAGTGGGGGTGAAATGGGCAATGCATCATTTGGTGTCCTTGTAGGAACCAATGGCAAACCCAAGGGGTGGTTGAAGGGAGTTGAAATAAAGAACTGTTTGAGGAGGAGTGGGCAGGGTTAAGGGAAACAGAGCAGGGAGGCAATGCCCCCCGGGACTATTAACAGTGGGGAGTGGTTACTACCCCCAGCCTGAAGGAGCATGAAGGGAGCAGTGTGACCTGAGGGTGAGGAATCCCCTGAAGGAGCTGAGGCTGTCGGTACAGGACGGCAGCCACTGCCAAGCCAGGGGCCATCGGGGAGGGAAGAGAAGGGACAAATACCCACTCCCTTCTCACCCTCCAGTCTCCTGCTGACAACTCCCTCTGGGCAAATTTAACCAGAAGCCAGAGGGCAAGTGAGCCCAGCTTACTCAGACCACAGCCATCAAACAACCCTTGGGAGCACAGAACAGGGTGGAGAAGAGTGAGGAACCTAGATCTGGTGGGCAAACAGGACCCATATGCCATGCCCTCACCCTTTCCTTCCCCATGAGTCTCCCAACACGTGAGCCTCTCACCAACTAGAGGGCGACTCTAGAGTTGAAAGACATTTGTTGTAATACAACCTGGCCCCTAAGTTTGCCAAGCAGATCGCTTCACCGATGCTCATGCAAACAGCCATCGATTCTAACTTTGGGGAACAAAACAGATCTGTTAGGCCTGATTGGGAGATGGTATATTGGTCAACAAATTGGCACCTTCTGAGGAATTTTCATGAGCCATTCTGATTTTGGATGGTCCCCACTACATTAGAAGAGACTGCTATACAGGTGCAACAAAGGGAGAACGGTGGCCAATAACTAGAGGTGGATTTGTAAAAGTCATTCTGGAATACTCCAAGACTCAACACATTCAGTAGCAGCCCGAGAAAGCAGAGAGGATGAGCCCTGGAGCAACTGCACCCCGAGGTCTCACACGCCAGTCAGAAATGGGAATAAACCATCCACGGTTGCTGGGCTGGGGAATGAGCTCACAGAAGAGGTTGCCCCATGAAGTAGTTGTTGGGGTCTGCCTGTAGCTGACACACGTGATGCTCCATATGACCGTAGAGCATCTTATTCTAAGGAAAGTGGTACAGGAGCACTCTCTGTGGAGAGACCTTGGCTCTGCCATTTGCTATGGGGATGCTGGGACATCCACGGTGCTGGGAGTGCTCCAGCTGTCAGCCCCTCCAGGGATCTCACCACCTGCAGAGACCTGTGTGGCCCACGGTCACACCCATTGGGGATGGCCCACATCTACTGGCGCCTGGTGGCAGGGGTCCAAAGACCCGGCCATTTAGGCCCATCTTGAGACAACTCTAAAGAGCCATTCTAGTTCCAGAGCTTTCCATGCAGTCAACGAACGCTTTGAACCTCAGTTACAGCTCAACCTTCCCCTCCACCCACTCCTGCATCCTGCTCCTCCCTTCCACAAGTGTTGATTAAGAGCACCCCGTAATAAACCTCCTGCAGGCCAAACTCTGTCTCAGAGCCTGCTTCCCAGGGGGCCTGACCAGTGACACTGGCCAACTGTGTTGACCTTGGACAGCTTAATCTCTTCATGCCTTGTTCCTTTTCTGTCAAATGGGAGTAAGAAGAGCGCTGGACTCATTGGCTTGTTATGAACATTAAATAAGATAATATGTGTCAGGTGTCTGGAGCAGTGTTTAGCATACAGTAAGCACTCAATAATTGTTACCTATCATTGTTTGGATTCGTTTTCCACCCCTGAACGTAATGCCATGTTAGGAGGGGTTCTGCTGAATGATGGTCATTTCCAGAGGTTCTCATTATACCTGGGCGTTGCACATGTCTACTTGAGGCAGATATTTTCCATGTGCCATAGGTCCTCTCCCCACCCTTCTCCAACCCTCTCTGGGCCTGGGAGGCCGACCTGGATGGACTGCACCAATGGGCTCCCGTGCTCCCTAATTTCTGGCTGGGTTTAGCCCAGGGGAATCCCCAGGGGGAGGTAGGAAGGTAGAAGTAAAGTTAGGTCGTGGTATTTACTCTGGGATATTGGATGTGACCTCAACCAAGGATCACAGTTCCTTTTAAGGTAGCTGTCTTCACATGAGTTTCTCCTTCGAGTTACAATAACAACTAATTATTCTCATCCCTTTAAACCTAGTAACCCCCCACCCCAAATTTGCTATTACTATTCACAAAACACTCCCTTGCCCTTATAGTATCCCCACATCCTGCCCACACCTTTATAAATAGTCTCCTTATGAAATTCCCCTCAAATTACCCAATTTGTGTCCCCATATTTTCCTTCTGGGACCCTGCCTGATGTATTATTTTTCATTCAACAAACTTTCCTGAGCCCATGTTGTAAGCCAAACAGTGTGCTGGACACCTTCATGAGCCTAAATCAACTCAGTCTTTAAATGTGATAACAAAGATGGTCTCCAGATCCCTGGGGCTTGAACAAGAAGAGCGGACTCACCTCCTGGGAAGACTGGACCTGATAGTTCATTTCACATTGAGATGCTAATAAGCTGCTCACATTCTGCTTCTTTCAAAGGCATTTCCACCCCCAAACTCTGTTAGAAAAACAGGGGTGATTCTGTTCTTGGCTTTCTCCACCAAGCACTGTGCAGAATTTAGAAGTTGAAACCCAGTCAACATAAATTGTAGCTCCAATTATTTTTATAGGGCCAGCTGTTCTTTCCCCATAAATGAGGACTGGGGAGGAAAAGGGTAACATTTAAGCCAAAGTTATTCAGTTCTTCCTGGTGGAATGTTAGGCACCGTAACCCCAGGGGTGGACAAGCATTTTGGGGCAGTACAGCCTTCCCACACAATACCGCTGACCGCTGCCCTTGACCGATGCCAGTGAGGAAGAGGACACCAGAACAGCCAGGTAGAAGAGGCCAGAGAGTCAGCAAGGCAAATCCTCAGCCTATTTGTCCTGAAGTATGACACTTATTAATCCCAGCTGAGAAGGAGCCAACCTAATCCACTCTGAGAAGGATCCAAGTCAGCCCACTCTTTTCCCCTCGGGGAAAACCTGTCCCTTGTCCAAGTTCCAACTTCCTTCCTGCAAAGCATGAAGTTGCAATGGAAACAGTCGACCCTGTTTATTTTGCCTGTAATATAGCCCTGGCCAGAGGAATGAGCACTGGATGAAAGGGTGTGTTCCAGAGGCAGCTGCTGTGCGATCTGGCGCTGGGATCTGAGAACGTGGCTGTGGCTACTCCATGAAAGCTGATGGTACTGGGGGAGTTGGTGGTGTGCTTGCCTTGCTAGTAATTTCCAAAGGCTTACAAGTCCACAGCCCCATTCCACCAGCCTCTCGCTACATCCACCTCAGAAAAAACTCACAAAAATTGATAGGATTGATGGTGGTTAGGATACAGGTTCAGCCACCATAGAAAGGGCAAAATAAATGGTGCTTAGAAAAGATATGTTTATTTCTCTCCTCTGTAATAGTCTGAGCATAAGTCATCCAGGACAGTTAGTGCGGCTTCACAGAGTGAGACCCAGGATCTTTGCATTGGGTTTCTCTGCCATTCTCAACGTGAGGCTTCCCCACCATGTCTCAGAAGGCTACTGCTCACTCAGCCAGGAGGAAGCAGGAAAGAGGAAGGAGAGGACACATCCCTGCTCTTTGATGGTACAACCAGGATGTTGTACATGTCACTCCTTCTCACATCCCATTGGCCAGAATTTAGTCACATGGCCATGAACAGCTGCAAGGGAGACTGGGAAATGTAGTCTTTATCTGGGTGGCCATGTCCACAGTTGCACCTTGAGATTCTATAAATAATTCTCTCCCAGTGGGACAGTCTAATACAGTGGTTAAAAGTGTAGATTTTAAAGTTGGGTAGAGCAGGGTTTGACTCCCAGCTCCCCAACTTTCTGGAGGCAGGAACATCCATGTGACCCCTGTGGCCAGAAAAGAGAATATGGAGGAGAATAGGGGAGGATATTAGAGAGATGGGATGGAGCCTGATCACAGAAGAGCATGGATTCCTGGCTAAAGAGTCCCGTGGGCACTGGGGAGCCATCAGAAGTGTTTGAGCAGGAGAGGAGGAATATGATCAAGGCATGATTGGGAAAGGGTGGTTTTAGTGGGACATTTCCTGGCTTGGGTGTGGTCCATGAGAGAGCTTCTTGATAGCTACGTGGACAAGACGTTGATCAAACCTCTCAGGGACCTGGCCTGTCATTAGCCCTCTTTGAGGAGTCCATGGTATAGAGCAGCGGTCAGCTTTCTTTGTAAAGGGTCAGTCAATATTTTAAGCTTTGCATGCCGGATGGGTTTGGTCACAACTAATCAACTGAGCACTGCCATTGTAGTGTGACAGCAACCATAGACAATACACAAACAAATGAACATAGCCGTGTTCCAATAAAACTTTATTTACAAAAACAGGCAGTGGGCCACATTTGGTCCACAGGCTTTAGTTTGCCAATTCCTGGTATAGAGGATTCTTTAAATATCACTCCACTCTGCTGTAAAATGAAAACTCTAGTCAATACAATGCTTGAGAATATGTCTCACTGTCTCCTCTTCATAGACCACTGTGTTCTCCCCACAACCAGGGTCAGATTCAAGGTTTGTGGGGCTTGAAGTTGATACTATTCAGGAGGCCCATTTAAGGCAAATGAAATAAAATTAGGGATACACAATTAATTATGAAAGTGAATATTTATTTAGCATGAGAAAAGAGATCACAAATTTTCCAAAGCTGACAAATATTATAAAAGGCACAAAATCCACTAAAACAATATACTATTTTCATTAATGAACTGCCTAACACACTATGATATTTCCCTTACATTTTGGGTTGGCTGCATACTCTGCCTCTTCATATAAACTATTATTTTTTTAAATATCATTTACTCCAGACAATGCAGTCTTTCCTCTAGCAAGTTTTTTCCTCCACTCCCCACAGATTTCTTGGGCCGGGTGACACATGACGTGTTCATGCCACAACCTGGGTAGTAGGCATATTCCTAGAACCCACTAGGATAGCCTAGCAATGACCACACACAGAAGTAATTGCAAACCACAGAAAAATATACCACTAAACCCAAACTAAACATATTTACAATTCGACTTCCCATTAGATGGATCCAAAAAATGCCTGAGGCCACAAATGACAGGAGGGAAAGTGTAACGGAGAGGAAGTTGGAACAGAAAGAGAAAAGGCTCTTAACACTTCCTTTTGTGAATTTTACAAAACTTATGGCCATGTGCACACGTTGCTGGGTCCTTCCCAGCATGAGGAGGGGCTTATGGGAGTGAGGGGCCCTGAAGTTTAGCATCCTAGTAAATCTACTTATGTGCCACAGTGCTTAGCACGTATTATGTGCACACTAAAAAATTGGCATAGGAGTCCAAGACTCCCAGACTCCTTTGCAACAGCTTTGTGCTCCACCCTGGAATAGCCAATAGTTCCATGGTAGGTCCTGTTTTCCCAAAGAAATTAAATATGAGCAGCCCACTCTTTGTAACAAAATCGGGGTTATGCAAAGAAAACAATTCTGCTTTGGCTTCCTGGAGTCCCTATGGAAACTATATCTGTGACCATTTTTAAAGACAAAAAAATTAATAAGCAAAACCACTAAAGAAAATTTGAACCTTGTTCCAACAAAACCTTTGCCAGAGTTATCAAAGCACTCCCTCCCCTCCCAGAGGCAGAGGTTTTCAAATTCTGGTTTAAATTTAGATGCTGTCTTTCCTGATAGGGCTTGAAAGTTGGAAATAAAAACTAAGTTCTCCCTCTCGGATTAGAAAGCATCCACAGATTCCATTTCCTGAACTTTACAAACAGAGAAGATAAATTATTACTGAAAAGTAGCAAACCTAAAACCAATGCACTTGCTTCAAAGAGGGAAATCTCAAATAACTGGGAGGAAAGAATGTGTCTCAACTGTGTGTTTCAAAAATCCCAGGAAGAATCAAACCTCAATAAACGTTTGTCTATGTCAGAAGCTTAGCTAGATGTGGATGCGGGTGAATGGTCATTTCTCTTGAATACATTTTCCAAAAGTGATTCCTTTCAACTGCTGTTGGGACTGTGATGAAACAGAGACTGGAGGAAGCAGTGTGAAATATTTTATAGCAACATCAATGATTAGACTGTGAAACTATAGGGAAAGTAGATATATTAGTTAAGATATAGATTAAGCCACTTTAACAAAGAGACCTCTAAATACAGTGGCTAGAACATAATAAAAGTTTGTTTCTCATGAAAGTAGAAAGCTTGGTACATGGTCAAGGGCTTGGTGGCTCATCAATGTCAGGGACCCAGCTTCCTTCCATCTTGTGGCTCTGCCATCCTTAACATGTGGCATCCACCTTTGATCAAAAATGGCTGCCCCAGCTCCTGACATCAAGACTGCATTCCAACTTTCTTCCTGAGAAAGGTGAAGCAGGAATGGGTATACCTCTTCCTTCCAAGGGTATTACCTTGAAAAGCACACATCTTTTCTGTTTTGACTTAATCACGTTGCCATGTTTAGCTGCAAGCCTGGCTTGGAAATGTAATCTTTATTCTAATTATCCAATTGTCTAAAATTTGGAGGCTCTATTACTAAAGAAAGAGAGGAGGGTATTGAGAGATATTTGACAGTCTCTGCCATGACAGTCAAATGGAGGTAACTTTTCCCAATAACTCAGATCTTGCTCTCCCTGCTCTCCAGGCATGCTCTCTGATTCATTTATTTCATAAGTGTTGGAGTGCCTAACACATCCCAGATGCTATCCGTGCAGTAAAGTCCCTGCTGTCGCTGAGGTACATCCTAATGGGTGGACTATAAAGATAAAAAAATAAATGAATAAGATTTTCAAAGAGTGTTGAGTGCTGTTAAAACAATGGAACAAGGTGTAGATGTAGGAGTGAGTGTCACAGGGAGGATTTTAGAGTGAGTGATCCTGGAAGGCTTCTCTGAGGAGGTGACATTTAAGTAGAGACCTGCATCGTATAAAAGAGCCAGCCATGTGAAGTTTCAGGAGCAGAGGATTCTAGGTAGAGGAAACAGCCAGAGTTACAGGACAGAAGTGGGAATGAACACAGCTTTGTCAAGGAACAGAAAGAAGGCCATGGGGGTTGGAGTGTAGTGAGCACGAGGAAAAGCTATGAGAGATGAAGCTTAAGAGTAGGAAGGATTATATCACAGAGGGCCTTGAAGGGCATAGTGAGGAGCTTTCTATGACTGATCCTTGGAGCAGGGCCTGGCTAAGCTGACTTGTAGAAGTTTCTGTGACTTTGAAGAGGAAAGAGCTAAAGTGTGTTGGATTATGAATTCCTACTATGAAGTTCACCAACTGTTTGTCCACTTTGTGGAGTGTTCTGTACCCTGAGAAAACATTTCCACCCTGTCTCATCAGTCCTTTCCCATCAGCACTCTCAGAAGGAATGGCGGTGGTATCCCCACTTGACAGATAAGCATGACGTACTTCGTAGAGGTTAAGTGGCTATTTCAGGATTACACAGCTAACAAGCAGTAGAAGAAAGACTGGAAACTTGTCTTCAGTTTCAAATCAATCTGTGTCATATCCGCTCCCCAAAGAAATAGGCATGAAGAGAAGCAAACAAAACATAATGACGACTTCACTTAAGATGTATACATTTTTCTTACATATATAGATATATATATATATACACTCACACACACACATATATATACATACAGATAGAGATGGATAGATAGATGGATGGATGGATGGATGGATAGATAGATAGATAGATAGATAGATAGATGGATAGATAGATAGATTGACAGACACAGACATGTTACAAAAGCTTCTTGATTCCACTTTTCCAAGTGAATACAGACTGATACAGCACTGTTACTAGCCCTGAGGTATTATACCCTGCCCACATCTTTTAAGAAATTTACTCCAGTTCCAGCTTCTTTGGCCCAGTGGCACTTCACCTGCAGCTGCTTCAACCCACGCTCACCCGAGCCCCAGATGCTTTGGCCCAGCTGCACTCCAGTCCCAGCTGTTCCCCTGCTCCAGCTCCAGCTGTTCCCACACTTCCCTCCCCAGCCGCCTCCACTCAGCCACGCCTCAGATCAGCCAGGGGCTGGTGAGAGTGCCCGCGGATTGAGGTGGGCCAGAATGCACAGCCCTTGACCCCCACCCAGCAGCAGCAAGAGTAAACTGCAACCATGTATTTTCACTATGAGGAAAAGTAAGCCAACACTGACAGGCACCATGCAAAAATATATTAAATCTCCAGACCAAAAGGAAAATGACAAGCACCCAGAAGTCAACCCGG
This sequence comes from Diceros bicornis minor, assembly GCF_020826845.1. Lineage (NCBI taxonomy): Eukaryota > Metazoa > Chordata > Mammalia > Perissodactyla > Rhinocerotidae > Diceros > Diceros bicornis. The sequence goes on from NC_080774.1 coordinate 12,026,183, forward strand.
AAAGCACAGAAATGTATAACCTCAATGACAGAGAATTCAAAATAGCCATCATAAAAAAGCTTAATGAAATACAAGAAAACACAGACAGACAATTCAGTGAAATCAGGAGTTATTTCACAAAAGAGATTGAAACTGTAAAAAAAACCAATCAGAAATCTTAGAGATGAAAAACACAATAGAAGAGATAAAGACAAATCTGGAAGCCTTAAGCATCAGAGCTGACAATATGGAGGAAAGTATTAGCAATATTGAGGACAGCAATGCAGAAATGCTCCAGATGGAGGAGGAAAGAGATATAAGACTAAAAAGAAATGAAGAAACTCTCTGAGAAATATCCAACTCAATTAAGAAATCCAACATAAGGATTATAGGTATTCCAGGGGGAGAAGAGAGGGGAAAAGGAGCAGAGAACTTGTTCAAAGAAATAATATCTGAGAAATTCCCAAACCTGGGGAAGGAGCTGGAAATACCAGTGAATGAAATAAATAGATCTCCTAATCATATCAACATGAAAAGACCCTCTCCAAGGCATATAGTAGTAAAGCTGGCAAAAGTCAATGACAAAGAAAAAATATTAAGGGCAGCTAGACGAAAAAAAAAAAAAATATATATATATATATATATATACACAAAGGATTTCCTATCAGGCTCTCAGCCGATTTCTTGACAGAAACTTTACAGGCTAGGAGAGAGTGGAACGATACATTCAAAATTCTGAAGGACAAAAACTTTCAGCCAAGAATACCCTATCCAGCAAAAATATCCTTCAGATATGATGGAGAAACAATAACTATCCCAGATAAACAAAAGCTAAGAGAGTTCATTGCCACAAGACCCTCACTACAAGAAGTGCTCAAGAAGGCCCTCATCCCTGAGGAAAAAATCAGAAAGGGGATTCAAAGTTTTGAACAAGGAGGAAAATAGGTTGACAAAACCAGAAAAATTGCAGTCCTCTACCAAAATAGATTAGCAAACACTTAAATATAAAACCAAAGATCAAGGGAAGGTAAGCACCAAGCATAAATATAACCTCATCATGTTAAACACAAACTCACAACACAAGAAGGAATAAGATGTGACAACAATAACTTAGAAGGGGAAGAGGAAAGGGATCCAATCAACGTAGTCTAATGGAATAAGAGGCCATCAAAAAATGGACTATCACATCCATGAGATTTTTTATACAAACCTCATGGTAACAACTAACCAAATAATCAGAACAGAATCACACACAATAAAGAAAGAGAAAACTAAGAGAATTCCCATACAGAACTACCAAACTAAATTGGTAGTCTGAAACACACGGGACGAGAAACAAAAGAAATGCAAAAAAACAGAAAAGGAGCGATAAAATAACAACAACAAGCCCCCATATATCAATAATTACCCCAAATGTAAATGGACTGAACTCTCCAATCAAAAGACACAGAGTAGTGGAATGGATTAAAAAACAAGACCCAACAATATGCTGCCTCTAGGAAACACATCTCAGCTCTAAAGACAAACACAGGCTCAGAGTGAAAGGATGGAAGACAATACTCCAAGTTGATGGCAAACAAAAGAAAGCAGGCATTGCCTTGCTTGTATCAGACAAAGTTGACTTCAAGATAAAACAGGTAATGAGAGACAAAGAGGGGCAATATATAATGATAAAAGGGACACTCCACCAAGAAGACATATCACTTTTAAATATATGTGCCTCCAATACAGGAGCACCAAGGTACATAAAGCAACTATTAACAAACCTAAAATGAGATATTAACAACAACACAATAGTAGTAGGAGATCTTAACACCCCACTGTCATCAAAGGACAGATCATCCAGATAATAAATAAGGAAATAATGGACCTAAATGAAAAACTAGATGAGATGGACTTAATAGACATATACAGAGCACTCCATCCAAACACAGCAGATTACACATTCTTCTCAACCGTGCCTGGAACATTCTCAAGAATAGACTATATGTTGGGAAACAAGGCGCACTTACATAAATTTAAGAAGATTGAAATCATAACAAGCATCTTTTCAGACCATACTGCCATGAAGTTAGAAATCAACTACAAGGGAAAAAATCAGGAAACTGACACAGCTGTGGAGACTCAACAACATGCTACTAAACAACCAATGGATCATTAATGAAATTAAAGGAGAAATCAAAGCATATCTGGAGACAAATGAAAATGAAAATACACCAACTCATATGAGATGCAGCAAAAGCAGTCCTGAGAGGAAAACTCATAGCAATACAGGCCCACCTTAGCAAACAAGGAAAAGCCCAAATAAGCAACCTCAAACTACGCCTAACAGAATTAGAAAAAGAAGAACAAACAAAGCCTAAAGTCAGCAAAAGGAGGGAAATAATAAAAATCAGAGCAGAAATAAATGAAATTGAAATTAAAAAAAAAAACAGTAGAAAGGATGAAATGAAATGAAACAATGAACTGGTTCTTGGAGAAGAGAAACAAAATTGACAAACCCTTAGCCAGACTCACCAAGCAAAAAAGAGAGAACGCTCAAATAAATAAAATTAGAAATTAAAAAGGAAAAATTACAACAGATACCACAGAAATACAAAAGATTATAAGAGAATACTATGAAAAACTATATGCCAACAAATTGGACAATCTAGAAGAAATGGATAAATTCCTAGACTTATACAACTTCCCAAAACTGAATCAAGAAGAAATAGAGAACCCGAATAGACCAATCACAGGTAAAGAGATTGAAACAGTAATCAAAAACCCAAAATAAAAGTCCAGGACCAGATGGCTTCTCTGGAGAATTTTACCAAACATTCAAAGAAGACTTAATATCCATCCTTCTTAAACTATTCCAAAAAATAGAGGAAGATGAAACACTTCCCAACACATTCTACGAGGCCAACATCACCCTGATACCAAAGCCAGGCAAAGACAATACTAAGAAGGAAAACTACAGACAAATATCCCTGATGAACATAGATGCAAAAATCCTCAACAAAATATTGGCAAACCAAATACAGCAATACCTTAAAAAGATCATACACCACAATCAAGTGGGATTTATACCAGGGACACAGGGATGGTTCAACATCCGCAAATCAATCAATGTGATACACCACATTAACAAAACGAGGAATAAAAACCATATGATCATCTCAATAGATGCAGAGAAGGCTTTTGACAAGATCCAACATCCATTCATGATGAAAATCCTCAAAAAATGAGTATAGAAGGAAAGTACCTTAACATAATAAAGGCCATATGTGACAAACCCATAGCCAACATCCTACTCAATGGGGAAAAACTGAAAGCCATCCCTCTGAAAACAGGGACAACACAAGGGTGCCTGCTCTCACCACTCTTATTCAACACAGTACTGGAGGTTCTTGCCAGAGCAATTAGGCAAGAAAAAGGAATAAAAGGAATCCAAATAGGCAACAAATAAGTGAAACTCTTGCTGTTTGCAGATGACATGATCTTATATATAGAAAACCCTAAAGAATCCATTGGAAAACTATTAGAAATAATCAACAACTACAGCCAAGTGGCAGAGTACACAATCAACTTACAGAAATCAGTTGCATTTCTATATACCAACAACGAACTAACAGAAAGAGAACTCAAGAAGACAATCCCATTTACAATTGCAACAAAAAGAATAAAATATCTAGGAGTAAATTTAACCAAGGAAGTGAAAGACCCATACAATGAAAACTATAAGACATTACTGAGTGAAATCAATGATGACATAAAGAAATAGAAAAAGATTCCATGCACTTGGATTGGAAGAATAAACATTGTTAAAATGTCCATACTACCTAAAGCAATCTACAGATTCAATACAATCCCAATCAGAATCCCAAGGACATTCTTCACAGAAATAGAACAAAGAATACTAGCATCTATATGGGGCAACAAAAGACTCCGTATAGCTAAAGCAGTCCTGAAAAAGAAGAACAAGGCTGGAGGAATCACAATCTCTGACTTCAAAACATACTACAAAGCGATAGTAATTATAACAGCATGGTACTGGTACAAAAACAGACACACAGATCAAGGGAACAGAATTGAAAGTCCAGAAATAAAACCTCATATCTATGGGCAGCTAATCCTTGATAAAGGAGCTAAGGACAGACAGTGGAGAAAGGAAAGTCTCTTCAATAAACGGTGCTTGGAAAACCAGACAGCCACTTGCAAAAGAATGAAAGTAGACCATCTTCTTTCATCATACCCAAAAATTAACTCAAAATGGATCAAAGACCTGAAGGTGAGACCTGAAACTATAAAACTCCTGGAGGAAAATATAGGTAGTACGCTACTCGTCATCAGCCATAAAGGGATCTTTTTGAATTCCACGTCTACTCAGACAAGGGAAACAAAAGAAAATAGAGACAAGTGGGACTTCATCAGATTAAAGAGCTTCTACAAGGCAAATGAAACCAGGATCAAAATGAATAGGGAACCCACCAGCTGGGAAAAAATATTTGCAAACCATATATCTGACAAGGGATTAATCTCCATAACATATAAAGAACTCACACAACTGAATAACAAAAAAACAAACAACCCAATCAAAAAATGGGGAGAGGAAATGAACAGACACTTCTTCAAAGAAGATATACAGATGACCAATAGGCATATGACAAGATGCTCAACATCACTAATCATCAGGGAAATGCAAATCAAAACCACACTAAGATATCATCTTACACCCGTTAGAATGGCTATAATCACCAAGACAAAAAGCAACAAATGCTGGAGAGGCTGTGGAGAAATGGGAACCCTAATCCACTGCTGGTGGGAATGCAAACTGCTGCAGCCTCTATGGAAAACAGTATGGAGTTTCCTCAAAAAAATTAAAAATAGAAATACCTTATGATCCAGCTATCCCACTACTGGGTATCTACTCAATGAAACTGAAATCAACAATCCAAAGAGGCTTATGCACCCCTATGTTCACCGCAGCATTATTCACTATAGCCAAGACATGGAAGCAACCCAAGTGTCCCTTGACTGATGATTGGATAAAGAAGATGTGGTATATATATACCATGGAATACTATTCAGCCATAAAAAAGACAAAATCGTCCCATTTGCAACAACATGGATGGACCTGGAGGGTATTATGTTAAGTGAAATAAGCCAGAAAGAGAAAGACAAACAGTACATGATTTCACTCATATGTGGAAGATAAACCAACACACGGACAGATAGAACTGTTTGGTGGTTACCAAGGGCTGGGGGGTGGGGGATGGGCACAAGGGGTGGAGGGATGCACTTACATGGTGACTGATAAACAATAATGTACAAAAAAATTTCTCAATAAAAAAATGGGAAAAAATATATCATCTATGATTATCTGTGTGGTAGTGAAAATATGGGACATTCAAACACACACATAATTACGCATGTGTGTATATTTAAAATATAATATATGTCATTGCCAATCATTTCAATATTTGTGACAGAAACCGCTATTTGTCTGCCACTATCCATTCTCCCCTTCCTTTAGTAGAGATTCCCCCAAATTTTAACTAGGTATATGGTGATCCAGCTAAAGACTACATTTCCCAGCCTCCCTTGCAGTTACTTTTGGTCATGTGATTAAGTTCAGACCAATGTGAGGGGAACAGATAGAACAAGCCTGAGCACATGACACCATAGAGCTACCGTTTCAGCCCTGGATGGCTTATACTTTGAGAGATACAAGAGAGAAATAACCTATCTTATTTAAATTACTATCAGTTTTAGTCTTTGTGTCAGCAATTGCACCTATATCCTGATTAATTCAGATGCCAAACTAAGTCAGGATGTTTGTGCTGAGGAAGAGAAAGGGATGTTCTCAAAGCGTCTGTGTGGAGAGCGGAGAACATGGGAAGAAGGGACATCAACTTCCATTTCTGTTTCTTCCATCTTGGGATCTTTTGGCTCAGATTTCCTTCCCTCTTGCACCTCCCTCTGTCTCTGTAAAATGCAGTAACCTTTCTGCTGTCAGGGTGGGCTTGGCAGAGCCATCATCAATACCAGTTGGGAGCAGGCATTGTAGCCCCATGATGGGTTGTAATGGGTACCAGCAAGACACAACTTGGGCTCTGAAGTCAGACAACTTGTGTTCGAATCCTGGCTCAGTCACGTACTAGCTTTTAAAAGAGATTAGTGGGAGCTGTTTGATCATAATTGAAAAAATGGTTTGAGAGCCAAAGAAGAAAGTGCTTTCAAATTCTGAAAGCGGGTTAAATGACACAGATCTGTATCATGAGGGAAGATGATGGGGTGTGTGAAGAGTCCTTAGGGGAGTGGTCAGAGCCATCAACACCTTCCTCACCATTCTATTTATTGACTTCCACTAGATTCAAGTGAGTAATGGGAGATGGAATTACTCCAAGATTTGAATCAGCCCCAAAGTAAGTTCTGCCTTATGTTAAAGGGGAGTCCTTGCTCCCTGGATATGCTAAGTCAGTGATTCAAAGCAGATATGTCTGGGAGATGGCGGGACAGAGGGGAAAGTGATCTCAGTTCAAGCTCTGGGGCGAGTAATCACAGAGGGAGTTTCTGCCCCATGAGAAAGAAGAACGTTTAGTGAGTCATCATACATGCTTTCTTAGAAGACACAGGGAAGGGTTAAATAGGAGGAGGCAATTGAGTCAGACTCATTGTGGAGCTCAGGGACAAGAGGGAAAGTATTGATTTACTCTGAGCCACTTTGGACTGACCTATTAGTTCAGGCTCACTGAGAAGGTGGAAAATACGCAAGTTGCACTTGGCTGCATTTTTAATGCTCCCTTGCCAGGACCATCCAGTGTCTTCCAAATGAGTACATGGGAGAGGGATTCAGAGTGGAGGACGCTAAATGAGAAGTGGTCAGGGCACAAGCAGGCTTCTGACAGATGCATCTGTGACATCGCTTTCCCCAGGCCTCGTGACATAGTGGATGGACGCTCACTGAGGGCTAATCAACTCTTGAACTGAACGCCGCTCGGGAAGGATGAGGCTAACAAGTCTTAGCCACGTTATAGCTCTGAGCTTCAGGCTCTAGAACGCAACCTTGAAGTTCTCATCTTTTACCCGCAAAGTGAATCTGGATTCACTGCCTTTTAGTCTGGCCTGATAGAGTTTTGTTCTTGACCAGCGTTGTTAGGGACACACTACATGGGTTAGGATTTCATTTCTACCACTTGCTAGCAGTATGTCCTTGAGCAAATGACTCAAACACTTCCAGACTTTATTTTTCCTATCTCTAAGATGCAGATGAGTATAGTACTACCTTATGGTTTGGTTTGACTTTTCAGATTAAATAATACCACCAATGAGAAGTGCTTGGCATAAAGCCCAGTTCACAGAAATGCTCAATATGCTTTAACAACTTTATGATTATTTTATATATTTTTCGCATTATGTGACAAGCAGATTTCAAAGAATCAAGTACAAAGGAGGGGGAGAAAATGGAGCTATCTTGGAGTAAAATTTTTATATTTTACCAGAAGTAAATTAGTATTGATCTAAAGGAGATGGTGACAAATTAAGATGCCTATTGTAACCCCGAGAGCAACCACTAAGAAAATAACTCAAATAATTAAGTAAAAATATCAAGAGAGGAATTAAAATGGTACCCTAAAAAAATACATATTTAACACAAACGAAGATAATAACAGAGAAACCAGCTCATCTTGTATGCCAGTCCTCAAAGGTCATCGGTATCTTGTCGGACAACGGGCTGTTGTCCTTTAAATGATTAGGTGAGGCTGATGGATCACATGATACAACGAGCTGTGGCCTAATTAAATCAGCTGGTCCATCAGAAAGAAACCACATGGTTCATTGCTCACTTTGACCAACTGCGGATGGTATTCTTCCAGAAGGAGATATGAGTTCAGCATCAGAATATATCTGAGGCGGCGGACAGACCAGGTATTTCAAAGACATTGTTTTAGTAAGGGACCATGACACAGTTCAGGAAGAGAGGATGGGGACAGAAAATTGGGCCCCTCAAGGTTCAATGAGGAAAAGAAAGCTACAGCTCCACCTGAGAGTCTGGGCCCCTTGATCCTTCCAACGGGAAGATCCGTCTGTCCAGTGGAAGGGAAGACCAGGAAGACCCACAGGGTCTGGAACTAAGGCTGGAATTAAAATGCAACCTCAAGGACCAACCTGAAGAAAGGGTCTTGAGAGTCATTTGGCCTGAGTGTTGCATTATCATTGCCCACCTCTGCCCCCTCCGGCCCCAGGCAGCAGCCTTGCCCGTAACTCCCATTGCCTGACAAACCACATTTTGTACCACATAGCGCTCACCTCATGACTTCTGATGACTAGACCCAGTGGGAGCCCAGGCTTGTGTCTGAGATCCTGCTATGTCTCTGGTGAGGTCACCCAAGTTGGTAGCCTAAGTCTTGAGGTAAAGCTTCTAAAACCCTTTGCTTACCTCTCCCTTATAGATCTACCTCTCTTGTCTCCCACCCTTTGTCCATGATGTTCCCTCTGTTTAGAAAACATTTCCTCCCATTTATGTGGCTGACCCCTCCACACACATATATCCTCAGGTCTCAAATGAAACGGAGGGCAATGACTCCAGCACCAGAAAGAACCGAGATCCAATCCCAGTGTAGCCTCTTACCCTGGGACTTGGGCAAGTTATGTAACCTCACTGAGCCTCAGTTTATTCATCTGTGAAATGAGTATAATAAAATCAGTGTGATAATATCTTGATGGGTTATTTTGAGAATTACACTTTAAAAATATATAGAATTTGGCATCTTACATGGAACAAAGAAAGATCTCAGTAAATTACACTAGAAAATGACAATGATGATGATGAAGATGGTGAAGATGAAGATGAAGATGATGATGATTGTGACCTGTCACCTCTTCTGGGAAGCTTTCTGTGGTTCTGGAAAAGATGTGTCCTCAGTGCTCCCGTGGTCCCCTGAGCATCCCTCTATCCTAACACTTATCATAATGTATTGTTTGCTTGCTGACTCATCTCTCTCCGTCAGTAGACAATAAATTCTTCATAGGCAGCAACTGTGTTCTCTTCACCCTTATAGCTCTGATGCCCAGCCTAAGGCTTGACATTCACTGGGTGCTAGTTGTCCACCCAGAGACTTAGCCTCCTGAAGCACTTTCATTGTTTCTCCCATGGATTGTTAAGAACATTGGCTACGGAATTACATAGACCTGTGTGTGCATCTAGGATTTACCACATACAAGCTGTGTGACCTAGGTCAAGTTATTTAACTTCTCTGAGTTTCATTCCTCTCACCTATGAAATGGGAGTGAATAACAGTTCCTACCCTATCGGGTTGTTGCGAATATTAAGTGATAGAATAAATGTGAAATGGTCGGCCCATTCATTAATCAGATATTTACGGAGTGACAACTATGTGAAAGGCAGTATTCTAGAAGCTGGGGCAGAGCCCAGGGAAAGTTGCTGCCCTCATGAAGGAAAGCAGACCACAAACAAAGAAAAATCCAGATGAATGCATGAGAGGTTACAAGGAAACTATATATGGTAAAGGGGATAGAGTCTGGGATAGCACTCAATAAATATTTATCATTCTCACTAACATCCCACCCCGAACACACCTTTCAGAGAAAACAGAGAAGCAATCAAACCTTAGGACCCTGGAGAGTTTGGGTCCTGGGCTCCGTCTCCAGTTGGGGGCTGAGGCTCATTCTGGCTCCCACACTCACGGGGCTGATTCTGCCGCCAGAGCCTGCCCCCTCTTCAGGGAGAAAGAGCAAAAACCCACTTTTCATGACACCTGTAGTAATCCTTGGTGGAATGTATCTGAAAAGATGCAGGAGAAATTCTTAAAATATATTTCCCTCCAACCACAATATATTCCATATGCTTGGAAACTGTCAGGGAGGGAGCCTGGTGTGCTCAGTTACCTCTGGTAAATGTTTCTCTCCCACACTGGGGAAATCCTTATCAGGGGGCTCGCCTACCTGACAGCTGGAAGGAATTTAGGAGAAAATGCAAAGCGCTGTTGCAAAAGAGGAATCAAAACCGCAGGACTTGAGAGCTTCTCTCCAAGTCAAAAGGTTTAAGGCTACGGGCTGGTTAGCTTGGGGAGAAAGTGATTTTGGGGAGGGGGTGTTGAGGGACTCTCCCCCATAAGGCCTGGCAGTGCCACCTTGGGAGGTTCTCAGGCCCCCTCTGTGCCTTGGTTTCCCCACTCGTAAAATGTGTGAGCTCCACGTCTAGAATTCTATTAACTGCAGAGGATCCATTGATGAGCCTATGCCTTGTTCTGCGGGTTCTCCCTATGGATACCCGAGGACGCACCCTCCAAGCTGGTGGTGGGAGCAGCACTGGGCAGAAATAAAGGCAGAGGTGGAAGCCAGTCTCTCCAACTGGGAAGGAAACTTTTGATACCAGTGGCTCTCAACCTTAGGGGCACATTGGGATCACCGTGGGAGCATCAAAGTGCGGAGGTCCCACAGCTCCGAGATGGTGGTGCCTGGGCCTTAGGAAGTTTAAAAAAGCCTGGTAATTCTGATGCTTAAACACAGGTAGGTTTCAGGGAGTAGTCTCAGGACCTTGCTAAATCCAACTCTTTCTCCTTCCCTTGTACTTTGGGACTGACAATGAAATACCCCCAAGAAAGGGAAGTCTATGACATGCTTTGGAACAGACAGATCTAGGTTCTAGGCCCAGCTCTGCCACTGGCATTTGGCTGTGACATTTGGCAAGTTAAGTTCTCTACTTGCATCAGTTTCCACATCTGTAAAATGGAGATAAACATCAGAGCACCCACTTCACAGGTTTTGTAGCGATTCATTGAGATGGGCGCGTAAAGCCATCAGCATGTGCCTAGCACGTGGTCAGTGCACAGCGATGTTGACAATAACTAATGGTGGTTGACAATGACCTTCGAAACATGCTCCAGGCACCTTAGAGCGTGGTTTTCACACTTGAAGGAGCATCAGAATCACCAGGAGGATGTGTTAAAATATGGCTTGCTGGACCCCAACCCCAGAGTTTCCGATTCTCAGGCTCTGGTGTGGGGTCTGAGAATTTGCGTTGCTAATAAGTTCCCAGGTGGTGCTGATGCTACTGTTCCAGGGACCATGTTTTGAGAACCACAGCCTTGGAGGGACTCCAAGAACAAGGCAGCCTTCACTCAGGGCAGTTAGAGAATCCCCTTTTCGTAGGGTGCCCATCTCACTGAGGCTCTAAGGATGCGGAGCCATCTGAGAAATCAGGAACTGAATGTTGTGACTGGACAAGGCCTTAGAGATCCACACCTCTCCTCCTTGTTCTTGAAGACATTGAAGCCCAGGGAGAAAAAGACATTTTCTCAAGATCTCACAGCAGGTCAGTAGCAAATCTAATACAAGAAGCACTTTTGGTTTCCACCCTGTTACGGAGACTGATGGTGATGCTGGGAGCGGGGGCAGGAAGGAAGAGGCTGTGAGCCCTCCAGGGTTGGTCCATCGTGGGCTGTGACCACAGGGGCTGAGACCTCAGCTCCATAAGTCGGCCACTGGCCAACCTGGCCCTAAGGGACCAACCCACCTGAAGAAGAGACCTGTGACAGCATGCCAACTGCCACATCCTATCACAAACCCGGCGTTGAAAATTAGAACAATGAGACTGGCCAAGGAGGAAAGCAGTAATAGCATCCAGCATTGGGTACAGATGTAGGGAGCCAGGCACTCTCATGCACTGCTGGTGGGAGCGTCAACCGATAGAACGTTCCTGGAGGGCAAATTGACAACAGGGATTCAAAAGGAGATAGCCGTTGGCCCAGCTATTCCATTATTAGGAATTTACCCAAGGAAATAATTATGAAGGTCTGCAAAGATTTAGGTATATTTACATTAGCAGTGTGTATAAAAGAGAAAAAAATTGGGAAAATTGAAATATCCAATGATAGTGGATTGGTTAATAATAAATACAGCCATTTGATCAGATATTCTGCAGTGATTAAAGTAATGATATGTATGTGTAATTATTAAAATGAAAGGATTTCAAAATATATTGTCAAATTAAAAAAAAAAATGTTACAAGCCTGAGGGTCCCTCACAATAACTTATTTTTAGATTGGTATATAAATTTAGATGCTAATAGATAAACAGATATAGATGGATGGATGGATGGATAGATGGATGGATGGATGGATAGGTAGATAGGGTAGATAGATAGATAGATAGATAGATAGACAGACAGACAGATAGATAACATTATGGTTTGGCATGACTTGATTTATACACACACAAGAAACTGTGGGACTTCAGAAGAGGGCATCACTATCTCTCGTGGGGGAATTTAGGAAATGCCTCCCAGGGGAGGTTTATTCAGACATTGGCTGAGAACCTGAGAGGTTAAGCGCCTTGCTTGAAGCCACATAGCTGTGATAGAACCAGGATTTGAACCCATGCAAATCAGTTTCCAGACTCCAGCCTCTCAACACTTTTATTAACTTGTTTTCTCATGAGAGCGTCTTTGACCAGAAATGACACATTAGAATCTGGGGTCACCTTCACATGAACCAAATCAATCTTAAAAACTGGTGTCATCGTCAGTCAACCCAAGCACACCCCTCTACTTGCTGGCACATCTCTCTGTAAGCTACGCTGCCCGTCAGGAAAGGCCCCCTGTGGGCACTGAGAGAATGGGTCCATTGGGCTGACTTGATTAGTCAAGGCTTGGGATGTCTCAGGATTCACTGCCCCGGCTCTCACGTGTCCTCCCGAAGCTTCTGGATTGCCATCATTGGGCTGCAGGGAGGAAGCTGGAGAGGCATCCTGGCAGAGGGTTCCCGCCCCCACCCAACCCCGAGCCTGGGGAGGAATGAGGAATGTTGGCACAGAGACTCACCCCCGCTCTGCAGAGCGTCTGTTGGCCTTTGCTCTGGGTGTGAAGCAACGAGCAGGAACGTTCTGGGACTCCAGGGCCGTGCGTGCCTGATTAGGGAGTCAGAGCAGCAGGGCTCCACCCTGAGCAAGGCCGGTGCTAAGGGGCCTGGTGGGCCGGCCTTTCACAATGGAATTCAATCTGCCTCCAGAAATCAGATGCACATCTCGATGCAGCCGAAACTGAGCAGATTTTCTTCTGCTCCTCTTCTGAGTGACCATGAGTGACATAAATCTGTTGCCTAATTCTCAAGTCTTAAAGAACTCCAAGCTGGAGAGATTTGGCCTTGGAGACCCATGGAGTCATAGATCCCTTAAAGACAATAAAAAGAAAAATTAAAACAACCTGCTGTGGCCTTGGGCATTTACAAAGCACATCCAAACCCCTCATGCACCGATTCTTCTGAGAGCCTCATGTTATGATTCCCATTCGGCACATGAGGAAACTGAGGAAACAGGAGGTTAAAGGTCACACAGCTGCAAGGGGCTGACCCATGATTTGACCCCAGGAGTCTGACCCCAGAGCCTACCCTCTTAACCATCACCTCACACTGCTTTTCAGGCTTGTTTGCACAAAACAGACAAGGAATTCCTATTGTCTTTCTTTTCTCTTTTTCTCTTTCATAAGTTGAGTCCAAACTCTTCTAGGGATGGTATAGAAATGAGTTGGGTGCAGGCCCCACCATCTTCCCTAGGACTGTGTTTCTCCTTCCCCCTGGTCATGTGCTTTTAAGAAAGGCAACAGTTGGGAGGCTGGCCCCATGGCTGAGTGGTTAAAGTTCTGTGTGCTCCACTTCAGCAGCCTGGGTTCACGGGTTTGGATCCCGGGCATGGACCTACACCACTGGTCAGCCATGCTGGGGTGGTGTCCCTCATACAAAATAGAGAAAGATTGGCACAGATATTAGCTCAGGGCTAATCTTCCTCAGCAAAAAAAAAAAAAAAAGGCAACAGTCAACAAAGCTCAAAAGATTTCTTGTCTGCAAGACTTCTCAGAGCCTTTACTACAGTAACATGCATTATAAAGGATGGAGGGAAGATGATATATCAACTAATAGTACTGATTTTTCCTCATGCCTCAGTCTCTAATGTAGCTTGATATGGCACTGTTAATGATCTTGTCTTTAGTTAAGATTGTGATATTTCGTGCATCGTGGATTTTTGTGTTAATTTTTATTTTTAAAAATATTTATTAAAGTAGTGTTCATCTTGATTACTGAGATTTTGGGCACCCCTTCAGATTTTGTGCCCTAGGCATATGTGTCACTCACCTCACCTTAGTTCTGGCCCCATGAAACATCCTCTAAACGTCTATGACCCTGGCCATCTCACATCATGGAGTGTTTCCAGGGAGTAGTGTCATACAGAGCAAACTGTAAAATCTGTATTATCATTATTTATGGTTAAAACAAGTGAAACATCTTGAGTTTTTTTTAAGTGTCAGAAAAATAGTGAAATACCATGAGTTCTTTTTTTTTTTAAGTGGAGGGAAGAGATGAATAATTTTTTTATTTTTTAGTTAGAGATTAGAGTTTTGGAGCAATATTTATGACAATATGGAATTTTCAGAGGGAACACTTTATGGCTATAGATATCAGATACTTCTCAGTTATCTAATGGCAACACAATGCTATGTAAAAGCTTCAGTGCCCTGTAATAATAATCATTGCTCAGGCATTTGAGTGAGCAGCTGGCAGCTCTGTTCATCTTGGCTGGGACTGATCACGTGACTGGGGTTGGCTGGCTGTTAGTTGGAGCAACTGGGGCGGCTTGGGTCTGCTCCACTTGTCTCTCATCCACCAGTGGGCTAGCCTGGGCATGTTCTCACGGTGACGGCAGAGGTGGGGTAGAGAGAGAGAGAAGAAACACACAAGGCCTCTTGGTGCCAAGGCTCAGCACTGGCACACAGTCATTTCCACCACATTCTACAGCTCTAAGCAGATGGCACGGGCAGCCCAGCTTCAAGGGGTGGGGAAGTAGACTCTATCTCTTTGTGAGAGGATCTGTGATGTCACATGGCAAAGGGCATGAAGATCAGGAAGCATGAAGAGGTGGGGCCATTAACGCACATTATCACAGATACCAACGTGATTTGAGACTTCGATTGTGCCACAAAAATTCCCAAGTAGGTGTCCAAGAACTAATTAGTTGACTCTTATACATATCCCCTCCCATTTTCCGTATATGAAAGGATCCAAAGAGAAGAACTAAGGAGAAGACATTTCTTTTTAGGGATTTATAACAGAAGTTCTACCTCCTCCAAGAGTAGGGTGGAGATGATACTTTTTACTCCAGGACAAGAAAAAGGAACTTTAAGGAAACTACCCAGAGAGTGTGGATAAATGGTGAACTTTTGTCCAGCTCCCATTAGAGAAAGAGGAAGGACATGAGAGCAGACTGGTTATCCGCTCAGCTGGAAGAAAAGCGGTTGCCTCAGGAAAGGCCTTGGCTCTCAGAATTTGTTGGCGCAAAGGGTTTTGAGTGTGTCCGCAGCTCCGATGTGGGCTACATGTGTGAGAGCTGGTGTGGGTCACCCGAAGACAAAGGGAAACTTGGAAAGGTGGAAAGACCCCAGCAGAGAGGCGCCAAATCCATTGCAAGATTCCTGGAGGCTACAGGAAGGTTAGGCAATGCGCCACAGTGGCGCTGTCTTAGCCCAGGTCAAGAGAGGCAGGTGAGGGGTCCCCAGTGTTGGAGCATCTCCAAAGAACCTGCTTAAGTGCCCATGAGTCAGTCTAGAGGGTCCAGGACCATCTCACGATGGGGTATCAGTCAAGCAAGAACTTCCATGCTCTGCTTCTCTCTCCTCCCCACCTGGTCCTCACATGCTCAAACCCAGAAGCCAAAGTTGGCCAGTTGGGGCAGAAAAGTGGAAAAGGAAAAGAGAGCCCAATTAGCAGGTCCTACCCGGGAGAAAGGAGACGACTGAATTTTAAGTCCAGTTTGAAGTTGGATTCTTAGATAGGACTCGGCATCCTAGCTTCAGTAATGAGACTGGGTTTGGTGACTTACAGGGACAATGGGGTCTTTTATTACCAAAACATAGGTAGAAAAAGCCTGAGACTGCATTAGCTTTCACTCAGGGACAGTGGGAGAACTTCCCCTACTGAATAAATTTTACAGAGTGCTGGAAGACAAAAATAAAGTGGCTTTATGGCTACCCCCACCTTGGGTCCTCTTGTTCAATGTGCCAGTTACACACAAAGGGAAGCAAAATGCTCACTACGTTTGTCGCAATGAAGAATCATAGACTTCCCTGTACCTTGCTCCTTTGTGGTGGTTCCGGAACATTCCTTAAATAGCACCCTCCGCTCCTTCCATTGACTTGAGAAAGAACCTAGTGTGTGGAGGACATAGGATGAAAAGGAGATAAAAGAAGGCATCATTTGAAGATGCATACAGGTAAGGTCAATCTTCTTCAGGAGGGTCAGTGGATGGATAATCCAATTCAAAGACAAACACAGGCTTTAGAGTTCTGACCTCAGTTTTCTCATCTGTATAACCGAAATGATGATACAATGGAGTAGTGAGGATAAATGGGGAATATGTGTAGGAATCTTCAGTGAATAGGAGGTGCTCCATAAATGCATATTTCCACACACTCCCTTCCTCCAATGGGAGAAGAGCTGTGATCATACTCTTAGCAAAGAAATTTACTAAAATAGTTTCTGATTTCAATCCCTGATACCTTGAGGCGAAAGTCTAGGGGAGGAGGGGGGATCAGATCTTTTAGGATTTATAGGGGAAGCTGGGAAGAAAGAGAGTTGACCCTTCCCAACCAAGAATGCCAATCCATGTGTCTTTTTCTCCCATTCATAGGGATTCCATCAGCTCCGAAGAAACACATGGAGCATAAACGGAGAGCATACTTCCTCCGGGCAAAACACAAAACAATACCTGACGGCTTCGATTTTCCAATGTCTCATTATTTTATTAGCATTGGGAACAGGAATACAGATAAATCACAATTCATGAAGACGTTTGACTCCTCTGCCTGGACTTTAAACAGAGCATGACCTGAGCTGTGAATTCTGTAGCTATGTGCACAGTTTTCTACAATGCAGGTAATCACATGCCATAGGGCTCTTAAAAGACCATTATTCGTTGCTACCCTCCACTTACCCACAACCCTACAGTAAGAAACTGGTTTCTCAAATGTGCCGTGCTCCTCCCATCACCAGGCCCTCGTGTAGGCTGTTCCCTCTGTTTAAGCCACGTGGTCTGCCCCAAACCCCATCTCCATCTCCTCCTCCTTCAGGTAACTCAGCGCAATTGTCACTGCTTCTCAGAAGATTCCCCTGACCCTTCAGACTAGGTTAAAACCATTAAATGCTCCCATATCATCCGGTATATCCTCCAAAACACTTTGCACCCCTGACATCATTAAATGGTCTGTATTCTGCACTCGCTCATAATGTCAGTAACAACAGGGACCCTGTCTGCCTGTGCATGGCTGTATCCCCAGCACACAGCAGAGCGTTTGCCATGAATTGTTGCTCAATTAATACATATTTCCAGTCCCATCTGTATGAATTTATTGTAGTAAGAACAAGACTCCAAGAGGAAGAGGCTTTATGGTTCCAAGCCTCGACAAAAAAGTTTCTGAAAATGAGCAAAGGGGGAAAAACATTTTTAACAAAGAATGTTTTGACAGGTATCTCTGAAGTTTGCATTTTCTAAAACGTTGTTCCTTTGCCTGGATCACCTTTCACTACTTCCCCGATTCCTGCTCTAATACCCAAACCAGGGAAAGGTCATAATTCACAGGAGTGATACTCGCAGATTAAAATAAAAACAGCCACATTCTGCAAGTAACATCGACGTTTGGCAAAACGTCTCGGCCAGAAAAATATCTGAATGTCGGATGCTTTGCAGGACATGGCCAGATTCCTTTTATTCTCCCAGAAATATAACAGGGCAGTCCGCATTCTGGTTTGGATATATTCCCACTTTCTGGAGTAAGGGGAAATACAATAAAAACCTGGCCGATGATCTCATGGACTCCTCGATTTGTCAAGCTGCATCTCTTCTAAGTGGCTTTTTTTTTTTTTTAGGCTTGAGATGCTTCCAAAGTATTTATAAAAAGCAGCAGGCTCTTCAAAGTTGGGAGGCGATCGCAGACCTCCAAGAAAGGGTGGAGGGCATGTTGCTTTGCAACCTCCAGCAAGGAGGGGGTGGGAGACAGAATCAGGGGAGGGGAGCAGGTCTGAGCCCCGGAGAGAAATTGGGAAACTCAGATGCACTAACTCTAAATATGCACTAACTCTAAAAATGCACTAAATATCGGTGCATTTCCTTTATATTTCCTTTGGAATCAAATGTTACCGAAGATAACATTTGCTTTCGACCCTTATTAACCTCGCTGGTAATTAGGTCTGAAGTGTAAGGATTGGCCAATGATACTTGACACTTAGAGCCTAATTCATTTTCTTCTTCTAACTCTTTTTTCCCTCTTTATTACACATGTTCAAGAGAATACATTATTAGCAATAAAGAAGAAAATTCTAATACGTTGCCTATTACCTTACGACCCCAAAAGAACTTCTGTTAACATTTGAATATATGTCTTCCCTGTCTCATCTAAGTGTGTATACACACACATGCATTTATACTTATTTTTACAAAAATTAGACATTATCACGTGTACTGTTTTGTCAACTGACTTGTTTTTCTTCTTTTTTGTCACACCAATAGACAGCACGATGTTCTGAATCTGCCTTTTACTACCTGTGTAAATTCAGAGACATCACTTAAACACTTTGAGTTTCAGTTTTTTTCATCTGTAAAATGGGGTTAAAAATAGCATCCATCTCATAAGGAGGTTTGAGGATGAACCAACATAATAACTGGAAAATACCTAGTACATAGTGAGTACTGTGTGTGTGTGTGTACATGTGTGTGTTTTCATACAATCAAGTAGTCTTTTTCCGTGTTATTTAAAAAATTCTACATAAAATTCCATTGCATAGATGGATGGTTTAAAAAAACATCCCTTTCTGTCAGATATAAGTTCGTTTAAAACAAGTTCAAAGTTCCTTGACATATGCATCCTCAATTTATTCTTATGATATCCCCATGGAATGGGTATTAGTGAAGTGGATGATAATAGCTAATATTCTAGGGAAAGGAGTGGCGAACAACTTCTATAAAGGGCCAGGTGGTGAATATTTTTAGCTTTGCAGGCCATACGGTCTCTGTCCCAACTACTCAGTTCTACCGTTGCCATAGGAAAGCCGCCATAGACAATACACAACCAAACGGGCGTGGCTGTGTGCCCATAAAATGTTATTTACAAAAACAGGTGGTGGACAAATTTGGCCAGGGAGCCACAGTTTGCTAATCTCAATATACTGAAGGCCAGGCACTGTTCTAAGAGGGTCTCATGGATAATCTGATTTTATTCTCACAATGACTCTAGAGGGATAGATCTGAGTATTATTCTCATTTTGCAGATGGGAAGACGGCAGGATTACAAAGCAGATACACGGCTAGGTCAGAACTCACACTCACCTCTCCCCACCCCCAAATCTTGCCTGTACCTTTTTTATCCTGCTCCCTGCCTTTTGAACTCTTTCTCCAAATCCCACTACCAATTCTTCAACAGTCTGGAACTAGCTGCTCGTGTTTCTGGTTTGTAAGGACAGCAGTGGCAGGCAAGCCCTCTGATACCCCGCTGCTAGGGCGACTGCACCCCCGGTTGGAAGTTTCTCCAGGAGGGATGCTCGGGGGTCGCAAGCCCTGCTTCTGTGTTTCCAGTCTCTTCAGTATCCATTCTACCAATAAATTCCAAATGCAGTCCTGCCTCAGACCCAATCCCATCACAATCTTTTGCTTTTCTGTGAATCTCTGGTCTCAGAGATCAAAGTTAGAGGCACAGCCCCTGGGGATCCAATGGAGAACTTCCAGAAAGATTCATTCACTTCCAGTAGGAACTGGCAGCGACCCCCAACTACACACGGGACTTTTACTCCCCCCAACAGCCACTGAGCTCTTTTCTGTAGCAGAGCAGGAGAGAGCCCCCATGCCTTATTAATTTATTGCCCAAAGAGGCAGGGTTAGAACATCGGAGAGGATTTTTTGCACGTAGCCCATCTCAGAGTTTTAAACTTCCTAGGAAGGGTCAAGTGGCAGCTTTTGCCTACAGAACATTTTCCAAAATACAACAGCCGATGTGTTTTTATCCCAGAAAGGAAAGAGGCACCATCAGATGCTGCTTCTCCCTAGTCAGTTTGTCTAACTGATGACAGGAAGGGACCCTAAAGTGTAGATGGCACAATTAAACCCTGTCCAGATGAGGAAACTGGTCAGGGAACAGTAGGTCTAAACTTTAGTCTTATAACTACTCAGTTAGGTGGCCTCTTAAGAGTCAGACATAAATCTTTGGGTCAAGCTCTATGCAGGACTTCCTGGGTTTTTTTCTCTCTCTCACTCTTAAGTTTATGTATTGGTGAACATCTTTAATTTTGTTATGTGTTAATACCAAAATATCTACGTGAATGCATTACGCACAAATCTATGGGTTAATAAGAATGATAAAACAGTCAGAGCCAAAGGATGTTCCCAACTTGATGTGATGTTTTGCAAAAAAAATGAAGAAAGAACAAAGAAAAAAGAGTATTTGTGGTCAAATGAGTTTGAGAAATGCTGCATTGCCTTTACGCTCCTGGAAACTCACAAAGCACATGGGCACCATAAAGGCTCTGAGAAGTCCTGCAGGAAAAGACAGCTGCTGCACTTGGCTTAACCCTTCATTTTCCATGGAACATGCACATGGAAAATATTAGCATCCCACAAAACCAGTTCAGTGAAACACACTTTAAGAAATCTCATCTCAGAGCAATTCTCTCTTTGATTTGTGAAAAGAATCAGCCATCATCAGGATGGACTGGGTCATCTCAAAAGTGGAAAGAAGTTTTCTCACTGGTCTAGTTCCCAGTCCTGGTTGGCCTCATCCGTGTCTGGAGGATCATGTTTGCAGGAAGCCTGAGAAGGACTTCGAGACCCACGGTAGTCGAGGAATGGAGCAAGACCAACTGGGTCGGAGGAGGGATGTGTTGCTCCAAGTTCATGACCATCTCAAGCTACAACCTCATTTACATGGAATTGTGCTTTGGTCATTTTTCCCCCCTGCAACCTCAATTATCTGGAACCAAGCCAGAAACACAGAGGTTGGTCAGACGCACACTGATAAAGGGTGTTGTAACCTCTTCCCAGACTCTAGACGAGGAGGAGAAGCAAAGACTTTTCTTTGCCTTGCTTGCTGTTGAATTCCAGTGCCTGGCACAAAACAGACACTGGAGAAATACTTGTGGAAGGAAAAGATGTTCTTCTCAATGTCGGCATGCTTGTCTTAGCAGAGACAGAGAAGGAAGACATCAAACGTTAAGAAAAAGGCACCGAATTCAACATACTACAATCTGAAGCTGGTCAACATAGGTTGTTCCTTACCATCAGACACTTTGAGCACTGGTCACCTTTTCCCTTGTGAGTGCTAAACACCAGCAGGATTTTGAGGTCTTGCCTTCATGAAGCTTCTCTGCTCTCCATCCATGTTCTGTACCACTCACTCACTCTGCTAAGCAAGCCAGGTGAGCAACACAGACAGCAATGTATATCTTTCCCTGCACAGAGAAGAGAAACTACCTAAGTCTGAGATCTCCTGATTTCCATCTCTATCAATTGAAGATATTTCAATTGCTCTTTTCAGATGTTACTACATACCTACAGGAGGCTATAAGAACTGATTATCTTAAAATGGACAATGAATGTGAGCCAAAGTGGATGAAGGCGTGGTAGCACCCCTAGAAGGGCTTCTGGAGCCCTGTCCTCAAACAGCCATCCCTTTCTGGAGGGATCGTTGGAGGCAGTCAACTAGTAATTAATTAGAAATAATTAAAGTGCCTACTATGTGCTTATCACTGAGGGGAAGTTTTGAGAGAAAGGTAAGCAGTGCCTGATGTGGTCCCAACCCACAGGGAGCTCACTCTTGGCCAGAGGGCATGAGCTGGCTGGCTGTTAACAAGTGATGGCTGATAGACAACCAGACACACAGACAGATAGACAGACAGATGCAACATGCATGTGTCATTCACTCAGAAACACACACGATATTTTGAAAAATGATCAAACTCACCAGGAATCAAAGATCCCCAAATTAAAACAACTATAAAATTAGCAACAATTCTTTTTAAAAATAGTATTAGGTAATGGTGACATTGTGAAAGACTGTTACAATTTGTCTTCTGCTGGTCCCAGTGTAAAATGATACAACCTATCTGGAAATCAATTACCCAATGACCCCAAGAGACTTCAGAAGCAAACATGGCCACATGTTAACACGTTATCTACTGGTAACAGGGTTACAAATCGAGTTTTATTGTCATCTTTACAATATGACTGAATATGCCAAATTTTACCCATAAAACATGAATATTTTTACAATCAGGAGAAAAAACAATAGATAGATAGATGAACAGATATAGATAGACAGAGATATGCTCCTAGCCATTCACCTCAGAACCCATTCTAAGGAAATAATCTGAAATATGAAAGCAGTTTTATGCATAAAAATGTTAATCTCTGGGCCATTCATACTACCAAAAAGTTAAAAACTCCATATACATCCATGCAATGGAATATTATTTAGTCACTTAAAAAGACAATATCAGAGAGTTTTTAATGACATGGAAAACACCTATGATACAATGCCAAGTCAAAAATCATAGTACAGAATTATGTATTTTTTCTCAATTATGTGAAAAAAATGTGTGTCCACATAGAAACACATCAGGCACTCTGGAGGAGCATTAATTGAGGTTATCTCTAGAGAATTGATTTATGATGTACTTCATCTTTTTCTTCACATTGTGTGATTTTCTACAGTGAGCATAAATTCAGGAAAAGAACTTTAATGTTGCAGTTTACAATTTACAGTTTCGCCTAACGGGGAGGGGAAAATGTATTTGTATGCCAGGTAAAATTAGTTATGCTAATAGCCGTAGCACTCTTGTGTCACCAAGCATTAAACTTGGATCAGCCTGAGAAGAGGAGAAGTGGGGGTCAGGGATCCTTTAGAGGTCAGCTTATAGTCTTTCCCGATTAATAGAGGGGTGTTGCCAGATTTGGCGAGTAAGAATATAGGACTCCCATATTTGAATTGTTGATCAATGAATGTTTTTTTAGTACTATAGGTATGTCGCATGCACTATTTGGGATATGCTCATATTTAAAAAATGTTGTTTATTTAAAATTCAAATTTGATTGTGCATCCTATTTCTTACTTGGTAATGCTATTGGGGTAGGTGCATGCCAACTGTTCTGGAAAAGCGATTTTGTGACTTTGATTCCTTCCTGTTTTTTACATCACAAAGGGTATAGGCTGGGTTTCATCAGTCGGGTATGTAGCTCCACCTGGGAAAGAAGGATTCCTTTTGTGATTAGAGATCTTAACCTCTTGTGCATTAATTCAATCAACAAACATTGTGGACCACCTACTCTGTGCCGGGCACAGTGATGGGTGCTGAGGTGGGAGCAGGGATGTGATAGGACAGTGGTGTGTTTACGCGAATTTGACCACTTCAGGATCCAGTCAATCTTTTAGTCCATGTTTGTGCCCCCATCACATCAGGGGCTCCCGCTGTCCCGTTCTTCCCTGCTCACTCAGAAAGAAGGAAAGCGACAATACCAGAGAGTGCATTTCTCCTCCGACCACACACACACACGCACCATTTTCATTTCCTCCATCATGCCTATTACCTTCTGTGCCTTTCACCCTGAATGTCTTCCCATTTCTTCTCCAACTCCCCCAATCCTTGTTCACCTCAGTCATACCTCCTCTCTAAATGCCCAAGTCACATATGTCCAAGCATTTAAAATGTTACTGCTAATATTGGATGCCATTTCTAGAGCATCATTTTCTGCCAGGTGCTCCATGAGATGCTTTACTCATGTTATTTCAAGTCCTCAAGCTTTTTCTCTATGGAGCCATGGTGGGAGTGGCTGTGGTGCTCATCTCTCTGAGCTATCCAGTTCCGTCCTCGTTGCTGCGATGACGCCTACACCGGCCGCCGCCATGACTGAACAGATGACCCTTTGTGGCATCCTCAAGGGCCACAACGGCTGGGTGACCCAGATCACTACACTCCCCAGTTCCGGGACATGATACCGTCCGCCTTGCGAAACAAGACCAGCTTGTCTCGGGTTGAGACCAATTACGACATCCCACAGCATGCTCTTCAGGGTCACTCTCACATTGTCAGTGATGTGGTCACGCCTTAGATGGCCAGTTTGTCCTGTTAGGCTTCTGGGATGGAACCCTTTACCTCTGGGATCTCACAAGGGGCACCACCACTTGCCAATGTCTAGGCCATGCCAAGGATGTGCTCAGGGTGGCCTCCTCCTCTGACAACTGGCAGATCGTCTCTGGCTCCCAAGATAAAACCATCAAGCTGTGGAATACTCTGGGTGTATGCAAATACGCTGTCCAGGATGAGAGCCACTCGGAGTGGGTGTCTTGCGTCCACTTCTCACCCAACAGCAGCAATCCCATCATTGTCTCCTGGGGCTGGAACACACTGGTCAAGGCAGAGAACTGGGCGAATTGCAAGCTGAAGACCAATCTCATCGCCCACATGGGCTACCTGAACACGGTGGCTGTCTCTCCAGATGATCCCCCTGTGCTTCTGGAGGCAAGGATGACCAGGCCATCCTGTGGGACCTCGATGAAGACAAGCACCTTTATATGCTAGATGGTGGGGACCACTACAGGCTCTGTGCTGCCACGGCCCCAGCACTAAGATCTGGGACTTGGAGGGCTAGATCAGTGTAGATGAACCGAAGCAAGAAGTTATCAGAACCAGCAGCAAAGCAGAGCCACCCCAGTGCACCTCTCTGGCCCGCTCTGCTGGTGGCCAGACTCTATTTGCCAGCTACACAGACGACCTGGTGCACATGTGGGAGGTGACTGTCAGTACCATAGAAATATATGGCAGAGATTTAGAAATAAAATACTGGCTTTCTGATTGAAAAATAAAACTTGCAATTTAGTCCCATTTTATAGGTGAGAGAGTTGAACCACAGAGAAAAACTGTAGATCATCGGGTGGTGCGGATTAACTGAGATAATGTATTGAAAACCTCAAATGTGTATATAGTGAATATACTCAATGAATGGCGGTGCTATTTTTTTAAAGAGGCAGACACCTAGAGATGAAGATACAGAGCAAACAATAATAACACTTGGATTTATGGAGACAAAGTGTCAGATGCTGTGCTATTTTACATTTTACAGATGATATTCCATTTAATTTTCCCCTACTCTGTCAGTGAGTAGTGCTGTCTTCCCATTTTATAGATAAGAAGACTGAAGCTAGGAAGGTTTGGAGCCAACACTTGATGAGGCTGGAGTGGGAATAAGGGCAGGTCCCCAGACACGAGCTGAGAAGAATGTTAGAAGGAGATGAAGGACATCATGGCAAATGTCATCCACATCACAGCTTTGCTTGTGTACTGCACTCTGCTCTCAGCATTGGGCATTTTCTCCTCTGAGACCCAGGGACCAGGTCTCCTGTGGTCACGTGGTCTGAGGCCAGGAGGACTGGACGCTAAGCAATGCTCCTAGCCCGACAGAAATGGGGGGAGGGGAGGGGCATCTTAGCTTGGCTGTCAGGAGGCTCTTGGGCAAGGGCAAGCTCCCAGCTAGCCCACGACCCATCTACAAAGTGAACTGGATTAGTGGCTCACTTTCAATCAGTCTGAGTTACGAGCTCAGCGATTTGTGGGACGTTTACATGAACCAGAAGATGTGTTATCTGATGAAAATTGCTTAATTTAATATCCTGGCTTGACAGGAAAAGAACTGCACCTCTTTGGGAGAATCTGCCAGGGTGGGTGATTTCTTTCAAGTCCCTGGACATGTTTAGGAAAAGCAACTGCTATCCTCTCGTTACCCGTCCGGGAACAGAAAAACAGTTCTTGGGTCCAGTGGGCAACCTGCCATCGGATTGTGGGCCCAGGGAGGCCTCAGAATATCCACTTTCATCGTGTGACCCAAAGACAGCCGCGCTCAACCTGGACCTTGGGATGCGAATGGTCTGCTTTCAGGCTGTTGGAGAGAAAGCCACTCAAACACAGCTCTTCTGGGCTAGAAGCCTGACTTGATGAATTATGATTCAGCGCAGAGTTAAAAAGCTTTTTAAAGATATAAAAATAGAGGCTACCAGCAGAGTACTGTGTTTCCATAAGCTTTTTATTCATTAATTCAGCACAAAGCTACTGAGGGTTTAACACGCCATTCTCAAATTCAGCAAGCATCAGAATCCCCCGAGGGTCTGTAGATTGCAGGTTGCCGGGCCCCACCTCCAGAGTTTCTAACTCAGTAGGTTTGGGGTGGGGCCCAAGAATCTGCATTTCTAACAAGTTCCCAAGTGCTGCTATCCACCCATGTATATATTTGGCCCTTTTGCTCATTTCAAATCAAGCGAAATAAAATCAAAAACAGTCTCATAAAATTTCTGGTTATGTCAAAGCTGTTACTTAAGACTAAAAGACACCAAGGGGGGTTACATTGCAAATACATTTTTAAAAATTCAAATTAATAATAGACATCCCCGTTGTCCAGAGTCTCTGACCACCCCCTGCTGGGGGTGTGCTCACCGGCCCTTCACTGTATGTGGCAGCCCGTCCTCAAGGATTTTCTCCAGCTCCTCACTCCCTCTGTCTCTCCTTCCGTCTCTTCTTCTCATCCCTACCCCACCCCACCTCTACGCTCCTCCTCCTGGAGCTCCAAATTCTCCATGCTCCGTTTCACAGAGTGATTCCAGTCTGTCTAGCTCTCCTCCCATATTCAGCTCTAGCTCCATGTCTGCATATCCAGACTTAGGAAAGTGCTGAGCAAGACAAAGGCCTTTCCTTTAGCAGGAAGGCTGTTAGAGTCACATACAGTCCACCCCATTCCCTTCCTGCAAGTGTATGGAGATGAACAGTACAGGTCTGTGCCAGGTTGGCACTTAGTCTAACAGAGAGATGACACATGTCACACCATTACACTATTAGAGTGTCTCTTCAAGTACTATAACCTAAGTAAATATTAAGGGCTCTGAGAAGAAGGCCAGTGGACAGGAGCAACAGCTCTAGCCAGAGAAACCATGGAAGGCTTCCTA
The DNA here is from genome assembly GCF_020826845.1 of Diceros bicornis minor. NCBI lineage: Eukaryota > Metazoa > Chordata > Mammalia > Perissodactyla > Rhinocerotidae > Diceros > Diceros bicornis. The sequence continues at coordinate 12,053,184 of NC_080774.1, forward strand.
GAGGAGGCAACATTTGAGCTGAGTTTGAAAGGATAGCTGGAATTCATCACTTGTGTAAAGGGGGAAGGGTGGCAATCCTAGAGGGAAATACACAATAGTCCAGCAACTCTCTCTAAGGAAATCCTCACACTCCTGCTTTTCCTCCCTGGTCGTCACCCTCTGTCGTGGGAGATAAGAACCAGTTTTAGGTCTCCTGTTGTAAGTCCTATAAATCGGGGCCTTTCTTTAGAATGTGTGAGCACTCAACAGCCCTATTATTCTCAGCTTTGAAGTTTGGCTCAAATCCCATTACACTGGTAAGCAATTATGGAGCACCTATGGTTTAAGAATCTGTGCGTGCTGAGCATGTAGGGAAGAGATATTTGAAACTTAACACCTACTCCAGAGGTCTGGAATACAACTGAGGGGGCAAGGGGGTTCCAGCCTTCATAGCCAGTGAGTACATTACGAAGCTCTCTGGTCTTCACCTAAACACAAGGCTGTACTATGTGATCTGTATCATGGAGAGAGACTGTGTTTGGAGATGGAAACAGAGAAAAAAACTGATAAAATGTCTGTGTATTTAATAGGACTCTTTCAGTTGCACATAACAGAAATCCACCCCCTCATTTGTCATTTACATGACAAATATTGTGTCATGTAACTATACAAGAGGAAATCAGGCATGGATGGATCAAGGGGATCATCTGCTCATTCAACAGTTTTCATCTGGACTAACTCTCTTTATCTTTATCTGTTTTTCTCTGTTTTAGTTTCATTCTCAATGGGGCTCATTCCTTTGATTACTCCAAAATGTTAACCTTTACCTTTAGCCCCTCAGCAGAAAAGAGATTCTTTCTTTCCCAGTAGATCCATCAAAAGTCCACGGCACTGATTGATCCAGCTTGGACTGTGTAACCACCAGTGAAGCCAATCTCTATGGCCAGGGGCATGCTGGCTCTCATTAGCCAGGTCTAGGACACACACATTCGCATCCTGGCAGACAGATGCAGCCAAACCCATCTGAACACCCAGGACTGGAATGGGGGTGGGGGGCTTGAGGGAGGTGGTCCACAGAGAAATGAACATCAGACAGGAAAATCCAAGTATCCATCCAACTGAATGTGTAAAATGTGAATTTTTTTAAATCAAGGATGACGTGTTATCATTAGTTCCATAATGAATGATAATCAGGTCACTCCCACCCGAGTCCCTGCATGGCGGTGTGGGGTAGTGGTTAGGAACATGGCCACTGACCTCAAACTCATGGGTTCATGTCCCAGCTCCCTCACTTAGCCCCTGAGCAACCTTGGGTAAATAGGCATAATAATAGTATCTACTTCGTGAGGTTTAATGAGGATTAAATGATAAATTTAAGAGCTTAGAAGACTATCCATGCTGTTTTAAGTTTTATTCATTGCGCATTTTTTTCCTGGTTAAAGGATCTTACCCTTTTACCAGATTTTCCAAGGGATTTATGATTAAAAAAAAAAATCCCTTCTCTTTTGAGACAGTGGTCCCCTAATTTAAACCTACCCTGAGCACATGGATGAGGAGTTGTTTGCATCCTGTCGGTCACAAGCAGGCCTCATTCCTCCTACAGCTTTTGTGGGCTGGTAAAATCTCAGGGCTTATTTGCAAGGCAGACTTACAGCACAGATCCAAGCTTTCACACAAGCCTCTAGGTGTTTCTCAGGGCTGTCTGGGCGCCCACTTCACTTCAGTCTTCTTAGGCGAGTGCACACAAGCTGTTGTGTTGGATGAATCTTCAATCCGGGGCTTAAACAAGAGACTGGCTCCACACCTCTGAGAAATAGCTTCGCTGGGCATCAATCACTTTGTCAGATTCCTGGGAACGTGCAGGGCCAGCACATACTTTGTGGTAGCCCGCATTGGAGATCAGACTGCGTGGGCACACAGCTAAACAGGTCTTCAATTTCAATTAGACACCCCGTCCAGATAACTCGGGGAGAGGGGGGGAGACGCGGGGCAATATGAGGTGGGTATGCGGAGGCGGTGGTCGATGGAACCGCAGGGTCTCGGAAATCTCCACCGCTCTGCCCTCTGCCCTTCCATCCCTGCCTCCCCACCTCCTCTGACTTCCTCCCACCGCCAGCAGAGACGAGCCCCTTCCTGCTTCACTAGGAGCAGAAGCTGGGGGAGGGAGCCCTGGAGTGAGAGATTGCTGCACTGGAGGGACCACTCAGGGAAAGTTAGGAAGGGCAGCCGGTGAGCTCCCTCCATGAGTCTGCTCCCAACACAGGGCTTTTCCAAGAATTTCCAAAACACCTGGTCCCTTTGGCCTGCGTGGTAGAGGAGATCATTGCGTCCAATTCTTCACTACCTCCCAGAATTAGAATTATACAGTACACCCATTGCCTTGTGATTTTCAGGTCTCTGCTGTCTTCCTGGCGCCTGGAACTGTGCCTGATACATAGCAGGTACACATTAAATATCTGCTGGCTGAATGCAAGGCGCAGACACCATCCACCCCCCATAAATGAAGAAACAGCATCACTTATTTAGAGTCACACAGCTATTCAACAGAGACGAATCCAGACCTGTCTGATTTCAAAGGCTCTGATCTTCACAATGTGTCACGCGACCTCTTATTTAAGTGTATACGTGGTATCACAATCCTGTCCCTCAAGCCAGGAGCCAACAAAGTGGGGGGTGGGGCATGCATGATCCACTGGGATGCAGGAAAAAATATTAAAACTTCTAGATTAGCTCATCTTTTAAAATTTCTAAGAATTTCTGAATATGTTTTGCAATGTACAAAGCGTGTTACTACAGGGGTGCATATAATATATATAACGCATGCTCAAAGTTGCACCTTAATGATAAGGTGCATGATCAAAATGTAGTTATTCATCAATAGGATGGATAAATTATGATCTATTCCTATAACAGAATTCTAAGAAAATTAATAAATACTGCCACACTCAACAACATAGATGAATCTGAAACATAATGTGAAGTGAAAAAGGCCAGATGCAAAACAGCATGTGCTCTCTGATTCCATTTATAGAAAGTACAGAAACAAGCCAAATTAAACGCTGGTGTTAGAAGTCGGGATAATGGTTACCATTGGGTAGGAGGGTGGGTGGAGACTGGGAGGGGGACACTGGGGAGCATCTGAGGTGCTGGTAGAGTTTTATTTCTTCATCTTGGTGGTAAATACACGGGTGGGTCCACTTTGTGATGGTTCATCAAGCTGTGCACTGTGCTGTGTGAACTTTTGTTTACATGTGTGTATGTTATACATTGATAAAGAGTTGATATAGTAGATTCTTTGCCACTCTTCCCATTGAATGGTGGGGTCTAATTCCTCTCCCCCTGGATCTGGAGTTGCCTTAGCGCGCCAGTTTGGGTCTCTGGAGAAGCAGATGGTGATGAGATGGAGTTAGGAGTGCAAGATACGTATTAAGCGTAATTAAACATCCTTGAAAGATGAAGGGAAAGGAAACAGAACTGGACGGGGAGAGCCTCACACCACGATACACATCTCACAAAGTCTTGAGCAACTCAGCATGGAGCTCCAGAGCAAAGGACGCATATTAGAGGAGTCAGACATTGGGGAGAAGTAGCCAGGCCCTAGGACCCCCCACTGGTTCAGTCCCCGGCTGGAGGCCCCCTTGGCTGGAATGCACCTTCTCAAGGTACTGCAGTTGGATGCTGCGATGGGAGACACTGCTCCCAGCCGAATGACAAATTCTTCCTTGAAGGGAGTTCCAAGAGGCACACCTCCATGGCTGCTACACCTGGGACCTTGGCTGACCTGGAATTTCTGAGGCTGGGTCCTAAGAACCCTTGTAGCTTCTGCCCAGGCCTCTTGGAACATGGGCTCTTGGAAGCCTGAACCTCCATGTAAGAAGTCTGGCTGCTCTGAGGCCGCCCCACTATGAGGAATCCCCAGTTAGCCACGTGGAGGGACACGCGGAGACAGAGAGATGCATGGGCAGCCCCAACTGACACATGACGTGAAGAAGCCATCTTGAATTTTCCAGCCGCAACAGACGCCATGTGAACCAAGAAACCAAGCTGAAGGCCAGAGCCAAGGCCACAGACACATGGCTCCAGGCAGGCTATCCCCGCTGTTTCAACTTTTTGAGCCACCTCAGCAGAAGCCTCAGTCTCTGCAGAGCATGAGCGAACCATCCTTCCTCTGCTCTGATGGAATTTCTGACCTACAAAATCACAAGAAGAAGAAAATGGTGCTTTCCTTGATTAAGCTTGGGGGTAGTTTTTTATGTAGCCACAGATAAATGGAACAGTTTATTTAAAAGAAAAGAGTTCAGAGACCTTGCTAGTCTAAGCCACGTGGGTATGTAATTAAAGGGAGGAATAGCATTTTCATTATCTAATCTGAACCTCTAGTGCGTAAGGTTTAGAAAGAATGCTCACGATGATGAAGAGTAGCAGAGCACATTCGTTGTGCTGTTTACCAGCTGTGTGGCCCTGAGCATATGGCTTCACTTTTCTGGGCTTTCAGTGAACTCTTCAGTAAAATGGAAAAAATGAATGAGCTTGAAGGAGACAAAGCATCTGAAACACTTAGTATGTTGCCTGGCACGTAGCGAATGCTCAGCAAACATCAGTTATTATCAGCTCCCTCACCACGATCTCTGTTTTCTTCTCTGACAAAAGGAAATAATAATGCTGGTTCCACCCACCTGTCAGAGTGGAAGGGATCAGACGGGGTTCAGAGAGATTCAGAGCACGCCACCAGCCAGCCGCAGAGCCTGCACTTCCGACTCAGAATGCTGCACTCTTCCCATCCTTTCCCCAGTCCCCGAGGTGCTGGCCTGGGTGCTGTCTGAGAAGAGAGGTTTGCACCCCAGGCTTAAGAGAAGTAAAGAATAAACTGGGGAAGGTCAGCAATTTCGGTCAGGATCTTCAGAGCTGGCACGTTTTCCGAGCTGAGCCAGAGAGTCTCGGCTGGTGGAAACCCTCAGCCCAGTCTCCGGGAGCCCAAGCACCCGTCAGGACCCATTAACACACCCTGCTCCAGAGCTGGCACGCATGACCCCACATTGGGGTGTTGATCAGAACCATATCTCCCACGGCAGAGCCACAGAACTGAGCTGGAAGGCCTCCAGGCACAAAGTTCTCTGGCCAGGTCACCCTTTCTTTAATCCTGAGCAAACCTTCAAATGTGGCGTGTGGTACTTCAAGACCCTCTGGTCCGCATCTCTCGCTGTTGAGATTTGCATGGGAGGAAAAAAAAAAAAAGCTGGCCACAGAAGTGGTTGTAGACACTATACTCCATATTTCCAAACACTTTCTGATCCTTCTTTCCGGTCTCGCCTCTCAGGGATACCACGAGGTTAAATACTGCACTTGGTTATTATTTATTTTATCTTCTTGTTCTGGCTTTGAGAAGCTAAGGATCTCGGTTTATCCTCCCAGCAGGAGGAAATGGGATTTGAAATGGCCGTCCAGAGCTCATCACATGGATTAAGGTCACAATGCATCACTCTCACTCTTTGCCTCGATAATTGGCAGGGCAGGAAAGGAAAAAGTAGTTCCCATTGTCAATTGTGGGAGAATAATAATAATAATATTAACTATGAAGTTAGCACTCATGGCGCCAGGGACCAGGCCATGTGCCAGGCGCTTCACACCTATTGTCTCCCTTAATCCCCACAACAGGCTGTGACATAGCAACTATTATGAGCCCCATTTTACAGATGAGGAAACTGAGTTCAGAGAGGGCAAGTGGCTTGCCCACGGTCACACAGCAAGTAACTGTCAGAGCCTGGATTTGAATCTGGGTCTCTGACCCCAAAGTGGCAATTTACATACTCTACTGACATCTCTACGTTTCTAGCTATAATTTGAGCCACAAAAACTGAAAAAGAGTTTTGTTTCACTACAGAGTACAAGAGACTGATGGACAAAGCTGAATGCCAGAGGGCTGGTGTTTCTAGAACGTGTCACTGGTTTATGGTGACTGTAGAGCAGAATATTTGCAACAGGGACCAACCCCAAATGTAGGTTAGATAGTAACCGGTGGATTTTTTGCAAACGTGGATGCTTTTTTTCCTCTCCTTTGCAATGTGAGTTTTCAGCCCCTCCCATAAGAAGGCAGACCCTATTCCCCACCCCTTGCATAAAGCTGACATTGTGACTTGCTTTAACCCACAGAATGTGGTGGAAGCAACGCTGTGCTTGTCCTGAGCCAAGGCCTCAAGATGCCTTGCAGCCTCCTCTCTTTCTCTTAGCACCTGCCCAGCCACCCTGAGAACAAGCCCGGGCTAGCCGGCTGGGGGAGAGACTACACGGAGCATCAAGAAGCCCACAGGAGCCATCGTAGACCAGCCGGCCCCAGTCGACCTGCAGCAAACAGTGGATGCACGAGTGCGCCCAAAGAGAGCGTGCCCCCAAAGAGAGCAGAGAACCACTTGGCTGAGCCTGCCACAACTTACCGGCCTGCAGAATCACGAACTCAGAAAATGGCTGTCTTAAACCTCTCAGTTAACTGATACATGGACTATACTCTTGAGCCACTGTTCATGACATTTGTGTGGGCTCTTCTGTCCAGTGGTCAGTAGTCAAAGGATATCACGAAGCTCATCATCCTTGGGGAGATTCAAACAGGTGGCAGCTTTGGGATCAGGTGTATGAAGACATCTGTACAAAATAACAAGAAAGGCTGATACTTATGAAATACCTGCTGTGTGCCGGGTACTGCTCTGAGGACGCCTCACATGCTAACCCATTTAATCCTCCCAACACCTCTCTGGGTATGTACCTCTTACCAATCCTATTTTACAAATGAGAAACTGAGGAACAGAGAGGGTAAGTAACTTGTCCAGGGTCACACAGCTAATAGGTAGTAGAGCTGGGAGTCAAACCCAGGTGATCTGGCTCAAGAGTCTGTGCTCTTAAAAGACAATCATGCTATGCTACTCTGAGTGAGCCTGCTACTTGCTTCAACTGGCTCCACAGTTTGTTATGGACATGAACTTGGCAAGTGAGTTAATTTCTCCGAGACTAAGTTTCCCCACCTGTACCCTGGGGATAACAATAGTATCTCCCTTATGGGGTTATTGGGAGATGAAAGGAGATAATGCAAGCACCCAGCAGTGTTCAATAAATATCAGATATAATAATAATTAATTGCTTTATATTTATGCAACTGCTTAGTTATGGAAATATTTTATTGCAATAATAAATTGTTATTTATTTTACATATGGGAACACTATAATTATTAGCCGTACTCTTATTTTGAGTCATAAAATTCCAACTCACATAATGATTGTCCCCACAGTTGCCACCGCTCTCAGTTCTGATTCTGCCTCTGTCTCTGGTTTCACTTCTGGTTTCCAAAGCAGAGGTATTCTTCTTGAGATGTTCCAGAAATCCGGAGTCCGCAAAGCATGCCGATATCCTTCAACATCCTAAGGAAACAGAAAGGCAGAGCTTAGCAAGACCTCAGCCTGACTTCTCCATTGGCCTGCAGCCTGAGTTCCTTTACATGTCCCTGAAGTCCTTGGGTGCAGCTAACCCGACTCTTCCGCTGCCCAGGAGCAGCCTGCCTCTGGAAGCCTTCTTTGGCCGTGGATCGGCCTCTTGTGTTCTCAGATGTCGGGGACTGAAGGGCAAACAACCTCCGAAGCTTCCATTTCAAGACTTCTGGCCACCAGGAGGCTGGCAGAGAACGCCTGGAATTCCCAGGTAGGCTCTGTGATGACTATTTCACCAGCACGAGGGTTTCTGCAGAGATGACAACCAACACTGGCAGCCACATGGGCAGCTATTGTAGGGCATTCTCGATGGCCGGGCAGGACTTGGACAACGAGGAATCAGAGGGGCGGCAGAAAGTAGACTCTACATGTGGTTTCTCTGCTGAATTCGATGACCTCATTGCTTCTCTCCTGACGCCCTTTGCCCCACCAGCCTAGCGGTCTTGGTAGACACAGAGATGCACCTTGCAGATCCCTCTTCAAGGAAGGACTTGCAGTCCAGCTGCCGGGAGTGCGGTCAGCAGATGGCCTCCAGCGGCCAGCTCCTTCAGGTCTTTCTCAGCTGCAGCGGCTGCCCAAGGTCATGGCCTTCCAGGAGCAGCCTGCACTGGGGACTAAGCAAGATGGACGTATAAATGTTTGGCCACCTTGACCTGATGCAGGCAACTCCGTGTCTGCTTCCAGAAACCCACCCTGAGACGCAGACGCATAAGTTCTTCCAATCTCCAATCTAACTACACCAAGTCTTGCCACATGAGGTACTAGTATTTCTTTTGACATTAGCTTGCATCCCCCAGCTGTTTACTTGGGCGCTTAATTCCATCTTGCAGGTGCAATGAAGATTGCCTTTGTCATAAGTCAGTCATCACCTCCTTGGGTAGTTTGGGCTAAGAATGGAAACGCTAGCAAGTCCCTATGAACCCAGAACCTTGCATGCCCTAGGTCATTTCATCTCCACAGCAACCTCCAGCAAGATGAAATTATCCCCATCCCACAGAGGAAGAAACTGAGGCTCAGAGAGGTGGAGGGGGTTACTCTCAAGGATTCAAAGGGTAGTTTTCTACTTACAAAGACTCAGCTGAGTAGCTTGGCCGCCCAAACACATTTCTTCCAGAAGACTTGCTTAACATCTGCTTCTTGGGGTAGAATCTTGGAAAAGTGAGATCGGAGAAAGGCAGTGCAGCTTAGTGCCTGAGCTCGTGCTGGTGTTAGATAGCCTGCTTTCATATTCCATCTCCATCACACACAAGCTCTGTGACACTGGACTGTGATGTTACCTCTCTGAGCCTCAGTCTACTCATCTGTAAAATGGAGGGGATAGCAGATCCTACCTTAAAGTTTTGTTGTGAGGATTAAGTACTTAGTACATGTAAAGTGCTCAAGCAATGCCTGATACGTAGAAAACCTTCAATAAATGTTGGATGCAATTATTAGAGAATAATTCTTCGAGACTGGTTACTCCTGCAGCTCTCGGGCTGAAGATGGTGTTATGAAAGGCATGTGAATCCCAGTTTATGCATCTGTAAAGAGGGACTCCCTGCAGGATTCTTATCAAGGTTAAGAAAGTGTGTGTGTAAAGTCTTGGGCGAAATGGCTGCTCAATAAAGATTAGTGAGTATAATGAGTGGGGTCTTTGGTCCCCTATCAATCTCAGAAGGTACCAAGATTGAGCCTCAACTTTTGTTCTATATTTCCAATGGATGGACAGAATTGTTCGTTTACCACATTAACAAAAATGTGTTTATTTCACTTTGGGCAAGAATGTTTACAACTCATCGTGGAAACGTTGATTATCCTGTGGTCAGTGTGGCCCTTAGATCTAAGCAAGAGGGGACCCTGGCCCAGGCCCATGGTTTGGCCTAGCTTCTTTGAAATTTTATAAGTCCCCCTCTGATACCTGGGACCAGAACCAGGGCTGGCTCTGCTGTCTGAGCAGAATCCTCTTAGTCTGCCTGGGCCACATGTGGGTCCTGGTCCCTGTTACTCCCTGTTACTCTGTGACTCTCTCTGACCCTCTAACCTGTGCGTGAAGTCAGCCAGATGCCTTGAGGAGCTCCAAGACTTGCACCTCTGGGGCTGTCACAGGGCCCCATGGCTGGTCGCAGTTCCAGGCCTGCGTGGTATTTCTTTCATGGAATCATGCCACCAGAATGGTCCTGGCATGCTGATTTCGGATAACTAAAATTGTTTATATAGACAGGGCCCCAAACACTCTGGGTGCAGCCCTGCCTATGATGGTCAGACTTTGTGATTGTCGGCTGTATATTCCTTATTATATAAAGATAATTGTCTTTAATGATATTAACGGGGAAGAGAAACAGGTTTTTAAGGAATGCTGATTGCTAGAGAAGTAATTTCAAAACATGAAATACACACAACAGCAGTGAAATAAAGGAAATAGACTTTAGTGATGAGAAGTGTGGGAACCTCTGATCTAGTCCAACCCTTTCCTTGACAGATGGGGAAACTGAGGCCTAGGGTGTAGAGCTGCATTGCCCAGAGTCGCCCATGGTTATCTGGCCAGATTCTATGCTTGTAGGATGCTTGAGACCTGCTGACAAGCATGAGTAATTGATTGATAATAAAACCAGTCACCCATGGCCTGAGACCGAGTTTACAACCCTGATGCTAATGGACCCCAGAGAGGCAAAGGGTGCTGGCAACCACTTTCCCCTAGTCTCCAGGGGCTAATAGCTTTATAGAGGTCGTAAACTACTGAGTATTTCAATGATGAGAGTGACCCCCCTTGGCCAAATGACCCACTCTGCCTTGATTGACATGCAGGCCTGGCATTCCTTAGAGCAGCAAGATCCAGCTTCTCTCTGGGCCTGTGGTCTGAACCACAAGACCCCAACCCCCCTGGGAATTTCCCAGATGTCTCTGGGAGTTGTAAGCCTTTGCTTGCTCATCCGGACTCAAGGCAGGAATAGTTCAGACCAGTAGCTTCTGCAGCAAATACACAGCTTAGTCCAAACTCAGTTTTCAGACAATTATCCCATCTCTACACAGAATAGTTTGGAAGACATGGAGAACACCATTAGCTTCTTCTAGTTTCGAGAATATCATTCATTTGCTCAATCATTTATTCAGCTCATTTTAATACACGTGGTGGCCAGCCCCCAAGATGGTCCCCAACAATCCCCGGCGCCTGGAACTAATGCCCTTGTGTAGGACCCTCCCACACTGAATAGGGCGGACCTAGGTAACCAGTACAATATTGTAGAGATAACAGAGTGTGACTTCTGAGACTGAGTCATAAAAGATAACACAGCTTCCACCTTGCCCCCTCTTTTGGATCACTCCTCTGGGGGAAGCCAGCCACCATGTTGTGAGGACGTTAAAACAGCCCTGTGGAAAATCCGTGTGGCAAGGAGCTGAGGCCTCCAGCTAACAGCGAGCATGACTTGCCAGCCGTGTGAGTGAAACACCTTGGAAGTGGATCCTCTGGCCCCAGTCAGGCCTTCAGATGAGACCACAGCCCCAGCCAACATCCTGACTGCATGAAAGACCCTCAGCAAGAACCACCCAGCTAAGCCAGTCCCAGATTTCTGACCCACAGAAACTGTGTGAGATAATGAGTGTTTATTGCTTTAAACTGCTAAATTTGGGGATAATCTGTTACACAACAATCGATAACTAATACAGCAGACATCTGTGGTGTGCGAGGCCCTGAAATAAGCACTAGCATATAAAAACGAGCAAAGCAAATACAGCCTCTGCCCTCCCAGAGCTTATAGTCCAGAAGCAAATCTTATGAAAAGGGTGGACTTAGTCTGGCAGGATCGAGATATCAGTGCAGTAAAAATATGATTTTCTCTAGGAAGGAAAATTAAAGCAACAGCTTTCACTTTATATTTCTTTTTTTATTTTTTTGCTGTTTTTTTCTTTTCTTTTTTTGCTGAGGAAGATTTGCTCTGAGCTAACATCTATTGCCAATCTTCCTCTATTTGTACGTGGGTCACTGCCACAGCACGGCTGACAAGTGGTGTAGGTCCATGTCCTGGATCTGAACCCGTGAACCTGGGCCGCCAAAGCAGAGCGTGCCAAACTTAACAACTAGGCCACAGAGCCAGGCCCACTTTATATTTCTTTATTGTTTGATTGCCCTTTTTATCAGCATATCTTGCTTTTAAAGTAATTTCTTCTTGTGAGAATTTCATTGATATACGTTTTTAGAAAGTCTTCTTGCCAACATATAACAAAAAAATCATAAAAATGTGCATACCCTTGACCCCACAATTCCATTTAAATTAATTTATTATAAAGAAATACTCAGAAATTTATGAAAAGAGGGACACAAAAGGATATTCACTGCACTGTTATTCACGGGTGCAAAAAAGTGGAAATGTCAACAATAGAAAGTTGGTTAAATTACTGTTCAATCACAGGCCATCCATACATTGGAATCTTATGTAACAATCAAAAACGATGATGTAGCTCTAGATTTATTTTTAAGGAAATATGTCCTGACATCATTTCTAAGTGAGAAAGACAGGTCATACAACAGTCTATACTGTATAACTCCATTTTAATAAAAAGCATATATATTTATGCATAAAATTATTGAAAAGTGAAACCACAACATGTTAATGATGTTATGTCTAGGGAGAGGGATTATACATATATCGTTTTTGTTTCTTTTGGCTTGTCTATGCTCTTTCATTTTTATTTAAAAAAAATGGATTACTTCAGGAATATATAGAGTTCCAAATATATTTTCATTAAGGCTCCCTGAATACTCATTCATTATGCTCACCTATACTGCTCTCCAGCTGCTTGTGTTTCCCCACCTGCCAGGGCAGACCAGCCCCCACGTTCTGACTAGCCTCTCCTAGACCAACCACTTGGGACTGGAGACACCCCTGGGTCCTGTTACCCAACAGAGAATGCAGATTTCCTTCAGGGCGCCCCGAACAACCCCTTCCACTTTCTGCAGGAAGATCTACCCCTCCAGAGAGCCCTTGGCCTGTTGACTGACTCCGGCAAGCAGCTCCTCTCTCTGGCTCTGAGAAGGGAGTGAACCGAGAAGGCTGATTAATTGCCCACCCAGGGCCCTGCACAGAAAGCAGGCCGAGGGTGTTCCCCATACAGGATGGCCCTTGAAGGATTTGTGGCTCTGGCAGAGGAGCTTTTAAAGACGGTAAAGCAAGTTAAGCTATCAGGAATTTCATCCCATTGAAATGCAAGTCAGGGGGAAGAGGCTATACCTTCAAACTTGGCCAAGGTCCACCTCGCAGTAGCAGGAGTGTGACAGGCAGATGGGCGTCCTACTGCTTCGATCAAGCAAGAGATGTCCACCTGGACTATTTCCATCTCTCAAGTTCACCACCATGGCCCCTGGCTCCGGCTGAGATGGTCCTCTCCCTGTCCCCTTGACGGGTCTGACCCCAACCACATCTCAGCGGATCCATTCATCCATTTGCCAATAAGAGTCCGCAGTAACACACTGCACGTTTGGACTTTATCCTGAAGACAAGGAGGAGTTCATTTATTCCTTCCAGAGTGTTGAGTGCCTCCTACAGGATGGGGATGAGTCTTGCCCTGGACCAAGCACTGGGTATGGCACCATGAACAAGCCCACCTGGTCCTACAGTTGTGGGGGTCACCTTCTAGGCAGGACAGAGATGCTAAACAAGTCAATAAACAAGGAAGACATTTCTGATGGTGATAAATGGAAAGAAATAGACTTGTAAGTGGGAGAACATCTGGGACTTTGATCCAAAGTCAGGGAAGACTTTTCTGAAGAATGACATTTGACCCACGTGTAGGTGAACATTCATTTAGGTAGAGATCTGACCACCTAAATACAGCTATGAGCTCATAAACCTGGGGAATCTTTTACAACTACCCCAGCTCAGTGGCAGACTCAGGCTGGTCCTGTTCAGTCCCACCCAGGCACAGCTTGTAGGGGGCTCTCTGGTCCTCTGGACCACCCATCTCAGTGATTTTCAGAGCCCCACCCTCTCTCTCCGTTTCCCTCCATCTTTTGAGTGTCTGGGACATGGAAGGAGAGGTTGTTCAGAGGAGAAAGTCATACTGTGACCCAGCACAGTCTCAGGGCCCCGTAGACTGGATGTCCAACATGTGGCATGCTGGCCGTGGTGGAAAGGAGGTGCTAACTGGACACCATCAACAAGGACAGCAGTGTGGTCCCCAGCACTCACTGGAGCGGAGACTGGGCAATTTCATGCTGCTCAGATCCTACCTGGCTGGTGGATGCGCCCTCAGGAGGAGGCTGATCCAGCCTCTTGTGTCTGTTCAACCTCTTCAGGCCAGGCCCTCTCCCCTCAGCCCTTTTCTCTCTTTCCCTCCTCAAACCCTTGCCATCTTCTCCCCTCCCTCCTAGCCTGGGCATCCTTTTCTAGCTCAGGATATGAACGCTCACTCTTATCCATAATAAATACCAAATTTACTGTCGATGGCCTAAGTTCCCCATTAAAGGGTGTAGAATTTTGAATTTCAAAAGCCAGAGCAACACTCCATTTTCCTTCATTTTCTGCTGTCTCCACTTTTCCCTGAAGCAATGGGTGCAAAGAACCTGGCTTGAGTAGGGGTAGGGAGAGGCGAAACGAGGGAGCAGGCACAAGCTGAAACATGACAGTAAGTATCAGAATTTCAAAAAGAAAGGAGGAGGAAGCAGAATGGCTGGGGCAGGGGGTGGGGGGTTGTGTGTTTCCAACTGCAACTCAAACCCAGCAGGGTCTCCGTCAACACCTGGGGTGCCCCAGAGCAGAGACCGCCGGGCAAAAATGGACAGGCCCCCCATACCCATCAGGCTCAGCCATCCGCTGGGGCTGCCTTAAAGGATGTGGGCTCAGCTGGAAGCCAAGGCGGATCTCGAAGATGCCACAGCTGGGAGCTGTGGGCTAGCACACCGCTGGCCTCTGAACAGCGAGCTTATTGTTGAAGAGAAATCTGAACAGGGCACCTCTTTGACTCTCTCACACCCTAATGAGGGCAATTAACTGGTGCTAAAGGATCAGAAGACCAAGTCACCTGGCTCTTCAGGCTGAGATGGCATCCCTGGCCAGGCAAATCTAAGTAGAGATCTGAAGGTGCTATGAGAATCAGAGAGGTACATAGCATAGTGGTTAAGTGCACAGGGCTTGGAACTGTGCCACCTGGGTTCAAACCCCAGCTCTGTCACCCACTATCTGAGTGATGTGAGTGGGTTATTTTAGCTTCCCCTTTAGTATAACAGAGATAATAATAGTACCAACTCTATAGCTTTATTGGAAGGATTAGAGAAGTTAATGTTTTAGAAGAAAGTTACTATTTTAGAGAGCCCTTAGAATGTGCCTGGCCAAGAAAGAGTATTAGGTAAGCGCTAGTAAATTTCCAGGTTAAAAAAATGAGGAGAAACAGTGCTGCAGGCAGAGGGCACAGCCTGGGTGACAGCCCAGAGGACAGGAGCAGGAGAGCACAGAATGCAGTCTGCATAGTGGCCGATCCAGCCAAACGGTCGGTTAGTCAAATTCAACTCAAGCGGTATTTAATTTATTTTTCAGACACCAATTTTAAGGAAAATAACATTCTTCGATCTTGTCAAACAGCCCACCAAGATGGACTGTGTGATTTTTCTCTAAAATCCATCCGGATCTTAACCAGATCGACTCAAAGCTGAAAAACAATGAAGACTATGATTCCTCCATCCCTGTCTAGTTAAAGCTGCAGTTTCTTTCAAGACGACAGATGTTGACACACATTTTTGCTGCCACCCATAAGAAAAATTGGGTGGACTCCTGCCATGCCCCCTCCTCGTCCAGGAGTCAGATCCTCTCCCGCTCTCCCCGCTCTCTCCTGATCTCTCCAAAGCGGAGGCCGGTCTGCCTGTCCAGGCCAGCCGGTCATTCATCAGCCCTGCGTGGCCACGCACGCTGGGGACCCCGCCCGCTCCTTCCCGCCGCTCTCGCCGGCCCATATGGAATCAGTTGCTCCGTTTTTACTCCTTATCAGAGATGGAAATATTTCCCCCCTGTCTTGGTGGAGTTTTTCTGCATTTGTGAGCTGGACGGACGCTTAACTCTTATAGTTCCAAAGCCATGCTGGGCTTCTGGCTCCCAGGCCAAAACCACTGGGTTCAGATTCTCAAATCACAGAAGGGGAAGGGAGGGAGCACTGGGACGGAGGGGTGAGTCAAGAGGACACTTAACGTGAATAATTCCTGCTGAGAGGAATTCAGTCACATCTTTCTTATAATTTTAGAAAGAGGTCCTTGAAGTGGCCCCTCCTCCATTTCGTTAACCTTGAATCTGCCCCTCTAGGATAACAATGATAATAACCAGCACACTTTGGGTGCTTGCTGTGTGGCACATTTAATCCTTCCAACAACCCACTGAAATAGACGTCGTCATCATCATTCCCCATTTTACAGATCAAGCTCGGAGAGGTAAAGTAACTCACCCAAGGCCACCCAGCCAATAAATTGCAGAGCTGATCTGTGTGACCACAACGAGTGTCCTTATCCACCACACTCTAAGCCTGCAGAGGAACGTAAATGATTGTGCCTCTGTGACCTGGGATGGTCTCTTCACCCCAACTACCAAATCTTACACATACTCTGAGGTGGGAGGGCAGGGCGGGCGAGTCATTTACCCACAGGCACACAGCTAGTAAGTGAGAGCCAATATAGAAGCAGGCCCAGGGGTTCGGCAGCACATCCATTCATTCCCACTTTCTTCTTTAAGGAAGATGGAGTTGAGGCTTGGTTATCTGTGAAGGAGGAACAAATGAGATTTTGCAGCTAAGACCCCGGGTTTTGGAGTCATGCTGAGCCAGGTTTGAATCCCAAGGTCACAATTTACAAGCTGTGTGATCAGGCTATGTTCACTAGCCTAGTCAGTGCCTGGCACACAGGAGGACCATAAAGTATTTGTTGAAGGAAATAACAGATAAAGGATTGAGAGCTCCTTGAAAACAAGGACCATATATTCTTCTCCTTTGGATCCACAGAGCCCAGAACAGTGCCTGGCACCCAGTAGGTGCCAAATTAGGGAAAATCCCTCCCCTCTAAGGGCACCAAGTGAACATTACACAAACCACTTCTGCTCACATCCCTTTAGCCAGGACTTAGTCTCATGGCCACATTTAACTGCAAAGGAGTCTGGGAAATGTATTTTTCATGCTGGGTAGCCACGTGTCCAGCTAAAGATCCTATTACTATCATGAAATGGATAAATCCAATAATTAAGACTCTGCCACAAGCAGCAATAATTTTTAAAACAATAATATCAATAATAACAATAATAATAGCTAACATTCACTGAGTGTTTACTTTTGTGCTAGGCACAGTCCTTTTAATCTTCACAACAATCCTTTGTGATAGATACCATTATCTCTATTCTGCAGAAGAGGAAACTGAGGGTCAGAGAAGTCCATGTGACTTACCTACAGTTGCACAGCTGGTAAGTGCTGAAACCAGGATTGGACTAATTTGGTAAGGAAGAAAAGCCTGGCTGTTTGTAACTCAAAGAGATGGAACATTATTGCCCTCTAAGCACTGGGGAGCCATTGACGATTTAGCACAAGGTAGGAAAATTCATAATAACAGTCCCTCAGCTAAGAGTTTTGTGTGCGTTATCTCATCTCAACCTCAGTGCTATTAATATCCCAACTTGGGCTGTGTCTGTTTTGTTCACAGCTGTATCTCCAACACCTAGAGTGGTGTCTCGAATGTATAGATGCTCAATAGACATTTGCTGGTTGTTGAAAAATTGCATTTGCAATTAAATTACTTTATGTGTCATTACAATTTAACGTCTGTCTCCCTCACTAGACTGCAAATTCCATTTAGGAATTCCATTTAGGGCAGAGCATGAGTCATATCTGTGCTGAACACTGTTTCCCCAGTTCTAGCTCAGAGCCTAGAACACAGAAAACACTCACGAAACGCCTGTTGAATGAATGAGTGATTGTCTTTTTCACAGAGAATGGAGAGGCTGAGAAGAATACTATCCAGGGACCCATCTTTTTCTCAAATTGGAAACAGAGTAAAAAATAAAGAATACAGCTGCCAACGATTGATAATGCTCCTGATTGCCGGGCTCCAAACTCATTCTGGATCCTGTTTAGAACTAGCAGAACACCGCTGGCTGGTGAGGCTTCAGAGATTGTGAGGTTTCTTGGGTATCAATGATGCTGTTTGGATTCTGAAACCAAACAAATCTGTTTTGATGAGTTGGGTGCAAATGAATCTAACTGACAGAAATTAAAATCCTCTGGGACGTGGAATGGCTTGGGAATAAAGGACTCCGCTGGAATAGCTGCTGTGTTCCAGAAACAAATCGTTTTCTAAACTACTTTAAGGCATGTTCCCAAGCTCCCCCAGTGCCTGGGCAGGGCCTGACAGCAGGCGCTCTCAGGTAAGTAGTTGGGATTGGTTTTTTTGGCAACCTGGGATAGGCTGTAGGTCAGCCCCTTTGCATCTCAAAAAGATTCCTGGCTAACTAACGCCTTCTGTGCAGTAGCAATTAAGCAAACAGTCCAGACAAAACACTCCCCAATGTCGACAAGTTAAACCACTGGGCCAGGAAGGCAAAACTCTGTGCTTAAAGTGGGTTTTCATGACTTTGTCAGCCTGGGAAATGATTACTTCTTGATGAAATATTGGAAATCAGTAGAGTGACCACCACCATTGATGGTCAGCCACTCACACTCCCGCCCCGTATTATTCCAGGTATAAGAAATAATTATTTGCAATCAAATACCCCAGAAACTCTGTGCTCCTGCCTGTACATCCTTTTCCTGCAGCTAAAGGGAAAATAAAGACTAGCTGGAGGGTCTTGATCACGCACAACTCCTTTTGCACGGGTTCTTCCCACCATAGCTGCTTTCTTGCATTCTTTGAAGCCAGGAAGCTTTTTCTTGCCCTAAACTCTTAGCATCCACTGTTCCCTCTGCCATCAACGCTCTTCCCTCCAATTTTGCAAAAACCTGAGACTCCTTCAGGTCTCCACCCAAATGTCACTTCCCCCGGGTGGACTTCCTCCACTCCTCCACTCCTCAACTCTGATGTTTTCCATCATAACATTCACCAATATTCGTAACGATATATCTCTCCTTTTTATTTGTTTAATATCTCACTCTCCCCCTTGTCTATAAGCTCCTTGGGGAGGGGGTTTGTGTGTTTTATTCATCATTGTAGGTCCCTCTATCTCACCCACTCACCTTCCATTTAAAAGCCCAGACTCTGCCAGCCAGAGAGGCTGGAATTCAGAGCCGTCAGAGGAAGAGAGAGACCCAGCCAGTGCTAATAGAATCAAGAGCCATCCATCACTCCCTCACCACTACAGCTGGATGGATTAATAATCCTGGCTGGCCTGAAACTAACTGGTAGACCCGTCTGACCCAGGTTTTCCCTCTGCTTGTGAATTCCTGCGGTGGCACGAACTGGAATTTGTCCACCTCATCCTTCAAGCCCTGTGCCAACCCCGTCTCCTTCATAACACCTTCCTTCTCTCCCCAGGATGAAGTGCTTGTTCCCACCCCAGATTTCCCAGAGTAAAGCTTGTCTGTTCCCTGCGTTTGGCAACGAATCACGCGCAGGCTTGTAGCGACCCTTCCAATCTTGTCCTGAACTCTTAAATCTTTTTTTTGTTTGTTTAACTTTCAATATCCATTCATTCTTCTACTTTCTAATATTCACTCATTCTCTGGCTGATATTCTGTAAAGAATAATGATCTTGTCTTGCTCCCTCCACGGTCTATTCTCCATACAGCAGTCAGTGATCTGATCTAAAATGTACGTGATCTCATTCCTCTTCTCCTCAAAACCTCCAACAGCTCCCAACTCACTCAGAGTAAAACCCAGAGTCCTCACCACGATCCTCAGCCCTACAGAAACCGCTTCCTGCTGATCTCTCTGCCTTGGCTCCTACCATTCTCACACTTCCCACTCCACTCCAGGAATACTGGCCTCTGCTGTTCCTCCAGCATGCAAATCATGCTCCTACCCCAGGGCCTTTGCACTTGCTCTTTTCTCTGCTTGGTATGCTCTGCTCCCGATATCTGCATGGCTCATTCACGTAATTCGTTCAGGTCTTTGCTCAAATTTACCTTCTCAGAGAGACTGCCCTTGACTGCACCTTGTCATTCTCTGTTTCCTTTCCCTGCTCATTTCTCCCTTCTATTCTCTATAACTACTGATTTCTTATGGGCTTATTTGTTTCCTTACTGTGGAAGAGGGAGAGAACAGATACTGGAGGGAAATCAGTAGTCTAACTGCGCACGTTATTCAAAGGAAAACTAAGGCGCTGCTACTGCAGAAGATGATAGGCATCTAAATCAGCACAGTTCACTAAAAGCACCTACTGTGTTCAAGTACTCTGGGTTTGCAGTTTCATGTGGGGATACTCTCATTATTAAATTAATTAAGTAAGGGACGTGCTATGGACTGAATGTTTGTGTTTCCCCAGAATTCCACCGTTCCCTGCTAATACTAGTTCCTCTCCCAGGTGTTGGCAGTTTTGATGGGACCATTAATCAGGAAGCCCTGTGCTTTCTGGTCAACCAGTGGCCGTGGGACTCAAGATAACCATGAGAGCCTCTCTTCCAATAAATGAATCCTGTGCACCATGAAACGTACATGGAAAGCAGTTGGAGGCAATTCACTTCAAAAGCTGTAACCCAAGGAGACTGCCTCCTTAGTTCTTGCTGCCTAGACCCTGGAAGCCTCCTGCCTTCTATTTGTTCTGGGTCTGTTGTTCAGGTTTTCTTTCAAATCACTGGAGTAACCTGTGTCCTTGTAATAAATTGTCCTTGTAAAACATTGTTTAGGTTAGCCTGAGTCCTCGACTGATGGAGTGCTCTGTAAATACTTATTCATTTGATGTCATTCAAGTGGCCGCTGCAGAGTCTCAACATTATTGGTCCGTCTCTAATCTGGAAGACAAAGCTACCCCACCAGGTAGTTCATTCAAAAGATTTTCTTCTTTTTAGAAAAGTGACTAGTTACAAAGGTGTTGGAAGAGCTGAAAGGGGAAA
This sequence comes from Diceros bicornis minor, assembly GCF_020826845.1. Lineage (NCBI taxonomy): Eukaryota > Metazoa > Chordata > Mammalia > Perissodactyla > Rhinocerotidae > Diceros > Diceros bicornis. The sequence goes on from NC_080774.1 coordinate 12,073,617, forward strand.
CGGGACATGAGAAATAACTTGGAGATGAGCAAAAGCAGGAAGCCACTGCTACCTCGGGCAGGAGGGACCATGGGAGGAGGTGATGTTACTGGAATCCAGGAACTGGGGCTGCCGTGGAGGAATGCAGAGAACGCTGGAACCACGTAGGAAAAAGCCACTGCTGGAGTCTCCACCGTGCCCAGAGAGGACCTGCAAATAAGAGAGAGTGTAGAGAGAGGGAGAATGACCTTAGCATCTCCCATCATCCTCCAGTCTGCCAACGCCCCATTGGAGGCCCCATAACCAGAAGCAAGGGACACTGGAAATTGTAGTTCACAGTAGTCAGCCATCTGTTATACAGAAGAGAGCCGAGGATGAGCAGGAAATAGATTTGAGAGAAACAGGCAAGTGACTGGCACACAAAGGGTGAGAAGTCCCTCTCTATGATCTGTCTCCCTTAACGCCCTTGTTCCTTCCAATATGGCGGCCAAAGGAGCAAACTGGGATGGAGAAAGAAACGGCATGTTCTGCCATTGTACTGCCCAGCACAATCCTGCCCTCACCAGAAAGCCTCCATTTCGCGGTCTTTAGTCTGGGCCATTGGCCTGGCCAGCGTTCCCCCATTCCACTCCCATAAAGTCCACCAGGCCTGCTGGTAACCAGAGGCCTGGCCTTGGCTGCATCCCAAAGAACTGGAGGTGACTCAAGCCCACTCAGAGCTCGGGGCAGTGCCAGGGCAGAGAAACGAAGCCCTTTTCCTGCCTAGAGTTTGATGAATTCTCTAACAGTTGCTTCTACTCTCAGAATTAAAAAATAATGTTTGTGCAGCCCAGCCCATTAGCGTGCTTCCCTGGTGACGGGCCCTCCGCCTCTCTGCCGCAGGCCTGCCTTGCCGAGCTCCAGCCAGAGCGCTCGCTAACATGCTCTCTGAAAGTCATTTTTGGACCCGAAATGAGGAAGTGAGGCCAAAGCTCACTTTGTGGAAAGATTTTATTTCCATCTGAGTCCACTTCAAGGAACAGCAAGGGATTAGTTTTGTTAGCTTTTTTACCTCCAAAAGAATTGCCGGGCCTTTCCAAAGCAGATTTATGGAACTGCTCAGCAATCACGTTTCAAACTATGGAGACCAGGAGCCCTGCCTCTGGGGATGTCTCCAAATTGGCTGGCACCATTAAATATGGGCTAAAGGAAAAAACATTCCGGAGCTTGGCTTGGGGCAATCTATTCCAGGGTGGGTTTATGGAACCACAGGGGCAGTGCCACAGGCGGCCAGAGAATTCCCCATATGCTGGTTGACTGAAGACAACGAGAGGAACTCACTCAACCTCGGGTGACGAGGAGAAGGTGCAAGACAGACAAAGAAGCTGAAAATTGAGAGGTTTCTCCCAATCGTGTTCCTGAGATCGGTGGTTCTCAAACTTCAACGTCTACTCAATTCCCTGGGGATCCTGTGAAAATGCTGATTCTGATTCAGCAAGTCTGGGGTAAAATCTGAGATTCTGCATTTCTGACCAGCTCCCAGGTGATGCTGATGCTGCTGGTCCGGGGACCACACTTTGAGTAGCAAGGACCTAGACTGTGGTTTACAAAGAGGGGTGCAGAAATAATCCTTTGGGATTTGGGGAAAATTATCAGAACTTATATCTATGTTCATTTTATAACTCAGCCCTCTGATTTCTAATTTTTGCATATAGTTATAACATTTGAAATATATTAACCTAATATTACATGAACATATGTGTATATATATATGAATATATAGTATATGGATGTGTATATATATATTTGAATATATAGTATATGGATATGTATATATATGATCCATTCTCAATTTTTTAGACTGGTAGGAATGCATAATTTTAAAAGTTTTGAGACCTCTAACCAATAGACAAAGAATGTACTTCTTTGGACATTCGGAGGAAATCTTTATAATGCAGAAACACCTTCTCCAACATGACAGTTAGTTTTCCCTCTAATCCAAAGCCACCTTTATAATGAGAACTAATCATTGAGCACCTATTATGTGCTAGGCGTTTTGCCCCTTTACTCTCTGAGGTAAATAGCATTATACCCATTTTACAGATGAAGAAACAGAGGTACAGAGAGGGAAAGTAATGTGCGTAGGTTCCCTCATCTGACCACCAGTAGAGCATCCAACTTAAGCTTGATTCAAGCAGAGAAAATATGAGCTGGGGGAATATGCTATGGTCCCCAAGTTGGTCATTGCTAAAAAGGGATGGTAGGAGATCCTGAATGGTGGTGTCTGAGCATTCGCCTGCTTACTTGTATCCTTCCAACGCAACAGCTGCTATGGCTCCTCCGAAAGGATACATCTATTCAGCTTCTCAGCGGCAAAGTCACAGAATTCAAAAAGCAGCCATGTAAGAGCTTTGCACACTTTCTCATTGGTGTCTCATGCCCTGGGAGAGATTAAAGTCACGTGCGCAGTCTCAGGAATGTGAGTTCTTCTCCTAGTCTATTTTCCTCTAGAGACAAACTCCCCCTTTTCCCTAAGAACTTACTCTGTGGCTCAACTTTCTATGTGCATGACCCCCCTCGATTAATGCTCACAGAAACCCTAAGAAACTGCTATTACCTTTCCCATGAATTGATCAGGAAATTGACGCTTTCACAGGGTAAGAGCCAGGCCAAGGTGACCCAGCTTTAGTGCTGGAGTCAACTCTAGGTGGATCTGATTCCAAACCCAGGTTTTGAGCAACATGCGTTCTGTCTTGCCCACTGTATTCTCAGCCCTTCCTTAGCCTCACGCGACAGTGTTGATGTCAACGGGTTCATTACTCTGACACCAAGCCGAGCTTGAGGAAAGAGAACGAACCCGTCACACCTCAGCTCTGCTTACCTGGGACCAGGCAGCTGCCAGCCCAGGCCTCAGACACAACAGTGCCGGTGAGACACGTGGGGCCGTCTCCGTCTGCCCACAGTTGACAAAGCAGGTGTTCTGGCTTCCCTGGGCCCTGGTCACGTTTTCTTTGGAACCTGTCCGGGTGTGAAGTACGGGGAAACTGGCAGAGCCAAGATGCCTAATAAATACCAGCCCCCGCCAGGGGGGTTATTTTTAAGTCATCAGTCAAAAAGACCCCTGAGCAGAGGTGTTCTCACCTGCCGCAGGATCCTGCGTGGGCACCTTCCTCTGCCAGGGGTGCCCAGGAGGCTCCTGGGGCCTCCCAGCCACGGAGAGGTGTGTGTGAGTGTGTGCAACTATGAGCGTGTGTGTATGTGAGAGAGGGTGTGAATGTGTTTGAGTGTGTGACCATGTTTGAATGGACATGTGAGCAAGTATGTGTAAGAGCGTGTTTGAGTGTGTGTATGTGGGTTTGTGTTTAAATGCGAGTGTATTGGGGGGTTAGTATCCCCAATTTGGGGTGAAAGAGATGCCAGGTCTCCTATGTACACTTGAACACCTGACACCCTCTTCTGGGAATATCCTAATGTACGCAGAGCTAGCCATGACAACTAGGGTCATGGTTATATTTCTATTCAAACCAGAGACAGGACAGCACCATGCTTAGCCTTAACACCAGCATTGGAGTTGGACAACCCTGAGTTCAAGTCCCCGCTCCACCCCTCCCCTAGCTGTGTGGCCTTGGGTAAGTCACTGGGCCTGGGGGAACCTGCTTTCCTGTCTGTAGAATGGGCATAAGACCTCCTTCCCTGGGTTGTTGTGGGGATTAAACAAGACAATGTACATAAAGTGGCCTATATGGTGCCAGGCATGCAGTGCTCACTGCGTGGTGATCTTTAAAATAATGATGATGACTCTGGGTGGTGTGTAGGAGGAGAAAATATTCTAGGGTGACAGAGGAGGGAAGAGTAGAGACTCAAGAATGTCTCTCTGGAGAGAGAAGCTGCGAGAGAGAATCGGAAGGGAAGTCCCAGCCAGGATGGGTGGGAGATTGCATCCATCGGGGTTCCAGGGACATTCCCTGGCAGGAAACAGATGGCCCACTCCAATGGGGTAATGGGGAGAGTTTAATAAAGGGGCTATTTATAAAGGTGTGGGCAGGATTAAGGAAACCAGCAAGGGAGGGCAAGCACCCAGGGACTAGGTACTGTCACCAATCCTGAAGGTGACAAAAGAAGGTGTGTCGTCAGAACCCAGAGAGAAAGCGAGAGAAGAGAGGGCTCCTGATAAAAGCTGAGACTTTTGGTCAAGACACTGCCAGCCCTAGAGGACCTGGCAGGGAAGGAACCAAGGAAGTAAAGACCCAATTTCAGGGTTCTCCATCCCTCACATCTGCTGCTGGTGCCTCCCATTGTCTGAACCCAGTTGGAAGCTAGAGACAAGGAGTCCATTGATGGGGTCTATACAGGTCAGTCACACGGGTGGAGAAGGGTGGAGAGCGAGGACGCCAGGAAGACAGCACGTAAACAGTGACATAATGTATCCATCTGAATTGCATTCAGCTGCTAGTCAAAGAGATATAGAATACGAAGAGAAAGATTTATCTTCTCTCTTGTAAAAACAAGACCAGGGGTAGAAAGGGCCACCATGTTGCATAACTCTAGGGACCACCACTCACAGCATAAACAGTAAATGGCACCTCCTGGAGTTAAGCAACCAGGGCCAGCAGGCAACTCCATGATGTCATCAGTATCTCAGGTTGCTTGTGTCTTTCTGCTCTTCTGTCTTCAGCACTGGCTTTCATCATTAAGGTTGCCTCATGATCACAGGTGGCTGCTGGAGCTCCAGCCATCATATTGGGAAGAGGAAGGAAAGAAAAAAGCCCAAGAGCTCTCTGGAAGCTCCACCCAATAACTTCTGCTTACATCTATCTCATTTACCACCCTATCTGCCAGGGGTGCTTCAAACTATAATTCCATTTTAACTTGGCATAATGCTGCTCCCAGCAACATAGGGGACTTCTATTAAAGAAAAAAGAGAGAATGGTTACTGGCTCCACCTCAAATAGGTACTGAATTGGGAGTCAGAAGGCCCAGGTTCTAGTCTCCACTTTGACTCTGCTTGGCTAGGTGACCCTGGGCAAGACACTGTCCATCTCAGATACTGTTGATTCTCTGTCTCCCATGATAGCTTCCTTCCTTATGCTGATCTACCTCATGTCCAACTACTTCTAGATCCCAGCACATGCCTGGAAAGTTTAGTTCCACCACTGCCTGCTCCCCTGGTGTGGCAGGGATGGAAGAAGGGAAAATGAATTGTTCACCTGCCAGTCTCTTCTCTGTGTCAACAGGGAGTGTAGTTTAATGCTTAAAGCATCAGACGGATTTGTGTTTGAGTGATGGTACCATCCTCATTAGCTGGGTGACCTTCGACAAGTGCATTCAATTTCTCCAAATCTCGGTTCCCTCTTCTGTAAAGTGGGACTGACCAAAGCACTCGCCTTGTGGAGTTGTGGGGAGAATAAAATGAGATTGCGTGTGTAAAATTCTTAGTGCGTGATAAGACAGATACGAAATGACAGCTCTGAGTATTGTAGAGCATCCTCCTCCCTGCCAGGAATATGCATGGCTGGCAGATTCTCAGCAATGAGAAGGAAGGGGATCCCCACACTGGCTAATGGGGTGCTGAAAATTGTGAGCAGCGGGTACCGCCAGTAGGGTGTGAGGATTCCTCATCCATCATTAAGCTCTTCTTATGTCCCATCAGACAAGTAATGGGAAGTAACCAAGTTCTGACTTGGAACACTTCCCATCCTAAGTGTGAGTCCTTCCTGTTGAAATTTCCCCAAATCTGAAAAATGTAAATGCGTGTTTATTACAGAAAAAGTTCCCAAGTTTGCTTTGTTTTTTGTTTTTTTTTTACTACAGGACTTGTCAAAGCCTTTAATATGCCAATGATATTTCTAAATCTCCCATGGGGAGATATCACATACTGTGTGCCCCCCAAAATATTTGCCTAACAACTCCTTTTTCTAATAGCAAGAATAAGAACAATAATTGTAATTGTAACTCAGCTACTTACTGAGTACCTACAATGTATTAGACCCTGTGCCAAATACATTACACTGTGTCATAGTCAGCTATTATTGTGATAATGCTGCATAACAACCAAAAAATCTCAATGGCTTACGTCAATAATATTCTTTCTCACTTGCTGGCTTAGATTAGCTGGTGTACTGACTCAGCTTCATACTGCCGATTGAGTTAAATTCTGCTCTACGTGTCTATAGTTCTGGAATGCTCTTCTCATGGTTCTGGGCAGGAGTACAAAAGAGCAAACCAAAACTATGTAAGCACAAGTCTCTACTTACAGGGAGCATATGTTACATCTGCTCACATCCACTGGCCATAGCAAAGTCACACGGCCAAGCCTGTAGTCAGTGGACAAGGAAGTGTATTCCTGACACAGGAAACCACGGCAAGGGTGGGGAAGGAAGAAAGAATTCTAAACAAATAGTACAATCCGTAACTATTGTCTATATGCACTACCTCATTTAATTGTCATGACAGTTGTACGTGGTAGGTATTCCTATGATTTCATGGGTTAAAAAAAAGAAGACAAAAACTGAAGTTCAGAGGTCAAAGCAACTTGTTGGAGGTCACACAGTCCCAGGTGTCAGACCTAGGACTTGAACTATCCAAATCCTGAACCCAGGCTCTTAACTTTTAAGGTAGCTTTAGAAATGGCATCTGACTTGAATGCTCCTTAATTTCACAGTTCCTTTGGTTCTTCTGCCACATTTGCACTTATTTATTCTCAGTGCAATAAAATGTTTTACAATGCTTCAGCCCAGAGGCTCACCTAGAAGCCCGCAGCATTTATGTAAATACTTATATTAATATTACATGAGCTCTGTTCTTAATTTTACTACAAAATCCAAGGTTGTCATCTTTAGAGCTGTGTCTCTGATAAGTAGAAATTGCAGTCAGTGATGAAACAAGCAAATGTGAATTTATGGATGTAGTAGATACCGTGGGGAGTTCACTCCTCTGTTCTCCGCACACACCCTTCCTGTGCATGCTGATGGCTTCCTGTGCAAGCATTTGCAACGCTCCACCTGAGAGCTTCCCCTGGCCTTAGCTCACAGGGTAGACCAGTAGTCCTGGGGAGTTGGTACCTCCAGGAGCACCCTTCAGACAATGACAGACTGGAGTTGGAGGATCTATACTCCAGCGTCTTGTCCCTCGGGGGGATGATTCCAAGGCATGTTCTGTATCGTCTCTCAGAGATCCCCAGCAGGACAGAGCCTCAGTTTCCCACAGCAGTAACCTGCTCATTAACACATTCCGTGTTGGCTGCTTTCCTTCAAATTCCTCTACCCTTACTGGTGTTTACTTGGATCACCTCCAAAAAGCAAAACAAAACAAACCAAAAATTAATGGCACTCAGATCCTCATCTCAAGGTCTACTTCTGGGGGAACTCTCCCTAAGACAACAGATGAATATTATTAACAAGAAAATAGGGGGCTGGCCCCACGACATAGAGGTGACGTTCGCCAGCTCTGCTTCGGCAGCCCAGGTTTGCAGGTTCGGATCCCAGGCATGGACATACACCACTTGTCAGCCATGCTGTGGCAGCAACCCACATATAAAATAGAGGAAGACTGGCAACAATGTTAGCTTAGGGCTAATATTCCTAAGCAAAAAGAAAGAAAGAAAGAAAATAGCTGGCATTCTCTATCTACTTGATAACTGCTTGCATTTTTTCATTCATTTATTCCAAAAAATCTTTACCTTTTTCAGGGAGGGGTCACAGAGGCTCTGATACCAGCTATGGATTCTCTGAAGAGAAAAATGCACCTTCCAGGACTCTGTGGGCCCAGGTTGATTTATTCAATATGGAGACAGAGAGAGAGGGAGCTGTGGGCAAGTCAGCCACGGGGACAAGAGAGCCCGGGACTCCAGCTCTGGGGAAGGCTCACACACAACTGCTGTGCTCAGGCTCCCCTCCGCTTCTGGCTTAGCTGAGTTTGAGAACATCATCCTTCATAGCTCTAAAAACTAGACTAAGCAAAACCCAGGCGAGAACCCGCTGTCGGAAATTCCTCCTTCTGCGACTGGGAGGGCGCTTACGGCTGTTTAGGTTGCTTATCTGCTGGCCCCGTGTTCACCCCTTCCACAGTGCTCTGACGCCCTCGCCTTCCACGGCGTCACCCCCGACTTCAAAGGCTTCTCCACCCTTGGAAGTGACTCGCGGGCGTGTGGGTGGTGGGAGGAGGGAGCGGCGGGCAAGGCTCCGGCCTCTGGCCTCCTGGCAAGGAAGGAGGGCCATGGCGGAGGCCAGGATTTCTCCAGCTAGCAAGGGGGCCGACGCATGAGGATCCGGCAAACACACACCACCTGCCCCCATGAGGCCCTGCCTCCCTTTCCTCGGGGTAGGACTCCATGCTCCATGCTCACTGGCTTGGCAATTTGATAAATTGGGGGGAAAAAACAGGCTTTGAAAGCGGCCAGCCAGGCTTGAACTGGAAACCAGGGCTCAGTAGAGAATGACTTCACTTCCCTGGCCCTCGCTTTGCTCGTCTGTAAAATAGGAAATCGGTATCTTTCTTGCTGAGATCTTTTAAGGATCAAATGGGAAGTTAAAATCAAGTGCTGATGAGAGCACAGCACACAGTAGGTGCTCCATAATTGCCAAACTCTTTGCTGTAGCTATTATTACATCCTTAAAAGGCCCTTGGCTGATTTCCCTCACTCACCTGAATTCCATTTTTATGTGTTCCTCTCTCTTCCTTGCAAACCGGAGTAGGTAATTCATCTTGCTCCCCTCCCAAATCCTTCCTCGCTTGAAACATCCTCCTGAGGTTTTCCCAGAGCCGTGCTACCACCTGGAATTATCCCAGTGGCCCCTAGGTTAGGCAATAAGATCTTTCTTTATGGAAAAGACAGCCCCAGCCAAAAAAACAGTGGAAGCATTTTAGATGTGCCTTCTCGGTCCACCCAGAACAATACCCCCTCTATTGGGGCTGCATCGTAAATATCGACTTGCTTATCCTAGGCTAGGAAGTCGTCTCCAGGGCCGAGAGATTGCTTTCTTCCCATTTATTTATGGAGAAGACTTTTAAAATCCCACTCTTTGGGTCTGTAAAGCCCATTATTGACATGGAAGATGGAAATGTTTGACTAAAGCACATTATCTTATCGCCCAGTGCCTCAGTCTCCTCATCTGGGAATAGGGCACAACCTAAGTTACTAATTATGAGTACAAACAATAAGACTAATACTACCATTGATAATAATAGTAAGAGTAACAACAACTCTCAGTGACTGAGGGTTCACTGCGTTCTGGGCACTGTGCTTGCTTCATTCATACCTCCAATGACCCCGTGAGATACAGGCCATCATTATCATTCCCATTTCTCAGATGAGAAAGCTGAGGTTCAGATAGGCTGCATAAACCCAATCAAGGTGATATGGGAGGAAGAGGTGGAGCCAGTATTTGAACCCAGGTCAACGGGACCCGAAGCCTTCATCACCCCAACAAACCACCACCCAGAGGCTGTTCCCAGGTTGATGATGGCCAGCAAGATGGAGAATCCAATAAGAAAAACCCGTACAGCGTGACCCGCACCACTGGGCGGGACGGGGTTTGTCTTTTTCCTTCTATTATTTTTATTATAAGATCAGATTACCCTAGTAACTACCAGCCCCACAGCCTAAACAGGCGGTAACCAGGACTCAGAGCGTGTTATCATCGGCCTCTCCCAAGAACTAATAACACAGCATCCGCGACTTTCCGTGACCCTCCAATCCCTTGGAGCTATGAGCAAGCTCATTCCTCTATAAAAACAGAGACGCCAAATTGGTTTTAAAGCAGCTATTTTCATCATCTGGAGGCAAGGGAAAGCTTACGGTAGCCCTCTTGGGATCTGGCCTGGTTTGAAAAGACCAGCGGGGAGCGACTGGTGAGTTCACTCTTAGCTCCAGTGGAGGGTGGGCACGGGCTGCCTCCAGCCCTGGCCCCAGAGCTGACATGTACTCACGGTCCTCTGGGAAGCTCCAGGCTGGCCTCTGGAAGAACCAGCGATAGAGCCTCAAATGTCCAGCTGGAAAGAGCTCCCCAGGCCCCCAACTAGGCAGAACCAATTCCCTTTGCCCTCGGGCTGGCTGATAAAGTCTCTACCCTTAGTCTGCTCAGCGGGAGGCTAGGAGCCTGGTTCCTTCATCTTTCTCTCCTACAAAGAAGACACGGCAAATGGGCGGTGCTGCAGCCAGAAGGCTCCACCTCCTTCTCAACCACCAAATCTCAATTCAGTCGCCACCTCCTCCGGGAAGCCTTCCCTGACCACCCAACCTGGAGGAGGCTCCACTCAAGTATGCTCTGTTACATCACCCAGTTATTTCCTTTTCACTATGAGAAATTACCTTCTTTGTGAGTTGTTTGATGGCCCGTTTCCAGTGTCCCCTCACTAGAATATAAGTCACAAGAGGGCAGGTTCCTTGTCTGTCTTGTTCACTTCTGTGTTTCCAGAATTTAGAACAATGCTTGCCTTGTAAACAAGATTTGGCAAATGAATGAATTCAACCAGTGGATGACTGACTGAATGAGAGATGGAAGATGGGTACCCGTTTCCTTTTGGCTGTTTGAGGAGAAGGAGGGCTGGTGAAGGCAAAGCAAAATAGACGAGCTGGCAGTCCTGGGAGCTTCCGGAACCCTCCCTGCTTCATCACACCCCATCCCTGGCCCTTCTCTCTGTCTCTGCCCGGGGAGCGGTCAGTCCTCCAGACTCGGAGCCCCTGGAAAGAAGAGGCATTGTTTCAACTGGCTTTTCTGCCCAGGGCCAGCACAGGGCCAGGTGCCTCATGGGGCAGCGCAGGGCTGGGGCATCAGACTTTCTGGGTTTAAACCCCACTTCCTCGTGTGTGATTTTTGACGATTCACTTCTGCTCTCTACACCTCAACCTCCTCATCAGTAAACGAGGATCATAACAGAACTTTCCTCATAGAATCAATGTGAGGATTAAAGGAGACAGCTGTGGATAGGCTAGGCCGAGCTCAGCAATTATAATAACTATGATTATCACTAAATGTTTAACATCCTAAATGTATTATTGTTAAGTGTTTTAATGGGTATAAATGTTATATAAATGTTTTAAATGTATTATGAAATGCCTTAATGTTTTAAATGTATTATTATTAGATATTTTAATGTTTTAAATCTATTATTATGAAATGTTTTAATATTTTAAATGTATGGTTATTAAATGTTTTCATTTTAAATGTATTATTTTTTAATGTTTGCTGAATAAATAAACTCTAGAAAATGCATGCTTCTGTCTCTCCCTGTCTTTTCCTCGCCTCACCCCCTTTCCCTCTGAAAACCGAGCACTCAGACTTTGAAACTCAGACTATGAAACTCCATTTCTGTCTCTGCTCTCCCATCCTTATTCTCCAAGGCATGCTCCGTCCCTTGCAGAAGCGTCTAAGATGAGCATTCATAGGACAGAGCAGCAGGAACAGGAGATTTGAAGTTAACAGACGGGGGTTCGAATCCTGAGTCTGCACTTATCTCTTTAAGCTTCTCTTTCATAATTTGCAAAAAGGAGAACAAAGAAGTCCACTGAGCCTGTAGGACCATCATGAGTGTTCAATGTGAGCGCCTATAGGAGAGGGCTCTCAAGGTTGCATCTATTTCTTGAGCACCCATGTGCCAGCTCCAGTGTTAGGGACTGGGGATCACTCAGTGGACAAGAGGAACAGAGTCCTGCTCTCAAGGAGCCTCCGTGCAGCAAGCTGGTGTCTTTCCTTCGTCTTCCCTGGAAGCCTAAGATTCCCAAGTCCGCGTCTGACATGTGGGGGGTCTGCCTCCTCTGGTGTCTTTCTTCTCTATCCAGCTTTCCTTCCTCTCATGTGCTCCATCCAATCACAGTGGTAGACATTTCCAGAATGTGCAAAGCTGTGTGTGCAGGGCAAGAAACTAGAAAACACAACCTCAGACGTGAGCAACTAATTGCAGGGCCCATGTTGTAGTGATGCTGTGTTAGGCCCCTGGATCCCCCCTCAGGACTGAAGCATTGTTCTCTTGCCTGCCGGGGGTGTTGCCAGCTGATGGCCCATAGCTGACAGCTCCTTCTGGAACTGGGCTTGGCTGAAGGGAGCCCTTTCTCACAATGTTACACCCCCTCCTGGGGGCAGCCCACCTCCAACAACCGGTCCATGCTGCCCTCTTTCTCCCCACTCAGGACGAGGTAGACGGGCCGTCCCAAGTTCCAGCGCTCCCTGTGGGGTTAGCTGAAGCTTGAACTACATCACAGCTCGATTTCTCCCATTGCCTAATCTTGCTTGCTTCCCTCTCTTTCAACAGCTGGTGGTCCCACGGGCCAATAAACATCCTGTGCCGTAATCTCCATCTCAGAGCCAACCTCCCAGTGAACTCAACCTGCAAAACTGAGGTTTCCTCAGTGCCTAGCATGTAATCAGAATCAATCAATATGTGCAGAATAAATGGTGTATTCTTTAGGACTGCTGTGGTTGCAAGCAACAGAAACCCAATTCCAACTGGCCTAAGCAACCGAGAAGAAATGTAACTCAGATATCCAAAAAGCCAGAGCAAGTGGATGTCATCAGAACTTGGTATCTCTCTCTCGTTTGCTCAGCTCTGTTCTCTTCCCTGGCTTTATTGTCGGTCCACCCTTCTTCCCATGGGGGCCTCCTGGAACTCCAAGCTTACATCCACCCAACTTCAAGACCTGGGGAAAGACAGAGTCTCTTTCCCAACAGCATCAGCAAAAGTACCAAGGCTGGATCTCATTGGCCTGGTTTAAAGTCACATGACCATCCATCAACCACCGCTGTGATGAGGGAATGGAACTGTCTGCCCGGCCAGGCTTGAGCCATGTCTACACTCTGGGAGCTAGAGAGCCTGGTCAAGTCCACCTAAACCACAGTGGGAGGAGAATAGGTGGTTACCCAAAGGAAAAATAGGGCAATTCTGCCAGAAAAAGAGGAAATGAAGGTGAGATAGCAAAAGCCACAAGAGGACCACTACAGAGAGTTTGTGCAAAACAAATCCAGCTCACCACTTCAGTTACTCAACCTTCTTTCCATCACCCATGCCTCCCAGCCCTTAGGTCTTTCTGGAAACCCTTCAGTCTTCTCTGAAGGTAGAAATGATGCTGTCAGCCAAGAAATTTTATATGCATTCTATCCATCAACTGACAGAAAAGTTTCAATAAGCAGGAACCTAAAAAAGTGCCTGCCAAACTCCTATTATCCTTGCAAACTCAACTCTAGTGCCACAACCTCCTGGAACTCTTTCCTGGATCATTCCAGAAAATGATTCTCTGATTACTGTCTTCAAGGTTTCCTCTGTCCCCCAGTGTACTGACTCATGAGGTGCCTTGATCAGACTATATTTCCATCCATTTGTTTATTTAAATTTTTTCTCCACTGACCTATGAAGATATACACAATGGAACTTTTCAAAGGAATATTCTCCAGACAATAGAAACTAAATATGAACTTATTCAGGCCCAATTCTCCAACTGGTTAATAGGAGTTTGGCCAAGATGCGTGAAACCTGCTAAAGGAAGCCTTACAAACATTTGTGGGGTTCTAGAAGTTCTCTCTTTGACAGAGCTGGGCATGATCCCTGGGCATATAATCAATGGTGGGATAATTGCTTATGTTTGTAAACAATTTCTGGTGCATCCCCTTTCTCCACCATTAATATTTATATTATCAGTAGTCATTATTTTATGTCTCATTTGTTGAATTCATACTGTGTACCAGCCCCTGAGGTACGCAACTTACCTATATCATCATTATGACATTAAGAGGTAGTTATCATTTATTTAATAGGTGATTAAGCTGACACCTTCTCAGAGAGGTTAGGTAACTTGCTCAAGGCCACACAGCTAGCAAGGAGTGGAGCCAGCACTCCATGCCATGTCTGTTTGGCTCTATACCCCTTGATCTTAAGCATTAAACTAGTATTATGATTGCATTCTTACAAGTGAGGCAAACAAAGAAAACCTACTTCTTCCCACTTTACAAATGGGAATCTGAGGTATAGACAGTTAATGGGAAATTCACAAGAAGTCAGCAATCTGTCCAAAAGGCATAAAGATCAGCCAAACTCCTGGAAGAGAGTGTCTTATTAATTCAGAAAAAGAGAGCGAGGTTCGGGGAGCAGCAAAGCAGAAGAAAACTCATTCTCCTAGAGATGTCTCGTTTCAGACACGTGTGTGAATTAAGCTCTTAGCACCAAGTAGACAGTGGATGGACATGAGCTGAAGCAGAAGCGGTGGACGCCTGCAAGTGCGGAGGGCTCCTGACACATGTGATCTCTCACGCGGGACCATTCATCCACATGATGGATGTGAGGCAGCACGGCTGAGCCCCGGGTCCCACGGAAACCAGCATCCCTGGGAGAAGTGCTCCACAACCCACAGCCCCCTCCCCACCTGGATTTGGAGCCAGCTCTCCCAACACCGTCTGTCTGGCCCTTCCCCCTCCTCCCTCGGCAAGGAGCTCCACTGTGGAACCTTATCAAGTGTTTCCTGACCCCGCAGTAAGTACCTAACATCGCTTGCTGCACTCAGCCTACCCCCTCCCCACCCCGCGCACCCTGGCTACAATATCTCCTCCTCATAAATCACACAGCCATATTAACTGTCTCTCAATCAATCTCTTCCAGGTGTTGGCTCAGACATGCTCTCAAGGCGAGTGTCTCTCCCCTCGAGGCTTAGGCGCTAAGAGCCCCATCGTCTGGGAACAGTTTAAAGCCAGATAGCTTCTCTCCCTTCTCAGGGTCTCTTGGTTCAGACTCAAGACCCCCAGGATCCACAGACTGCAGAGAGCTGTGAAAAACAAGGGAGAGGGTCAAATGGACTCAAGAGGCTTGAGACAATGGTCTTTATCAACGCACAAAGGCTTGCTTGGTAAATACGATCCATTTGATTTTTCCACCAGCAAATATTCCACATGGGGGATGGAAACCCCAAAGCTGGGGCTTGAAGCTGAAAGTGTTGGGTCTTCCAAACCCAACTGTAGATATTAGTTAGTTTTAGAGAGTTGTCATTCCACATTGGCTGCCCTCATTTTGGACACATTGGTGGGTGTGGCAGAGATAATGCTACATGTTCACAAAATTCTATTTCAATCTCTTCTTTCCCAGGATCCCTTGTAAGGCTGAAGACATGTGATTAGGTCCTGTCCAATGGGAGGTGGATAGAAGTACATCCACTGCTTCCAGGTTCAGCCATGACACGCCCTGCACAGCATCTATGCTTCCAGGTTCAGCCATGACACGCCCTGCACAGCATCTATCATCTTCTTCTGCTCTTTCCTCGATGACCTAGCAGGCTATTTGTTTCAGATGGAAGGAGCCTGGATCCCTGAATCACCACCTGGAGGAGAACAGCCAAAGATGGCTGCCCAACCCATTTAAGACTGTGATGGAAGCAAGAGTGTTAACCAACTGAGTTTTGGGGATTCGTTACTGCAGTGTTGCCTACCCACCCCCCCGACTAATACAATTAGATTCGGAAAAGTCTCGCAGCTTGCAAGACATGACTGCAACCCACTTATGCACCACCTTCTATAACCCATCTTTACTTATAAATGCCACAGTGGCTGTGATTAGCAGTAATCTGGTAGCAAGGAGCATCGACAATTGTTGGGATTATACTGGCTTGTTGCAAATCAGGCTATCAATGTGCCTCACAATTAGACTTTAAATTCCACCCAGGAATCATAAAGCAGTGGGTAAGTATGTGGGTCCTGGAGTCAGGCAGACTTGGGTTAGAATTACCTACTAATGGTTTAATTACCTACTAATGTGTGGACTTGCACAAGGGTTAACTTTCGCTTCGTCATCTGTAAATAGGGATGACATTTGCAGCAGATCCTGTTGGCTGTGCACTGTTGTAGTAACTGTGGCTCCTAAATCCCCCTTCAGGACAGAAGGATTAACTCCATGCTGGAAAGCCCTCAGCTGTCAGAAATCACCTCATCAGCAGAAAACCACCTCATCCAAGGTCACAAGGCTTTCCTGGGACAGCCCACATCCAATGATGAGTCAGGGAGGCATAAAGACCTGACCCCCTTGACCCAACTCAGGACAACCCTGAAGGGCTATCCCAGCTTCAGAGTTTGTGGTGGACAGACTCTAAGATGACCCCCAATTATCCCTGCCTCTTGGTCCTCACGTCTTGTATAATCCCTCCCCATGAGTGTGGGGAGAACCTGTGATTTGCTTCTAAACTAGAACACGGCAAAGGTGACAGAAGGTCACTTCTGTGATTACGTCACATGAGACTGTAATGTCTGTCTTGCCAGTAGAATCTCTTCCTTGTTGGCTTTGATGAAGCAAGTGGCCATGTTGGGCAGGCCCACGTGGCAATGAACCAAAGGTGGCCTCCTGCCAACAGCCAATTAGAAACTCAGGCCATCAGTCCTACGACCTGCAAGAAAATGAATTCTGCTAACAGCCACGTGAGCTTAGAAATAGATCCTTCCCCAGTTGAGCCTTGAGATGAGACCCCAACCCTGTCCAGCACCTGATTGCAGCCGTGTGAGAGACCCTAAATCAGAGGACAAGTGAGGCTGTGCCTGGACTCCTGACCCACAGAAACTGTGAGATACTAAGTGTGCTACTGTAAGCTGCTAAGTTTGTGATTAATACAATGCTCTCCGTGGGGTCGGCTAAAACCCTCCTTAAGACTGCATCACAGCCCAGCTCCTCCCTCTGCCCATCCTCTTCCTCCCCTTCCCTCCCTAGTTGTCGATCCCAAGAGCACTCCATAATAAACCTCTTGCACACTAAACTCCATCTCAGGTCTGCTTCTCAGAGAACCCAGCCTGTGACACCTATCCAATACCTGCTTGTTCCCTTTTCCACTTTGTTGACAAAATCCTGATTCTGTTGACTTGATCCTCTTCTATGTGACCCAATTCTTCCAGGGAGGCAGGCCCCAGCCCCTGGACTTCATCGTGGTTAGAATAAGCCTATCGTGAAAATCTCATTTTTCTTGCCTGTGATCCTTTTAGGAAGAGGCCCCTGAGCCAATTCTGACCAATGAGATTTGAGAAGGTGTGTGTCAGGGGCTCCTTGGAAATAGACACAGGAGAGGTAGCCCCTCCTCTGCCCCTAGACATTGTTAGATCTTATTGTAGGAACTGGAACTGCTCAAGTCAGCTGACATCCAGGCAAAGAGCTAATCAGAAGGCTCAGGAGAGCAGAGCAAGAAGATGGAAGGAGGCTGGGTCCTTGATTGGCTTGGCATCATGGATTTAATCAGCCCTGCCTTGAGACTGCTCTGGGACACAATATGTTTTCTTCAGGACAACCCTATGCATTCTAACTGAATCAATTTAAGTTGCTACTTCACTGGTTTGGAAACTGAATGAAATGATGCTGTGGCAGCCATGAAAATGTACCTGGCACTCCCCCAACTACAGGGGGGAAATTGCCCCAGCTGCTGCACCTTAAAATCCATCACCAGGTGTGCACCACATCCACACTTCCCTTGGGCTGCTTCCAGCCAAAGACTGGGCACAGCAGGGATACTAAGGCAGGTGTGTGCCTGGGAGACACGGGATCCCTCTGATGGATGACTGTGGCTCAAGAATTTCTCATTGGCCTTGCTGAAACTTCCTTAGAATTGCACTGCAGTCTGAGACTCCTCCTTCCAAACTTTCTTCCTTCCTTCCCCCTGTCCTTCCCAGGGGACAGACCTGCATCAGATCTGACAGCTCTCCAGCATCTTCCATATCCCCCATGTTTGCCCTCCTGTGTGGTGTCCTCAGTAAACCTCCTGACGGTTCTGTCTCATTTTAGTGCCTGCTTCTCAAAGGATCCAAACCAACACAGATGAGCTTATTGCAGAAGCAGCACTCAGTAAATGGTGATCATAGCAGGGTAGTGTCTCACTCATCATTTACCTCTAGGGTCTAGTACAGTGCTGGGCACAGAGTGACACTTGGTAAATATTTTTTGAATGAATGATTGGATGGATGGGTGGATGGATGGGTGGGTGGATGGATGAGTGGGTGGATGGGTGGATGGATGGATGGATGGGTGGACGGATAGATGGATGGAAGGGGAGGGGAATGACAACACTTCCTTCTCTGCTGCTTGATGTCTTTACACTCAGGTCTGATGTTTCTCAAACCCTGGCCCATAGGCCTAGGCTAATATGCATGATTGTCTTAAGGACTTTTTATTTCCCGTATATCAATGGCAACAAGAAACCCAAGACCTCTTTGGCTTCTTCCCCAATGTACCTGACGTCTCTGTAAATGGGAAATGGAGTGAGAATGTACTTTTCCTGAATGTTTCTGTCATCCACTGAGACCTTTCCATGGAATCACAAATGAGAGTGCCAGGTTAGGATATCCTAGGTTCCATTAGACCAGTGAGGCAGAAGTTCCTGCCCTCAGCTCTATCAGTGATTTGCTGTGTGACCTTGAACCAGCCCCTTCCCTGCTCTGAGCCTTAGCTTTCTCCTCTGTCCAAGAGGGGAATTGAAGGAGATGGTCTCTGAGCCTCCCATTCACCCTGATATGCTCTGTCATCAGAATATGTTCAGCTGCAAGTAACAAAAAAATAAACCATAACAATATTAAAATATACGTATATTAAAATATCACTTAACAAGAAATTTGAAGGTAAAAATTTCCAGAGCTGCTATAGCTACTCAACAATTTTATCAAAGGTGCAGACTTTTTCAATCCTTTCTTTTTACCATATTTAACACGGCTTCCAATCTCATCCTTGTTGTCTCATGGTCACAGGATAGCTGCCAGAGCACCAAATAGCACACTTCACTCCAGTATCCAAATTAGGGAGGAAAGGGCCAACAGGAAGGCGTTGCCTTTTAAAAAGAAAGAAAACTTTTCCTAGAAGCCCCCCAACAGGATCCTCCATTCTTCTTTGGCCAGAACTGAATCACGTGGCCACTTCTTGCTGCAAGGGAAGCTGGGAAAGCAATTCCTTCACTAAAAACAAAGAACGGGATTGCCATGGGTATATTGCTGCCTTGATCAGGGTAAGAGAAAAAGGGAAGTAACTGACAGCGTCTGCCTGAGAAACCTCAAAGGTGGGTATCCAGTCATCCATACCCCAATCTAGTCAGAGAGACACGGCAGCCACGCATGAAACAATGTGAGGCCGCATGTGGGCACATATCAGAAAACAGAACACCTGAGTGCCGAGCAGATGTGGATACTTGGGCTGTGGTTCGGGGGTGTAGCAGGGAGGGATCAGGGGTGTCAATGGGAAGAGAAGGAGTATGAGGAGAAAGGAGATCCTGACCTGCTCTCCTTGGTTGGGTTAAGAGTCCCCTCCTTCTGTCCCCACCTTTGCACTTACTGTACCAAAATCCCCCACGTCCCCCCTCACTGTGGCCACAGTGAGCTTGTCACAATGCTCCCTTGCTGAAAACCTTGCCAGGTTTCTCCATGTTCTGTGGAGGAAAGACCAAATTCCTTACCCCCGTCTCCAAGGCCCCCTGTGACCTGGTCTCTGCCAATCCTCTGACCTTCTCCACCACCCCATCCCCAGGTCCCCCGTGCTCCAGCCACACTGACTTTTTCTTCCTGTTCCAAGAATTGATTAAACACAGTCCCACCTCAGGACCTTTGCACATGCTGTTCTCACTGCCCAGAGAGCCACTGCCCCCTTACTTTTGCTAGTTAACTCCTACTTATCTTCCAGATTGCAGCTTAAAGAATTCTTCCTCGGAGCAGCCTTCACTGCTTCCCCACACCATGACATAAATCAACCGTATTTACAGGGAGTTAATCTGAGTCTGTCCCTACTCCCCTCACTTCCCAACACACGTGCACTTGCCTTTCAGCTCCAAGAGGGCAGGGATGGTGTCCACGTTCCTTACCAAGAACATAACGGCGTGATTAAAAGCAGAAGCTTTAGAGCAAACTGCATGGGTTTAAACGTCAGCTATGCCACCAGCTGGCTGTGTGACCTTGAGCAAGTTCCTTAGCCTCTCTGTGCCTCAATTTCTTCCTGCATATCAGGAAAAGAATAAAATCTGCTTCATAAGATTTTTTAAAGATTAAATGAGCTAATGTATGTTGAAAGCTTAGCACAGTGCCTGACCTAGTATGCGTTATGTAAGTGTTTAATATACCAATAATAATAATAATAGTAATATGTATTGTTATTATTGGTACTTCCCAGAAGTACCTAGTAAATGTTGGCACATAGTAGGTGCACAACAAATACTTGTGGAATAGAGAAATGAAAAATGAACGTCTATTTGTCTTGCTGAGGGCAGAGATAATCAATGCCTTTTCACTTCTTTATCATCATCATCTGCACGGGACCTGGCACGCGGAGGTGTGCAATAAACGGGGATGACTGAATGCAAGAAGGTGGGGATGACTCCACGGAGAGTCCCCCGCCCCGGCCACCTCGACTCCCCGCCTCGCTGCCTGCCTCAAGACTTTCCGCTCTCCCTCCCCAGATCCAGGTGGGACGACTCAGCGCCTGGCGGTGGGACCGCCTCCCCTGCTCCTCTGCTCCCCTCCGCCCTGCCCAGAGACGCAGAGCAGCTTTGATCACCGACAGGGGCCTTCCTGGAAGAAAGAGAGCGAGAGGGAGAAATCTGGCAGTTTAAGCTCCCTGGACGTGACACTTATTAATAAAAAGAGCAGCTGGCAGCCTCGGCTCCACTCAGCTGTCCATCGCTCGGGGCAGCCACGGAGGCCTGGGGCAGCCGCAAAGCTGGGGGCTGGGAGGGGAGCGAGCGAGAAGTCACTGCCTCCAGATATCAAACACACAAATAAACCCAGCCTCAGCCGAGAAAGGCCTGGTGCCCCCCGCAATGTCGGACCTCACTGGATTTTAGCTGCGTGGACCCCGCTCCCATCTTGGTCCCTTCAACATCTCCCAGGAAGCAACCACTGACAGCATTTTGGGGTGCATGTATCTTTCCAAAATCTATTTTATGCTTGACATTCCCCATACCTCCTCCTATAGGTAGTCTTGTTTTGTGTGTGTATATATTGTTATGAAGACTTTTCTGGTGGGACGGGTTAATTTGTTTTTGTTTGTTTGTTTCTGAATGGCACCACCTTGAGCATCTGATTCTGCACCTGGTCTCTTTCCTCAGTGAAGTGTCTGGAAATCTTGCCATATATGTGCTTACAGATCAGCCTCAGTCTTTTTCACCGCTGCATAGCATTCCTGCTGGTAGAGAGAGCCTAGTTTATTCAACTCCAGCTGCATATTAAAACAGCAAAAGGTGTGTGTGTGGGGAGGAGTCCTTTATAAAATATGGATGCCTGGACCCCACCCCAAACAAACTGCGTGAGAATTCTAGGGGCAGGGCCCAGGTCTCAGGGTGTTATGATTCCTGGTGATTTTAATTTGCAGCCAGGGTCAAGACTTTTTCATTTAACCAGTCCCTTACTAGTGCATATTTAAGCTGTTTCCAAATCTTTGCTATTAAAAGAAAAGAAGCCTGCCGGGCACCACTTTGTACATTCTTCCTTGTGCGTCTGTGCTGGTATTTCTCTAGGGTAGGATTTCTCCACCTTGGCACTGCTCACATTTGGGGCTGGATCATTCTTTGTTTGGGGGGCTGTCCTGTGCACTGTGGGAGCAGCATCCCTGGCCTCTATCCAGGAGAACCACACACACATCAAAAATGTCTCCAGGGGCTGGCCCGGTGGCATAGTGGGTGGGTTTGCGTGCTTCACTTTGGCACCCGGGGTTCGCAGGTTCAGATCCCGGGCACAGATCTACACACCGCTCATCAAGCCACGCTGTGGTGGAGTCCCACATACAAAGTAGAGGACCATGGGCACAGATGTTAGCTCAGGGCCAATCATCCTTACCAAAAAAAAAAAAATGTCTCCAGACATTGCTAAATATCCCCTGAGGAGCAAATCACCCCTGGCAGAGAACACTGCTCTGGAGCAGGAGCCCAGAAGGGAAGTGGCTTTTTTCTTGGAGTCAGTAGTGCCCCAAAGTGTTTGCACTAAATCATGATCTCTAATTTTCTAGAAATATCCTGCTGGCAAACCTTCCATCCCTTTGTCCCTGTGAGTCTGGATTTAGGACTTGGGCTAGAATCCTCAGCCCGTCCACTTTCATGCTGCCTCCTGCAGCCCCAAAGCCCAGGAATGTTTTCATGCTTTGGAAGACAATTCTAGATGCTAGATTATGAGCCCAGAGGTCTGGAGTAGAAGGGACCATCAAATAAAGGTGAGGAGGACCCGATTTCTTTCTTTTTTTCTTTATTTCTTTGTCTTTTTTTCTGCTGAGAGGAGGGGATCCTGCCCCCACCTCAAATTTCCAGAAGCTACTCTCAGTCTCTTTCAGGCCACAGTTTGTGTCCTGACTGCTCTCTGGGTTTTATAAGTGATGAGAAGAGTAGACAAGAGGGAGGAAGACAAGGTAAGCTGTCTTGAGAAACAGAAAGAAGGTTCCTAGGGTCTGCGTGCATGAGTGTGTGTGTGTCTGAAAGAAAATTAAGCTCACAGGCTGGGAAGGCAGAGCAGGGGGAGAAGCCACAGGCCCAGCCGGCCGTGTCTCTTTAAGCAAGATAAGGGGCCTGTTCCATCCATCTCTTTGACACTATCGGCCTGTTGTCTAAAGTACTTACAGTCCCCTCCTTGAGAGGAGAAGGCCTGACATGGGATGCTGGGGGAGGGGAGGGAGCGAGGCATTCAGGACGGGCACCCTGGCTGGCCCGCCTCCCCACTGAGCAGGGACACAGCATGCAGAGTGAGGAGGTCACCCCCACCCCCGACCCCGGGCCTGGCCTGTTTTTAGCTCAGCCCTGAGTGCTGGGGAGATGGTCCCGCCCTGGCTCCCTACCTGGGGCCCCGTTCCCAGGGGAACCACTTGAAACCAAAGCTTGTCTTTCTCAAGTGGCTGGGGGGAGAGTGTGAAGCCCGGGAAAGAGAGAGTGAAAAAAAGAGAAAGGCCTCCTGTCGCTGCTCAACCTGACCTCAGCTCAGCCCTGGGATCTTTAAAAAGTCACCGTTGTTCGTACTGTGCATGAAATGGGTGCTAGTATTCTCTGTCTCAGCCATAAGGAAACCAGACCCAGAGAAGTTAAGCAACTCACCGAGGGTCACATAGCTCATCAGAGGTCTCGGTGGAATTTGAATCTGGATTTCTCTCAATTCCAAAGCTCGCTTCTTACCTCTTTAAACAGAGTATTTCTTGCCACTCCTCGGTTGTGGGAAATCACGTCGATGAAGGACTGTCTGAATTGATGTACAGCCTCTTATTCCTTATTCATTCATCAAATACTTTTGAAGCATCCCCTCAGTGCCAGGCTCTGCTCTGCACACTGGCGATAAAGACCCGGGCCCAATGGCTTACTGATTTCTACCTGCAGAGACCTTGGTAACCAGATTTTATCATTTTGGCCTCTGGCCACTTGATTTTGCCAAATTGTAGTTTGGGGTTTGCAGCACGTCAAGAGAACCCAGGAGAGATGGTCCTGTAATATCTGCCATTGGGCTTAACACGATGCTATCCTCAAGAACATCACCAAAAACTTATATAGCACTACATCATCTTTACAAGAACCCCAGGGAAAACTCCCTCCTGGTTTTTAGCAAACATGTCGATGTGTTTGTCTTTTACGAACTCTTCAGGCTCGTGTAACTAACTATAATTCTCCCCTTGTTTTGGCAGCTAGGGAGCTCAGAGCCAAATATATTTCTATGAGCTACACAGGATGTTCCAGTTCCGAAGGCCGAGAAGCAGAATATCCTAAAACCTAGTGGTGTCAAACAACCCTGTCCATGCTCCTGGATTCCATGCGTCAGTGATTCAGATGGCAAGGCAGGGGCAGCCAGTCTCTGTACCACGGTGTCGAGAGGAGGGGGTGGGATGATCGGAAGGCTCTTCACTCACATGTCTGGGGTGGATGCTGGCTTTAGGCTGGGACGTCAGCTCCTCTCCTCGTGGGATCCCCCCCGTGGGCTCATTTGAGCTTCTTCATGACATGGCGGCTGGGTTTCAAGAGTGAGTGTCCCAATGCAGGGGCAAGTTTGGAGGAAGTTGTATCACCTTTTATGATCTAGCCTTGGGAGGTTTGCAGACTGAGGAGGTCACCACGTGTCCCCACCCTGGGCCTGGCCTGTTTTTAGCTCAGCCCTTAGTGCTGGGGAGCATTACCCTCCACCACACCCTATTTGCCAGAACTAAGCCACTAGGTCCAGCACATAATCAAGGAGAGAATCAGACTCCACTTCTTGATGGGGGAAGCATCCTGGTTCTGGAAGACGATGTGCAACAAAAAAATTGCTGTGGCCACTTTTGGAAAATGCCGTCTGCCACACGAGACCTAATGGAATTCATTAATGGGTGCTCATCACTCTTGGCTTTATTGCTTTACTAACTGCCATCTGTGGATGGCATGTATTTCTGCAGCCAAAGATTCTTTAAGGAAACAGGCAGGAGACAGACAATGTCTGTAATCAATGTAGTTTTCTGACTGTTTGTTATCTGCTTGGTGCCGTGCAAATAGATTCTTCCTTAAGCCTTCACCAGTTTAATTCACAAACAGTCCTCTTATCAACATTTTACAAGTAGAGAAACCGAAGGCCAGGAAGTTGAAGAACTTCACTAGACTCAGCATCGCGGAGAAGTGGCAGAGGTGGGGTTCCATTCTGGGCATCCTGATTCCGCTCTGCCGCAGGGAGAGCATTCAGCTCCCCCGCAACGCCTCCATTCTCGTCCTCTGAGCCTCACTCCACGCCGAGATTCCGACTGATGTTGTAACACGAAGGCTATACAAGACTTAGCCCTCTCCTCCCCCAGGTACCTCCTCTGACCACCGAGTGTTCTTACGTGCAACTTTCTCTGAGCAATACGAGTGTCTTCGTTGACCTGTACATATGTATCAAGATGAACATTCTCTCCAACTTAGGTCAGCCAGCCTGTTGGGAATTTGGGAATTTGGCAGAAAGCCCCTGAGCACCCACTTCCTGCCAGGCCCGGAGCTAACTGTCAGGAAGCCAGACACAAGACATTTCATGTCACACTGGACTGAGAGCTATTTCAGGGTGGGGACCGTGTCACTGCGCTCTGCAGATGGTCACACTGCAAGGGCCCAGCGTCGTGAATGGAGAAAGGGAGACTGTTTGTCTATTCCAGCAATGAGACCTTGCGCCAGTGACAGTTCCCCTAAGCCTCCATTTCCTCACCTGTAAAATGGGCATAAGAATAGTCCTGCACACCTCCCAGGGCTAGACTGGGAATCTTGCAACTGAGTCGGTCCCTTTTTTTTGCTTTGACTTCTAAAAAGCTCAAAGGCAAGTTTGGGGCCTCTGCCTGACAATCACATAAAACGTTAGCATATAATCAGCCCTCAACAAACAGGGCTAGGAAGGCACTCTGGAGCTTCAGCTGAAGTTTGAACTTGTCTTCTCCCCTTCTCACCTCTGGAAGTGGTGGCCTGGATGCAATACGATGCAAGTTGGGGAGCCTGGTGTTTCAAGAACAAATGGAAATCTCCTAAAAACTTTTCTTGGAAACCCTTGATCCTCCAAGCCAAGATTTTTGGCCAAATTCTCTGCTAGTGGATCTAACCAAACACAGTCAAAGACCCTCGGATATTCAACTTCCTAGGTGTGTGCCTGCTTGAGGGGCGTCAGGGTGAGCCTGTTTGAGGGTACAAGAAATTAGCTCAAGCAACCAGCTGTTGCTTTCTCTCTGTTGGCCCGATTAGCACCGATCTCTATTTTTATTTTCGATGTAGGATGTGGCTGGTGAGTCAGGAAGAAAAGAGAGCTGCATTATTTGCTCTTTGCTAGCTCTTGGAAGTATCAAGAATACTTGGCCCTGAGGACAAACCCCAGCTCTGGGCCCAAAAGCTAAGTCCAGATATGTTATATATTTATTCAAGGCAGCAATTGGCCAGGAAACGACTATAAAACACACATTTTGAATAAAAGAGGGAGATTTATGGTGCATTTGCGAATCTGAGTCATATCTCTCTGCGTCCCCCAGGCCAGGATCCCTTAATCACTAACATACCCCCAGCTTGTATACTCGGTGGGCACAGAATTGCTTCCTTCTGGTCCCGTCCCAGTGAAAGACGTGATGGGGATCGTGCTACTTTATCTGACAGTCAGTAAATGAATTGCCAATTCATTCTGAGCTTAGATGGGGCTGGTTTTTTCCTTGGGAAGAAAAAAAAAGTGGGGTCCTTTCATATGTATCTTTGATCAGTCAGGACTTGACAAATTATTTTCCCAGGAATTTCTCTATCCTTAATGCCACAGGGAAAAAACGGATTTACTAGAAAAGAAAAGCTTTTATGTTTCAGAAATTAAGCAACGTAAAAGCTTTCCTCGAGTTCCTTTATCTCTCTCTCTCCCTCTCTTTCTCTCTCTCTCCTCTTCTTTTCCTTTAACTGTGTTCTTCTCCAGGGAAAGGAGGTGGGTAGCAAATAGAGTTGAGAAAGGCCACTGGCAATGGCTGGGCTTCTGGTTGGTTAACTTATTTCAACTGGATAACGGTAACAGAAAAATAAGGCTCGCATCCTGTATATGCTTGGTATTGAGAAACCAAATTCAAATCTTTGCCCCAAGTTTCCCTTGTGATAGCTAGTTTTTCCTCCTCTGGACTTTTGTTTTAGGGACAAACTTGAACCTGAAGAATACCTGAATTGTGTTTCAGCAGGATTCAACTATGCTGCAACTTTCTCATGCCCATGGTTTAGACATTCACTTACCTGAAGGCAGAGGGCTGGAACAGCAGATCTCTAAGTTATTTCCATATCAAGCATTTTTATCAGCGAGGGGACAACCTTAAAGAAAAGAATGTTTTGAGAGTATCAATGGTACAAGGCTGCCATGCACAGTTGGGCAGGCTGTGTACTGCACAACTCCAAGAGGCACCATTCAGAGAGACTATCAATGTGAATGATATACTCTGAGTGTTGCGCCATGCTCAACCTTTATATGTGTGGGTGGCAGCTTGGAAAGGGAACTCACAGAGGTGAAAGGAAGACTGGAGAACCATCATAATAAAGGGACAATCTTGGGGCCGGTCTGGTGGCATAGTGATTAAGTGCGCGCACTCCGCTGCTGGCGGCCCAGGTTTGGATCCCGGGCGTGCACAGACGCACACCTTGTCAGGCCATGCTGTGGCAGCATCCCACATAAAGTGGAGGAAGATGGGCACGGATGTTAGCCCAGGGCCAGTCTTCCTCAGCAAAAAGAGGAGGATTGGCATGGATGTTAGCTCAGGGCTGATCCTTCTCACAAAAGAAATAAATAAATAAAGGGACAGGCTTAGGGATCTAGGTGGAAGGAACTAAAAAAGAGTTTGTTAGGGACTAGACTGAATGAGCACTAGAAGTTTCAGTCTGTTTATGTCTCCACTCAAGGTTCTCTCTCTAGGAGGAGAGAGAGACAGAGGCAGAGAAAGAGTCAACAAGCATTTCTTGGGTCAAGCGCTCCCACCGTCTTGTCTAAGGAGAGGGAAGGCTCTTGGATGAACAGCTTTACTCTCTTAGTTTAGGTCCTAAAACAAGGATTTGGATGCAGCGTCTTATTTGGGTAAGGCAGCGGGAGGTGATTTGAGGAAGGGAGGGAAGCAGCGAGGGGTGTGGTGGTGAGACTGCTGCTGGGGACCCCGCAAGAGACTGTGTAGACCAGGAGGGGACAGGAAGCCGGGGTCTTTACAACCAACTCCAGACCCTCATGACTTAATTCCTTGGACAAGCACGTGCCTGAGGCCAGAGAAAGACCTCAAGCAGAGAGACACAGATGCTGGCAGCAGGAAGTCATCGGTGTCTGTGGGGACCATCCACCGAGCTGCAGGTGACCTGCAGGAGGGTCCAGGAGATAGGGCTGGGCACTGACAGTGTCTGCTGTGCCCACCAGGACCACACATTGAGGGAGAGATAATTCCCCCCAAATTGGGGTGCCATCTCCAAAAGAAGGAGGAACGGAATCAGGAAGGTCACAAGATACTGAGTACCCAACACACAAGGAACCAGAACAAAGGCAGTTTTGTCCAGGTGTTTGCCCCATCTCTGTCACTAATTTAGCCCCTTGGCCTTGAGCAAGCCTCTGCCTCCACTTTATATTCACCCAGGCCTCGGTTTCCTCTTCTCGAAAGTCTGTAGAGTATTAATACCCATCATTTCCAGGGGCCTAGACCTCAGGGATACAAGTAGGGCTCCTCTCATAGTGGCCTGGGGCTGTAAAAAAGGCACAAGATCAGCGAGCTGATCTTTGGTACGCCGCGTCCACGGAGTGTCTGATAAACCTTGTCAGAGGGAGGCTCCGAGTCCAGATCACAGTGGAGCTGAGAATTCACCTGCAAAGCAAAGGAGCTGAGATGTGAGAGCTCATGGGCCATCAGGAGACACAGGTGTGCAAGGAATTAGTAGCTGGTACCATGATTGTCTATTCAACAAGCACTGTCCTCCCCTTCCCCATCCTCACTCTGCAAACAGAACTTGGATGGCATTGAGGGAGCAGGCACAGACGGTAGTCCCCACCCCACCCCTGCAGATGACCCTTGACTGCTCTAAGCGAGTCAAGCTTCTCCGGATCACCTTTGCCAGGTACCTCACTCACCCAGCCTCCCTTGCAGCTGGGACAGCCTTGTGATGCCATTGGGAACAGTGAGATGCGATGTCAGGGGAACCCAGCTGGCTGGCCTCATGGGAAAGGAGAGAGCCACTGTGAGAATCTGTTTGCTGCGTGGCTAGGCTACACCTCCAGTTCTTCAATCAGGAACTAATCTAGGTGTTGCTTTGATGTTTTTTGTAGACATGATTAAAGTTCATAACCAGTTGACTTTAAGTAAGGGATATTATCCTAGATAATCTGGGTGGTCCTGGTTCAATAAGTTGAAAGGCCTTAAAAGCAGAGCTTCCTGAAAAGAAAGAAGAAATTCCACCTGTAGACAGCACTTTCAGCCATGCCTGAGAGTTCCAGCCTGCCTCCTAGGGCCTGAATTGTGCCCCTGACCCCCAAATTCTACGTTGAAGCCCTAACCCCCAACGCAACTATATTGAGGGAAGAGAGCCTTTAAGGAGGTAACTAAGGTTACTTGAGGTCATAAGGGTGGGGCCCTAATCCAATAGGACTGGTGTCCTGATAAGAAGAGGGACACCAATCAGAGCTCTCTCTCTCTCTTTCCCTCCCTTCCTCCCTCCCTCCCCCGTCCCTCCATGCACTCAGAGGAAAGGCGATGTGAGGACACAGTGAGAAGGTGGCCATCTACCAGCCAGGAAGAGAGGCCTCACCAGAAACCAACCCTGACAGATTGATCTTGGACTTCCAGCCTCCAGAACTGTGAGAAAACACATTTCTGTTGTTTAAGCCCCCCAGTCTGGGGTATTTTTTTATGGTAGCCCGAGCTGACTAATACACTGTCCTTCCTAATGGCCTGCCCTATGGGTTTCAGACTTACCCACCAGTCCTCACAATCATATAAGCCAATTCCTTGCAATAAATCTCTTCATATATATCTAGATGTCTCTGTCTGGTTCTGCTTCTCTGGTGGAACCCTGACTGATAGAGCTCCTTCAGGGAAGGCTTGTATATGACGCATATACACACCATATGCGTCCTGGCTTTGAAGGTACATGTCATGTATGGGCCCATGGAGGATGAGAAGTCACATGAGGCAGAACCAAGTCATCGCATCCAAGGGCATCCTAGACCAACCTGCCCCCAGCTGACCCATCAGCTGATCACAGGCACATGAGCCCGGCCAAGACCAGCTGAACTCGGCCCCGATCAACAGAACTCCTCGGTTGATTCAATGAAACCACTTGGTTGAGGTGAAGGCTCAAGGGCAAAAAAAAATGTTTATTGACATATGCTCTGAGGTTTTGTGGTTGATTGTTATGCAGCCCTTATGGTGGCTACAGATCGTGAGTGGATGCTTGAGGTGGCCTGTTGTCAGTCTGCACTGAGTAGTCCCCCTTAACTACGTCTGAAATTTGAGGTGGCCAAAGAGGGTGCGAGACCGGGCACCAGAGTCATCTTCTACCGAGGCTATGACTTGCTCGCAGAGTCCTGTCCTCCAATGGGCGTGTCTGTTGAGTCATTTATTAATTCACTCAGGGCATCATCAGTGAACACCTTCTAAATGAAAATACAAGCAGACAAGACTGGAACATTCCTGCCCTCACAGAGGTCTCCTGACCCCAGGAGAGGAGACCTGCAGTTCACAAAGCAAGAAGAGTAAACTGTGATGGATGTTAAGAAGAAGGTTCTCCTAGCTTGTCTTAGGGGCAGCAAAGCCTCCTGAGGGAGGGTCATGGTGGAGGTGAGATATGTTTTTGAGCCTCTGTTTATTAAATGTGCAGAGGAGGCCAGGTGCCCTGTTGGGCACGTTCCATAAACTCTCTCATTTGATCTCTGCCCCTGGCCCGCGAGGCAGATCTCATTACCCTCATGTTGCAGAAGTGGACACTGAGGCTTGGAGACGTGAATAACTTGCCCACACACTAGAGGGTTAGCAGGGCATAGGAGACCATGCAGCCACAAGGCCTTGTCCCTCTGAGGCAGTCAGTCCTCAGCCACAAAGTCATGAAACCTCCTGCACTTCTCTGGAGGTGGAAGGCTCCAAGGATACCGCCCCCCAAAGGCACAGAACGCTGCTCGGGCGCATCCCAGCCCCCCAGTTCCCCCTGTTCCTCCTCCTTCTCCTGGGCCATGGGAAGGGCAGAGGTGGCATGGATTTGTCCATCACATACGGGAGTCTGGCAGCATGCAATGTTGGCCACGCCACTCATAAGCAGAGTGACCTTGGACATGTCACCTAAACTCTCTGCTTAAGTGCTTCTTTATATAAATAGGGATCAGATGGGTCCCTACCTCCCAGTAATGGGACCATATAGGTATGATGCTTGGTATAGGGACCGGCACATAGTGTGGTCAATAAATAAAAGCTATTCTTACTATTTCTGCTACTAACATCTATAGAAGGGGGGACAGCAGTCAAATATTAAAACTCACCCAGGAATAACTCTCAACCTGCACTCCAGGCTGTCCCACCTCCAACACTCACTGTTCTAGGAACAGGGACCAAGTATCTTTAAATTAGTATATTTAGTAGGATTAACATGCGCAACTGCTTTTTTAAGAGGTATAAGAAAGCATTCTGAGGTCAGAAAAGAAAAGGTACTGCACTGTCAGCCTTTGGGGATGCAGAAACTTCTGTCCACTCTCTGTGGCCATAGAGGATCCAGGGTTGATAGTCACTTACAAAGCTGGCTATTTAAATCGTCTTTGGGATGGTGCCTGTGCGCAGAAGCTGGGTTTAATTATCATTGAAGGTGATGATGGTGGTGGTGATGTTTTCCTAACCCCTTCAGTCTATTATGAAAATAATAGAAGATCATGGGGCGAATTTTCCAACAAGAGGAGAAGGATGAAGTGAAGAAATAATGATGATGATAATAATAATAATAATAATAGACGCTAATCAATCTTTTTATTAGCTGCCAGTACTGAGGATCTCCTCTGTCCCAGGCCCCGTGCTCAGCACTGTACACTCATCTTCTCACAAATCCTCCCTAGAGCAGCTCTCTGGGTAAGTGCCTTTCTGATCCTCGTTAATGATTAATGATTAAACGGAAGGTGATCGAGGTGACGTGACTTGTCCAAGGTCACAGAAGCAGTGAGTGGCAAAGTGAATTTTATAAGCCAGGTCAGTTAGAGAACAAAGGCTACAACTTACAACTGCCTGATTCAACGTGTGTGTGTGTTTGTATATGTGTATATTGTATGCATGTGTGTGTACGTGCGTGTGTATGTATGTGTGTTTCTATATGTGTGTACTGTATGTATGTGTGTTTGTATATGTGTGTGTGCATATGTATGTGTATGTCTGTGTCTGTGTGTGTTTGTATATGTGTATATTGTACGTATGTGTGTATATGTGTGTTGGTACATGTATGTGTGTGTGTGTGTGTGTGTATGTGTTGTGTTTGATAATGAGAGAATAAGAGTTCCCCTCAAGACAACAGCCTAACCCACCAAGAGGAGCAGGCCAGCACAGCGACCCCAGACAATGGAGACAGAGAAGCATCAGGCGTCCTCGTTTCTGCAGTGGAACATTCCGTGATTAGCAGTCCCCTGACTGGTACTGGTACCCAGCTCTGTCACTGAGCAGGCCAATGCCACTCCTCGTCGGATCTCCACCCTTTCATCCTCAAAGGAGACACAGGTGCCCCACCTTCCTCACAAACTCGACTTGATCAACAACCAAAAAATAAACTAGATTTTATTTTACTAATTCTATTCCTAATTACAAAGATAATTCATCTCCATCACAAAAAAACTTGAGAAATATCCCAAAATGCAAGGAAAATTGAAACTCTCACAATCCCGCCACTGTTACTGTGTTGTTCATCCTAACTGGCTTTTTCCTCTAAGCGTGAATGAATGCAGGTGTATTTAATAAGATAGAGACGCTGTTGTGCATGTTGCTTGTAACTGGCTCCTTTCACTTACAGTGTATCTTACACATCTTCTTCAAATCCGCTTCACAATTGTGTTTTTAATGGCCGCATGGTATTCCACTTTATGGGCATACACTAATTCATTTAACCAACCCCATGCTAGTGGATAATAAGGCTGTCTCCAGTTTTGTATGATTAAAAAAATCATGATCAACTTCCCGGAAAATAAATATTTATACACAGCACTGATTATTACCTTAGGACAAATTCCTCAAAGCAGAATTACCAGATTAAATGATTAACACATTTTGAAGGCTTCTGATATATTTTGCCAAACTCTCCTCCCAAAAGGTTTACCTATTTTTATTCCAGCCAGCAGTTTACGAGATTTCCTCTTCTCTCGTTAGCAACAGGTATCACTATTTTTTTAATATATATTTGCTAAGTCAATGAATGAAAATTATATTGAACTTGCATTTCATGGATAAAATCTTTCTTTTCAAACATTCATTGAGCATCTACTGTGTTAGGTGCTTTAGTGGATGCTGCCACAGAGATTATCTCACTTAAACCTCACCACAGTCCTTTGAAGCAGGTAGAATATCTCCTTTTAGTGAACAAGGAAGCCAAGGCTGGGACAAATGTGGTTTCTATGCTGAGCTCAGCCACACCAGCTGTGTGATGTTGGGGGTGCTCCCAACCTCTCTGAGCTCAAGAATACTAATGAACAGAGTCTCTGAAAGTTCTGATTGTCCTTCTGCCTGTAACTTTGAGTCCCACACTCCAGTGCTCAGTGTCGGACCAAGAAGCCAGGAGGATGCTGTAACACTCCTCTCCCGAGTACAAAGAAGCCTACCAACTCACAAGTCCAGTGTGTCCTCTGCAGCTGTGGGAACCGACTAGAAAAGATCCTAACACAATTAGTAGGCCTTCAGCAAGTAAGGGTGTCACCCACACAGAGTGGGACCTTAACACATGCTTGTTGAATAAATGAATAAATGTAGACTTGGTGATTACTACCCACTGATGAATCTACATCTCATTCCTCCATCACAATTTCTGCCTCAGGACCCTTGCACAAGCTGTTCCCTCTGCCTGAAATGCTTTTCCTCCCAACTTTTCACCTGGCTAATTCCTACTTATGATTCAGGGCTCAGCTCAAAAGTCACCTCCTCCAGACTAGGTTAGGACTCCTTGTCTTATCCCTTTATGGCACTATGCATGCTGCCTTCGTAGTTCTTCCTGCCTTTGCAATCCACTGATTATGGAGACGATTACCTAAGGGCTGTTTCTCTCATTAAATCATAAGCTCCAGGAGGGCACAACCTCCATCGCCTTGTTCGCCACTGTGTCCTCAATACTTATCACATTTCCGGTCCGGAGCAAGCAGCCACTAAATATATTAGAGGAATATAGTAATTTGTGTTGACATGTCAACAATGATAAAACTACAAGAACATTCGGCTATTGCTCCCTTAAACCTACCAATTCAATGAAAAGATCCTTTATAACCATTGTTTGGAACCCAAAGAAGTTAACCTACATCTGTTATGGAACGAGAGTGTCCCTCTTCCGATTTATGAAATTTGCTGTGAACAAGTTTTTAATGATTTTCCAATAGTGGCAACTGTTTGAGTGCTGAGGATGGGGGGCATTAATTCGGTATTTTTGTGAAAGAATAAGACTGACTGACTATCTTGTATAGTTGGTAAATTAGTTTGGAAGGTAATTTTTTCAAAGGCAACTTTTTCTTTTTTGAACCCAGCAGAATAAATATCTATTTAGAGTCAGAACTTATTCAGGGAAACTTTACTAATTCATTCTCTGTGGGTCCAGGAAGGCCATTGACCCAGTTTCTCCATTATACTTGAAAGAAGCTGAATTGTCATTTCTTTATAATTAATTCACACTTCTGGGAAGTTCTTTGCTTAGGAAAGGTTCCAGCGGAACTGATCAAATGAATGATTTGAAATCAACAAGCCAGTTGTTCCTGTCTCAAGATGTGACATATTTGATGGCTCTTGATAATTGGAAAGGTGTGGGCATTGAAATGATAAAAATAGAAAAAAAAATTGCAGCACTAACTTACCAATTTGCTGCTCTATTCTGCCCCGTATGAGTTACATAGGACAAACTCACAGATCCTAAATGTGGGTTTTTAGTAAATATCCACTGATGGTCCATAAAGTTGCTTGCCAAGGACCTCCAAAATACTTGATTCCAACAATCAATTCAAAGAAAGAGATCCTTCAGAAAACCAAGTATGAGATGTTCCATAGAGTATAACCAATATCATTCTTTGATCAGTTGGGACTCCTGATTTTTCTTTTCCAATGCTGACACAAATTCAATGAAAACAAATGACTCCGTTCCAGGGATATAAGCCAGTGGATAAATATATTCAGCTCTATCACACTCAAATACAACGGATTCAAAATATCCATAACACCAGCGGCAGAAAGCAGAAGGTGTGAAAAATCCACATGCAAGACGATTCTTTCCTGTTTCCTTTGCCTGATTTCCCCTCTACTCAGTCAGTAGAAAGAACAGGAAAAAAATGGTGTTCAAGGCCCTCATGCTTTTTTAAGCAGATGGTATTTATTAGGCATTAATTGGCACACAATATACGGAGCGAGTACTTAATTCTTACCCTCCCCCCAGCAACATAAAAAGACATAATCGCATAAGGACGCACATAACCATACTCACACACTCGCACATACTGGGACATACTCAGCGTCACATATTACCCTGTTCTCTTTATTAGGGTCAGTTAAAAAAAATTTTTTTTAATCAAGAAAGCAAAGCAGATTCAAAAGAAAAAGAGAAAACGCAAACTTGGTTTTGAGTATCAATAAAATTAAAAAGCTCTTGGCCAGTCTCCATGCTGGATATCATTTCATGTTATTACTTAATTAGAACTCCTATTTATAAATAAATAGTACCAGTAAAATATTACATCTGAAGAACCCTGCAATAACGTTTTACTTACACACTTTTTTCTAATACTGTTTTCTGCTTTCAATAACCACAGTTTTGTGTCGGCATTTGGTGTCGGCGTGGTTTCTTTGGAGAGACCTAATCGGTGAGCATGCCTTGCCTCTTCTTTAGGAATTGTGCATGTTTCTTTGCATCCAGATTGGGTCATCAGCGATGGAGGTTTGGAAGCTGGGGGCTGGCGTTGTTTTTTATCGGGACCGATATTTATTTTGGCTTTGTCACAACTCTTGTCAGCACAGAGCTTGCTCCTTGCTTATCACAGTTCTGCCCGCATGTAAACCAGGGCTTTTTAAGTTTTTCAAAGCAAGCTTTCCGGTCGGGAAGCTATAGGCCACGTTTTAGCGACAGACGGCTGGAAAGACAGGAGGGCTAAGATACGACGCCAGATGGAGTCCAATGTTATCCTGACCCCACTGGGAAAGAGAGGGCAGAACTGGGCTCCGTGATGATGGAGAAGGTGAGATAAAGTGGAGAAAAGCTGGGACGTAGGCAACCTGTTCAGAAGCATCACACGGCAGAGGTAGGTACTTTCTTAGTCAAGGGGAGGGTGGCGAATTTAGGTTTTAGGGGTGGTACATTCGAGGGGAACCCCACAAGTACATATTTTGAAACATACTTGCCTCAGACCTCCCCCAAAATAAGGGACTGGGTCCCATTAAGAAAATTGAAAGAAAAAAATATATTAGTATTTATTATATAACAATGTCAACATTAACACCAAGACAGGAAAAGACTCCAACTACGCATCAGGATGGAATACTCGATGAGGCAAGACTTTCTGGAGACCAAAAGGAGGAAAATGGAGGACTTCTGGAGGTGGTGTGAACATGGCCCGTTGATGAGCGTGGTGGTCGTGCGGGTGGGACTCATCTTTTTTTGTTTGTTTGTTAAGTTTTGAGACAAAACGACAGTTACATTTTTTGAACTGTGGTTTCAAGCTACTGATTAGATCAGCATCCAGGGGTCTCGAGAGCAGACGTGAACATGGGGTGAAAGGAAAGATCTTGTCCGTGGGGTTCTCTCTGCTACGGTCTCTCTCCCTCTCTCTCCTCTCTCTTGAACAAATGTCTGTTACAAAGCTGGCCTCACTTTAGCTACTGTCACTCCACTCTGGCACCATGCCAACTCCGTGCACAGAGTGGTACTGATGGGGAGACAGAGTCCTTGGCACACCATGAGAGTAAAGGAACTCAGAGGGTTGGAGGCCACCAGGGGACTGGAGGCCAGTCTGAGGTCCGCACTGCCTGACCACAGGCTGGTGGGCCACAGAGGTCTGGTGCTGGAACATTCCCTCTCCGAGCTGCGGGGAGCCGTGGTTGGCCATGCCGGCCAGCCGGGGGACCAGGGGCCCCGAGGTGAAGTGAGCAGAGAAGTGCTGGTAGGGTAGCCTGTCCATGGGCTGCACAGTGGTGACCGTGCAGCTGCTGTAGGAGGGCATGCTGGGCCACGTGTTGCAGCTGATGTCTTCCAGGCTGGGTACTGGCTCGCTGGGCGGCGCGGAGCTGGCGTACATGCAGGCCTGCCGCTGGGCTGACTCTGTCCTGTAGGAGGCACTCAGGCCCTGCTGCTGGGGGTAGCTGGAGCGGTAGAAGGGGTCCTCTTCACTGGGTGACGTCTCCATGTAGGGCTTCTTATAGGGATGGTCTGTGGTGGAACATTCTTCATCTGCTAAGACAGGAGGAGAGAGACCCATGAGGCCAGGACCAGCCACCCCACAGCTAGAGGCAGGGACAGCCATCTGGCCAAAGGCCTGAAGAATCAAGTCTGGGAGACTGTTAGCTCCACCGCCACTCTGATAGAAAGGGGGTGGACCGTAAGGGTCAGACCTTGGGCTGTGGTGCTCTAGGCAAACAGGTTGACCTTTCTGAGCTCAGTTTCTTTGTCTATAGAATGGAAAGGCTAATAACAGCACTTTCTACAAAGGGAGGAGTTGAGAATGAGATGGGAAAATATAGATTAAGCACTTTGTCTAGAGCTTGGTACAAGGAAACACTCAATGAATCACAGTTATTATTATCTTCCTTCTTCCCTGGCACGTAAATCCCATGAAGGTCAAACATTGCATGACCCGTCATTACATTC
Source organism: Diceros bicornis minor (assembly GCF_020826845.1). Lineage (NCBI taxonomy): Eukaryota > Metazoa > Chordata > Mammalia > Perissodactyla > Rhinocerotidae > Diceros > Diceros bicornis. The sequence goes on from NC_080774.1 coordinate 12,110,974, forward strand.
CCAGAACCTAGTACGTGCCTAGTAACAAAAATAATAACAAGAGCATCAACACTAACCGTAAAAACAACTCATATAGTGTTTACTCTGCCTGGCACTGTTCGAAGAACTCTCCATAAAGTAACCCATCTCATCTTCACAACAACGCTAGGAGGTGGGTTCTATTATTATCGCATTTTATGGATGAGACAAAGGAGACACAGAGAGGTGAAGAAACTTGCCCAAGGTCTTACATGGCTAATAAACAGTGGAGCGAGGATTAGAATCCAAGAGACATAATTTCAAAGTCTGTTCTTCCATACTACGCTACGTGGAGAAGACGTACAAAAATATTTGTGCGGTGGATGGAAGGATGGATAGACAAATGGACAAATGGATGGGAGCTCAAATGAATCACCAGATCCTTTACTGATGCCTTGTGTAAGCAAGCACCCAGTTAACATCTGTTGAGTCGGGACAAATTAACGTGTTGTTGTTTCCTTGCTGAGCAAGTCACTTCCCTTCTCCAGGCACTACTATTCCCTAGCGTAGGGCAGTGGAGATAGATCTGTCTCTGAAAGAGGGTCTTCCTGAACCGCCTTGTGGTCACTGACCCCTTTGGAAACTAACAAAAGTGCTGGGCTCTTTCCTAGAAAAATACACCAACACACAAAATTTTGAGAACTGCATGTGCATTCAAAGTTTTGCACACAACTTCAAGGGGCTCGAGGACTCCCTAAAATCCAGACCCCAGGTTAAGAAGCCTAGACATGTCTGGGTTTGAATCTGGCTCTTCTACTTAATATCTTTGTGACCACAGCATCTGCCCTCTCAGAGACGCATTTTCATCATCTCTGAATCAGAGTTATAATACTTACCCCCCCTGGGCAGCTAAGAATTAAATAAAATTGAGCATGCAAATCTCCTGATACCCATCATCAAAGGCAGCACAGGTTGAAGGGTAACACCACCAGTCAGTCTCACGGCAGACCGAATCTACAATAACACATCTACAGGTGTTTCCTCCAGGGGCAGCAATACTTGGGAATTTCTACCAAAGTGTAAACCTCAGAACAGATTCATTCCTAAGCTGCAATTTTACCTCCCAAAGTAAAGACTTTCTTTGCTCATCTTCCAATCTCTTTTTACTCGATGAATGTTAAGAAATATATCTATCTTTGGGAAGAGTGAAGAAAAATGGAACACTGGACACTGGACATTGCTGCAACTCACTGTGACGGTCGATGGCCTGAGGGCAGGACATGGTACTAAATAAAGGGAACAAAGAATAGCTATTATTTATTGAGCGCCTACTAAGTGACCTTCCTCTAATTTCTTAGTAATTCCTCAAGGTGGCTGCTCTCACTCCTGTCTCACAGAGGCAGAAACTGAGGCTCAGAGAAGTGACCTGCCCAAGGTCACACAGCTGGGAAGGAGCAGAGGCTGGAATCAAAGCCGGGTCTGACTTACATTGCCTACCACACCTTGCCTCCAGCTCTCTAGATTTCCACTATCCAATGCTACTCACCCAGTCATCCAACATATATTGACTGAGCCCCTACCAGGTGCCAGGTTCTGCAGATGCTGGAGATGGACTGGTTAATGGGCAGTCATGGTCCTGCTCGGTGCACTTCCTCAGCCCCTCTCCATCCTACCCTGACAAGTGAGGGAGGGAGGCTGACACTCTGTGATTAGGAGGTGGTCCTCGATATAAAGTGCCAAGCGTCATTCGCCCCACAGTAAGTCCTTCAGCTTTGCACTGGATTATAAAACAGCTCCCCAACCCCGCTAGGGTAGCTTGGGTTTTGGTTCCACCAAACACTTCCATTTTCATCATTCTCTGAGTGACACTCACACGTAAGTCAAAAATATCCCCAAACAAAACATATCTATGCTAGGGCTGTACCCACCTAATAGCTAGCAAACTTATTTTTAACTAGACTCTTTCTGGGACACATCTGGGACCCAGAAGATGCCCAAACATCTGTCCCAAAAAAAGTGAAAAATGCAGCCACTATTCCAGGTGTTCTATCTACATCATTCCAATCACCCAGATGTTTGAAAACATCCAGAGGAGTGAGTGGCCGCATTTTTCACCTTTTAACTGGCGTTTTTCGGTGTCTTGAAGACATTGCTGCACAACTTTTTTTGTCCTCGCCACCTCCTCCCTTGATTCCTTCCCTCCATGCTCCTTCCACCCCTTGGATCCATAAATTTGAATGTTTCCATTGTTGCTAGAATCATAACCTTTGGGTTTTCCATTTAACCAGGGCGTTCCCTTTTTCAATAATAGAAAGTACAGCTGCAGGGTACCCTTGGCAAGAGAAAAAAAAAAACAAGGCAAACTAACCATTCCCGAGTTTCTGATCCCCTTCCAGATTTGTTACAAGTAAAAAAGGAAGAATAATATGAAAAAAGCTGGGGCACATTTTGGAAAATTGTAAAATTACACATTCCAGTCTTTAATACCCTAAAGATCTGATGCAGAAAGTCCTAAGAAAAGCCCAGTGCTGGCTTATTCATGAAAGCAGGTCTTAAGCATTCTCAAATTCTTCTCAGACCTCATCACATTATAAAGAAATTCCAAAGCATGGATCCAAATTTCAGTTCGGTCATGATAAATGCTGGGGATGTAATCTCTGTGTTTATTTTGGTTACAGTTTGGTTTCTTTCTTTTATGGGGGAGCTCAATAACTGATCAACAGCAAAGACCTCTTTTCCAGCCAAGTCATGTTTACCTTCCACAGTTGGGGAAGGGTCTATGGTCAAGTGCCAAGTGTTTGATGAGTCCACAGCTCGGTTTCAGAAAGTTGTGCATTAACAGTGGTCAACTATATTCCAACTGTTCTGAACCCAAATGAGTTTCTTGGATAACAATAAAGCTCTTTCTGATTCTGACCACTGATCACCACATAGCACTGTGAGAAACCCTGGTCCCTTGCATTTTTCTAGTTGCTTTTTATTCTGGATGAAGTGGCTTTAATGATGAATCCAGATTTTAGGACACAGAGTTATGTCTCTGACTCTCCCTGGCTATGTGACCTTGGGCAAAACACTGGGCCATTCCAATCTCGGTTCTTGACTGTATATGGGGATAATACCGAAACTTCTTGTAGGAATTGAGATAATAATAAGTGCAGTCTAGTTTCTATCTTTCTTGCACATAAAGTAAGTATTCAAATCTTATCTGTCCAAGTAATGTGGGTCTCCTCTTTTCCTCTTGGAAGGTTGGACAGATGGCTCTGTGAAGGTCGTCCAATACTTGAAGGTATCTGGGTAGATTCCAGAGCTGGAAGACTCGCAGAGCTGCTTTCAAATCACTAATCCCATTGAAAAAAATATTGTCACCATTCCCAAATAAGTCATTTCCTTTGCCGATTGAGTTCATTCAGATGAAAGACCTTTGTCAAGTCTTCACAGAGACCCTGGAGGCAGAGTAGTGAGCAGCTACTCCTTAGCTAAGTGACCTTCAGCAAGTCAGAAGTGGAACTATAATTCACGCCTCTGACTCGCAAAACAGTGCTCTTTCTGATAGACTGCCCCAGGCTTTCAGCTTTCATGAAACATGTTGTGTTCAGAGAATATGGAAAGGTGGTAACCTTGACCCTTATGGATGTATAGATGGATGGATGGGTGGGTGGGTGGGTGGATAGGTGAGTGGGTGGGTGGGTGGATGAGTGGATGGATGGGTGGGTGGATGGATGGGTGGGTGGATGGGTGGATGAGTGGATGGATGGATGGATGGATGGATGGGTGGATGAGTGGATGGATGGATGGATGGATGGATGGGTGGATGGATGGATGGGTGGATGGGTGGATGGATGGATTTTGCGTGTGTGTGTGTGTGTGTGTGTGTGTGTGTGTGTGTGTGTCTCCATGCTGTTAACTCTCAGCTTAAAGTGTAAAGGAGTGGAACGGTATTGTAGGAAGACTCTTGATTGGGAATCAAAAGACTCCGGTTCAACTCGCACTCAGCCACCATCTGAAATCATTAACTTCATTGACTCACTTATTATCTGTCTCCCCCGTGAGAACACAAGTTTCAGGAGAGCAGGGACCTCTGTCATCTTGTCCTCCCCTTATCCCACACACCCAGCACAGAGCCCAGTACAGAGTAAGTGCTCAATCAATATACATTTGATGAATGCCTCCCAGATCTGCCACTCACCAGCCACACAACCTTGGGAATCTAACCCAACCTCTCAGTCTTCTGTTTCCCTCTGCAAAATAGGGATGGTGGGCATCTCCGCTGGCTCAAAGACTGCAGTGAGGATCCAGTGAGGTAAGTGATGCAAAATCATTCTAAATAGCACAAAGCACTGAGAAAATGCACCCTGCAAAGCCCTTTACTCTACCCATTTCCCCTTCTTCTCCTGCCTTGGACTTCCCTTTGAACACCCAATGCAGTAAATGGCTTTGCTAAAATCTTTATTTGGGTTGCCTCTGGTTTCTAGTGGGGAGGGGTGAGAGATGTCAGGGTAGGAGAGGGAAAGTAAGATAGACAAGTGCTCTCCCAGGCCCCGGGGTCCCGGATTTGATTGAGTGGCATTGATAAAAGACCTTCCCGGCTCTTTTGGCTCCATCCATCGGGAGAGATAGTTTGGAGACAGCTGGGTGCAAACACCAGGAGCTCTGGCCTGCCTGGCCCTTTGACATTTCGTTGGGCCTGCCTCCCAGGCTCGTTGGAAAGGAGACAGACAATGAGGGGAAGTCAGATAGTGGGGCAGGCAGGGGCCAGGGGGGAAAGCCACCCATGGAGTTATCACTTAACGGGAATCCCAAACTGGAAGGAAACCTCGGCTGATTTCTTATCACTTTACAATGGAGGCTGATGATGAATTGCCTTTTGTCCTCTCCAGGCACGCAGGACAGACAGAGCTGGGCTGGAATGTTCCTTGTCCCTGGGAGCTCCCTTTTGGGGATGGAGGGAGGTGAGAAGGGCAGAGGTTTCTGCAAAGGTGAAAGGAGTCCTGCAGGGTGCACACCCCGTGCACCCCAGGTGCACAGACCACGGTGTGAATTTGGGGCCAGGCCACTCACTAGCTGGGTGACACTGGGCAAGCGACTTGATCTCTCTGAGCCTCAGTTTCCGCATCCGTGAAAAAGGGGTAATTCTTCACGCTGTTATCTCCAACTAGTCACTAAGTCCTGATTCCACCCACATCTCCAGCTCCTCTCCCCACACCCGGGCCTGAGCCACCATCATTTCACACCTCGGAGCCTGTAACAGCCTCTCCACAGAGCTCTGGCGTCAAGTCTAGTCCCCTCCTATCACAGAAAGTGATGGCTTCAAAACAAAAACCTAATCACGTCCCTCATGGGTTTAAACCCCTCCGATGGTGGAGCGTCAGTTAGGATAAAATCTGAGGTCCTTAAAATGGCTTAGGAGGGCCAGCATTGGACTGGTCCCTGCCTTTCTCTGTAGCCTCGTCTCCCATCACTTCCCCTCGCTCTGTGCTCCAGCCACCCTGGCCTTCTGTTGACTCCCCAGCGGGGGTGGGCTACCGTCTTCCAAGGGGCTGCACACATGCTCTTCTCTATGCCTGGACACCCACACAGCTCCCCTCTTCTATCCAAATCCCACTCTCAGCTTCCATTCTTCCCCGACCCCCCCTCGGGCTTCATATTCGTTAGCACTTCGCACATCTCCTTTAGAGCAGTCGATCCCATTTTAATTAAACAACTATATCATGAGTCGGATATTGTCTGACTTGCTTGCCACAAGGGCAGTATGATAGCCAACTCATGTCATGTTTATAGATCATTTATACACGCCAGGCACTGTTTTAGGTGCTTTCATCTGAAACAACATCATTTCATCTCCTAACAACCCTACAGGGTGGGTGCTGTTGTTATCCCCATTTTGCAGAAAAGGTAGTTGAGGCTCAGAAAGGTGAAGCAACTTCCCCGTGGCCACACCACTGGAAAGTGTCAGCTGCCCAACGGACCAGCCACCACCTTCAGCGTCCCCCACCAGAGGCTACCTCAAATTGATCTTGAATTCCTGCAAAGTACCCCCATGAAAGTTAACTGCTCACATAATCTACAGAGGTTCATCAGCCTTGCATTCAAAGCTTTCCCCCTGCATCCTGCGGGAATGCATTTACAAAGATGCTCCTGTAAACACTGAGCTGAAAGAAGCGCCCTGATTCTTTTTAACTTCTCCCTCCCCTTCTTTTGGTCTGGCATCAATTTAATCCACAGAGCTCCCTAATTCAAACCTGGTGAGCTCTTAATCAGCACGTTTGACCCAGTCTTGAGAGCAGACCTCTAGAGGAAGATGCAATTTTGAGACTGTAGCTGATAGGCAGAGGTAACAGAGGCAGGAGAGAGAGGTGGTTCAGGGCCCAGGCAGAGCTGCAGACCAGGCTCAGGTTCAAATTCTGCCTTCAAGAGCCACCAGCACGTGATTTTATCTTTCTGAGCGTCAGTTTCCCCATTTGTAAAGTAGGTTAATAATGGCACCTACTTAATAAGTGTTATTGAAAAGGCTTCAGTCTGGAACCGAGGCAGGGCACCCTGAAATATAATATAAAACAGGATCTCCATGCGGGGACCTGTGCTCCATGGGACAGGCTTAACTCTCTGTTCATGCCTGAAGAGGCAGACATATTCGCAGGCATCTGGTCTCCAGCCCATCCGGCAGCGGACGTGCTGGGAGTTGGGCCAGGGGGCCTGTTGGGTGATATTTTTCAGGCCTTCGAGATCCAAGAAGCTTGGATGGGCTTCAGGTAAGTCTGCAAGCCTCAGTTTTACCCAGGCAGCTCCCCAGCCCCAGGCCTGGACCAATGACAAACTCTTCCTTCCTTCAAAACCCGAGATTGGTAAATGTCAAATAGTCAAACTGTGTTACTTTCCTCACGTAACCCCAGCTCCAGAGAAAGCCACCGAAGCATCTGTTTCCATCGGTTCTTGCTAGTGAGTTTTTTTGTTTAAGAAGCTCCAGACACCGGACACTGGACTTCCAAAGGCATCCTGTCGCGTACTGAGGCACGACGGGTCACCTAAAGACCGAGATTTGGGCCTGCCAGAGCAAAATAGTGACTGCTTATCGAGTCAGTCCTGTGCTAAACACACGACAAGCATAATTTCAGGACATCGCCACATCAAGCCCGTGAGACAAGTGCCACCGTGAGCCCAAATCTACAGATTTAAAAAAATGAGGCTTGGGGCCAGCCCAGTGGTGTAATGGTTAAGTTCGGTGCACTCCACCTCAGCGGCCCAGGGTTCGCGGGTTTGGATCCCAGGCACGGACCTACGCCACTCATCAAGCCATGCTGTGGCAGCAACCAACATACAAAATAGAGGAAGATTGGCACAGATGTTAGCCAGGGGCCAATCTTCCTAACCAAAAAAAAAAAAAAAGAAGAAGAGGCTTAGAGACATCAAGTAACTTGCTTCTTTTTTTTTTTAATTTTATTTATTTATTTTTTCCCCCAAAGCCCCAGTAGATAGTTGTATGTCATAGTTGCTCATCCTTCTAGTTGCTGTATGTGGGATGCGGCCTCAGCATGGCCAGAGAAGTGGTGCGTCAGTGCGCGCCCCGGATCTGAACCCGGGCCGCCAGCAGCGGAGCACGCGTACTTAACCGCTAAGCCACGGGGTCGGCCCAAGTAACTTGCTTCTAATCATAGAAATTTACAAATGGCAAAGGTAGGATTCATCCCAGTTGTCTGATTCTGAAGCCCATGGGCAGAAGCACTAGGTTGCATGGTCCCCTCCCCCGTATCCATGTCCTCAAGCCTTCACCTGGATGAGAAGCTTTCTCTTCGTTTCCTCCTGGGACTCGCTTTCTCGATCAATACCTGCCACTTATGCAATCACAGCTACCACTTACTGGGTGCTTACCAAGTATCAGGTGCTCTAGGGAACTTAGCACCATTTACAAAGTGGGAAACTGAGGCACAGAGAGGCTAGGACACCTGCCTGAGGTCCACCCAAGAACCTGGTGGCAGAGCTGAGACTCGAGCCTGTGTTCCCTGGCCCCACTGCCTACACTGGCCCTGCCTGTCTGCAGCTCACGCCAAGCAACCATCCTAGCAAACTGACCTCAACCACACCGTTCACGTCAACCACGTTGATTCTGGCTCAAAAAATGTGACACCAGAAATTTCCTTTTTTAATATAGCCCCTTTGGACACAGATGACTTAGGAAAAAGTCATCCATTTCTCATTTGGCAAATGGCAAATGAGAAACTACAGACTGTCTCAGACACCAGCCTAGTAGATTTAAAGAGAGAATGCAAAGGAGAAAAAAATCAATGGTAATTTTTTTTTTTTTTTTGGTGTTGATCTTGATCTGGAAAGGAAAGACGAGCTCAGAATCCACCTGGGAGGAAATTCTAGCACATAAACCAAAGCCCATCGAGTAAGAAGGAGCATGGCTTGTAATACAACCACAAACGCTGGAAGTAAGCTCCCTGTCTACTAGTAGGGTGGCAAAAAACACTCCGCTTCATCCTTTTGAGGCAATACTTCCTCTTCAGCAGCTAAAAAGAAGGAGGCAGCTCTAGGTTCATGAAAAGATATCTACAACATATTCTAAAGTTAAAAAAAAATGCAAGTTGCAAAATACATACAGTATGATATCAACTGTTAAAAGTAAAAACACAACTAGTTTTATCTGCGTGTGTACGTGTGTAAATGAATAAAATATGTCTGGCTATTTCAAATAAGTTTTCCCCAAAGAAGGGGCTAGAACTGGCAGGAGATATGTCAGGGTAGCTGTTAATATTACTGGTATGGTTTGAATTTCTTATAATCTCTACATATTTTTGTATTGCTTGCATTTATTTAAATAAATAAATGTAGTTATGTGTACTCCTTTTTCAAGGAAAGGAAGAGGTAGAGAAAGAGGCAAGCTGGGCAGGGGCTGTCCTTTCCTCTTGGAAAGGACACTCACCTTTCCTCTTGGTGCAATGGTAAATTTGGCCGTGCTCCTGGGGCAGTGGGTATGGGTTGGGCGGGGGCAGAAGGTCCTGGGAGGAGCCGGACACGCCATTCTCACACTGGTACTGGGACCCCAAGTTGGATGAGGTGGAGAGAGCTCGAGGCTCACTGCCGAAAGGACTGTGGTTGGAGGCCACTTTTTGTCTCACTGTGCTCCTGGGAACCACAGGATATTCTTTACTGAAAGAGAAAAGATGGGAAATAACATCAATCAGCGCCCTGATACAGGTCCCCCCACTGGCTGAACCACAGGGTCAAAGAATCCACCAGGAAAGTCACAAAGGGGTCTTTGATGAGCCAAGTGATCCAATTATACTCAAGTGCAGCATATGCCATGGGCATATATATTTGTGCGCTAACTTTTCATATCTTATACATTAGGCACACACGTTTATGAATAGTTCTCTATATATGCAGAAAGGTAAATGGGCCCCCCCCAAGTAAGAACCCCTCTCAATGATCAATAAACACACAAGGCGTTTTGAAATATTTCAGCCTGTTCTATATGTCTTTGAATTCCCTAACTCAAAAGTTGGAAGAGCTAAGCAGGCGTTCAGACTTAAAATCTGGGTTTCCATCTTTAAAATGGGGCTGGCGTCTTTGTTTAACATTAGTCAAGAATGGTAGTTCACCACCTAGGATAGTCAGGTATGATCCTAGGTTACCCTAATCTGGAGAGTTTGCTGCTTGTGCCTTAGAATTTCCTTTTGAGCTTCTGTACTTGTCACCACTGACATGATATTTGACTTCTCCTTGGTTTTCCCATCTGTAAAGCAGGGATAATAGAAATCCCCAGTTGAAAGAGGGCTGTTGAGAGAAGAAATGAGTTACTGCGTGTGAAAGACTGCACAGTACTTGGCACACGGTGAGTGCTCAGCAAATGGCAGCCGTCGTCATCACTGTCGTTAATACAACTGGTTTCCTTGGCAATCTATGAATTTTACTTTATGCATTTAATAATATTATTTTGAAGAGTGATCCACAGGCTTCGCCATATTGTGGCCCTAAACAGGTTAAGAATCCCTGCCCTGGAAGAAATATGTATCAGGAAATCCCAAACTTAGTCAGCTGTGATTTTTGCCGTGACCCAGAACCAACCATTCTTTAACTTATTGCATTTTTGAAACTAGGTTTTTATCCAAATAAGTTTAGCTTCACTCTAAGAAATAATATCTGTGAAATTACGGGCTTGTGGTACTAATTACAGTTCCTCTAATGCATTTAAATTAAATAAATACTTACCTATTAAAATCAAAGAGCACACCTGAAATCATCTCACGTACAAATAGCACCCCAGCTAACAAATTTTGAAGGATGCTGTGTTAACCCATGTCATCCTCTCCATGACCATATGAAGAAGGTACTGTTCTGTCCCTATTTTACTGATTAGGAAACTGAGTCCCAGGGAGATTAAGAAACTTGCCCATGGTCACAGAGCTAGAAAGAGACACAACCAGAATTCTAACCCAACAGCCCCCAATTACTTCTAGACAGACTCCTAATTACTGCTTTCAACCTCTAAAACACAATATGCTTTTAGGGGAGCAGGGGTTTGGGGCCCAAGATTCCTCTCCCACTTCTCCCACCCCTCAGGGGTGTAATGATTTCCACCCTGGGCCCCTGCCTTTGTTTGTCATGTGAAAGCACGTCAGAGTAGCCAGGCAGGGGACACAGTGTCTCTGCCAAGTTTCCATGACGCTACACACACCCTGATGACACCCAGGGGTCTCTTAGCCAAGCTTGCCCATGGCATGTGCCATCTTGGAACCACACCTGGAGCCATCCCGAGCAGCCACACCACTCAGAGTCTCCTCCTGGGGCCAGGAGGCTGAAAGGAATGAAATTAGTTTTATAGTTCTCGCTTTGCAGCTCAAGCTACGTAATGGAAAAAAAAAGAGGAAGAAAAATAATAATAATAATAAAACATTATAAAAGCTGTCAAATCTCACTGGCCATTCCATTTGAGTCTGCTTAGTTCAAGTACTGGGCTGTCAGAGTCCAATAGGAAGGAGAAATCTCTTTTAGGTTTATATTCTTAATGGGGACGGTTATTTTTTTTTAATTAAAGAAAATAACTCCCTAAAAACATTGGCTGAGGGAATTTACGAGAGAATGTATCAATGGACTCCATGGAATTCTCTATTCCAGCACTGCCAAATTGCAAAATTACTCTCTGGAAAGGCCAAATCCTGCTTTTGATTACTAACATTCACAGAAGTGGGAAAGTCATATTATCCCCCAAAACCACTTGGCCCTCACAGCTTGTTTCTCTCCAAGGAGCCTGAAACATCATCCCCACCGTCAATCATGCACATCTCTCTTGGTGCCTGAAATACAACATCCCGAAGCCCATGTGACAGGTGTCAAAATAGGGGCATGCAAGGATGAAGTGACCTCTCCATCGGGATGGGGTCATAGAGGCAAAGAGAAGAAAATGTCACGATCAAACAACACTGGGGTCATTTTCACTGGGCTCATGAAGGGATCAATCAAAGGAACACAGTTAGCAGCAAATACGACAAAAGTCTCTAACGTCTTTGTGATGAGAAGATCAACCATTTTTCTCTACAGCTTGAGAGCATCATCGAAGAATTCAGGGCACAACAGAATTAAAGCAAAAGTAGGGGGCCGGCCCGGTGGCGCCAGCGGTTAAGTGCGCGTGCTCTGCTGCGGCGGCCCAGGGTTTGCTGGTTCGGATCCTGGGCGTGCACCGATGCACAGCTTGTCAAGCCATGCTGTGGCGGCGTCCCACATAAGGTGGAGGAAGATGGGCACGGATGTTAGCCCAGGGCCAGTCTCCCTCAGCAAAAAGAGGAGGATTGGCAGATGTTAGCACAGGGCTGATCTTCCTCACAAATAAATAAATAAATAAATAAATAAGAATAAATAAATAAAGTGAAAGTGGAAAAGCCCTTGTGCGCCTGGGAAGAGGGGCAGCAATGGAGGGCTGGTTTTTCATCGTCATCATCATCACCATCCTCACCATCCTCATCCTCATCTTTCTCCTCAACAGCTGTGTTGTTTTTTTACGTGCCTCCTAATGTTCCAGCCACTGCCCTGGTTGACTTATATGCTTTCCCTCATTTGATCCTGGCAGGAACTCCATTTCATCAGTAGGATTAGTTTACTTTAGAGACAAAGAAATTGAGGCTCAGAGAGGTTAAGCGAGTTGCCCTAGATCACATAGCTAAGAAGAGGTAAAGCTAAACTTCACCCCGGGTCAGTTCCAAAACTCTTGAGCAACACAAGCATCCTTTTATAAAAAGCATCCTGGTGATAACAGAGTTGGATTTTGGCTACACCCAGCCAACATCAAGATCTACCGGTAGATCTTTCAATCCTGCTGTTTGCGGAACCTTCGTTTACTAAATGTCAAATCGCACCGCTCTCTGCTGAATCACAGCTGTACCCACATCCCTCGGACAGCTCTGCTCAGTCTGGGCTCACCCAACACCAGCCCGGGTCCTGAGTCCCTCAGCTCACCCTGGGTGTCAGAGCCTGCGGGCCAGCTTCTCCCCAGCTCGCCCCCCTCTCACATTATGTTCCACGTGAGCGAGTGCAATGAATGATGCCATTGTGGCAGGGGCTGGGTTGTAAAACATTACAAGGGAATATTGAAATCCAGGCAAACTGTATCCGCAGCCCGCCGCCAGCTAACAACGCCCCCCGAGAACGTCTTCCATTGCAGCCGACTGAATCGGCCTTTTCACGGGAGCAGGTGGCAGGGGAGCTGGTGTGCTGGGGTTTTTCTGTTGTTTTCCCCTGGCGATGCTTACTCGATTTCTGGCAGCCTTGCTCAAACAACGAAAGCAGTGCATGGGGGTGAGGCCAGGGACTGAAAAATCCCTGTTCTCGGGGAGAAAATTCCTCCCCTTGCTCGCACTTTAATCTGTGATTAAAATTTTCAAAAGGGCCCCACAATCCCACGAGAGCTTTCGCGATTTATTAACTTTCTAATACGCTTGGGGAAGTTATTCTGATCTAACACGCAGGGACACACGAGGGACGGGGGGCTGCTCACCCCGGGCGGCACTTAGCTCAGTGCAAATTAAAACTGCTCTCTGCTTCGTGTCTACAAGCGCTTTACAATCGTTTTATGACTCAGCTCACACCACACCAGCAAGCTGGAGAAGGGTATGGTGAATGCTGGCCATTCCTTCTCGCTGGGGAGAACAGGGGACACAAAGAAATGACATATACGTCCCATGGTCAATTCAATCAGGGCTGTATGATGTGAGGGGCACCGAGACACTCAAACACATCTCCCTCTCTGGCCCTGAGAACCCACTACTCATGGCTACTTTAGTTTGAGACCTGGGGGCTCCACTGTTAAATCTCTGGAAAATCTAATTTCGAGGTGGTCATTTCAAGTTCAGGCTGTGTAGATGTGCCTTCCTTCAGGACTTGGCCACTGTGGCGCTGGCTAGGTTCCTCCTTTCTCCGAGCCTCAGTCTCCTGTCCATAAAATGGGAATAATAAGTCTCACCACACCTTGGGGTTGTAAAATGATATGATGCATGGAAAGCTTCAGTATATATTTGGGACACATTGCTCAATAAACACCAGCTTATAAACCACACATCATTATATTTCGAAGCAGAACTTCTTACCTTGCAAGGGCTTCAAATGGTCAGTGAACCCCCCAAATATCAGCTATTTAGAGCCTGTCGGTTTTTCTAGGCAGAGGTCCCTACTTTCATCGGCTACTCAAAAGGGGTCTGTGATTCACAAAAAAGTTTTGAGCAACACTCTGGAATCATGGGGAAAGTCCCGGACCAGCTGTGTGGACCATCCATGACATCTCTCTTTGCCTCAGTTTCTCCATTTGCAGAATGGGAATAACCAGACCCATGTCACAGGATAGCTGCGAGCCCCCAAAGTAAAAGCCAGATGTGAAGTTACAGACAAAAAAGGTCAATGCAGACGAAACTTTTGATGGGCTCATGGTAACAGCACATCAAATAGTGTCGCCAGGAATCTCGTACCAAACCGAAGGGCTCGAGATTTTAGTTCAGACTCATAAAATGAACAATTTTAAAAAGTTAACCAAGCCTTAGTTTTAGTAGTTTTTTTTTTTAATGATTTCAGAGATAAGGTGAGAAGGTGGAAAGAAGCATTCTGAGGCTGGGCCTTGGTCCTTCTGGAAGCTGGAAGGCCAGGGGGCCTAGGATTAAATGACCTTTCTCAAACTGCTTCCTGTCCTCAAAGGGATTGCCCTGAAGACTCCTCTGTTCTGAGGGGAATCACGTGGGGGCCCCTTGGTCATGCAGAAGTAAGTCAAGGACCTCTTAGTGACCTTCAGTTAAAGGACGACCTTGGCAGAGTCACCCAAAAGCAACCACTTCTGCAGGGATGCTAAATATTCTGTTTACTAATGAAAAAGTCTGCCTCTCCTCCTCAAAAACAAACAAACAAAATACGGAGGAATGAATCTCTAGGAAAACAAACTTCTAATGCGAGAACATTAACTATTGGGATGGGGTAGTTGAGAGACAGGGCTCAGGGTGGGGATGGGCAGAGATGGAGAAATCTCTCTAGGGGTGTGGGTTTCAAACTTGGCTGCATACTGTAATCATTTGAGAAATTTTTCAAAAATACTGACACCTGGGACCATCCCCCAGGGCATCTGACACCATTGTTTTCAGTGCAGTCTGGACATTGGGAGTTTTAAAAGCTCCGCAGGAGAAGGCAGCCTTACGCAAAAGAGTACGTACTGCATGATTCCATTTATACTAAATTCTATCACGGAAAAAACTAACCTCTAGTAGAAGAAAAAGTCAGAACATAGATTGCTTCTGGGGGTAGATGGAGGCAAGAATTAACCTGGAAGGGGCATGAGGGAACTCTCTGGGGTGAGGGAATGTCCTACATTATGATAGGGGGCTGGGTTTCACAGGTATGTGCATTTGTCAAAAAGGGAATGGTGCACTTGAGATTTGTGCATTTCATTGTATGTAAATTTTACCTAAAACAAAGAATTGCGAACAAAAATTGAATTCCATGTAATGATATGCATGCCGAAGTATATTGGGGTAAAATGTACTCATGTCTGCAACTTAGTTTGAAAAGCATCAAAAATATGTAAGACAGATGCATGGACGCCTGGATTGGTGGATGGAGGGATGCATGTATGGATGCTTGGGTGGATGGATGGATGGATGGATACATGGATGCATGGATTCGTGGACGGATGCATGGACGCCTGGATTGGTGGATGGATGGAAGGATGCATGGACGCCTGGATTGGTGGATGGATGTGTGACAGAGCAAATATATAGCAAAAATATTAATTACAGAACCTAAGCAGTGGGTATATGGGTGCCCTCTGAGCAATTCTTCAATGCTTTCTATACGTCTTACATTTTTCATAAAAAAACTTTGGGAAGCACTCCAAGTACTTCTAATGCTCAGCCAAAGTTGAGCACTGAGAAAAGGGTTCTTTTCTATAAAACAGCCCAGCATGTGGTTGCTATTTCCAAAAAATAGGGTCACGCCTTTACCTGCATGTCCTTGCGCATTCTGTAGGGCCAAGGAGCTACCCAGGTGTGACCAGGGGCCCCTCCATCAGAGAACTTGTTAAAGGGCAGTTCTGACCCCTCCCTAGGGTCACTGATTCAGAACCTCTGAGAGTTGAGACCCAGAAATCTGCTTTTTTTAATAAGCCCTCCCACCCCCAAGTAACTGTGATGTCTTCCAAAAGTTTGAGAAATGCTGTTCTAACATGGATGAATGAATGATGTGCCCACCAATACTGTCCCTGAAGAACAGGTACACTGGGGCAGGGGGTGAGGGAGGACAGGGGTGAGGATAGTGTTGCAGATGGACCAGGGGAGGGGTACTGTCCTGAGCATCCATATCCTCAATGGACAACCAGGAGCCAACACGGCACCCTTGGCACCAACCTCAATTTCACAACTTAGGCTGGCTGGGCTTGCAAACACAACCCCCCTCTTGTTTTACATAAATTCACACTTCCCTAGGGGAAGCTGTGTGGCTAGCCAAAAGTATAGCCAGAAGCGGGGAGTTAATGCCATCTGCAGAATGTTGTCTTGGAAATCACTCCTCATTAACGGGGCATTCTGATTACTTTAACCACAAGCATGAGAATACAAGAGCGCTAAGCTTTCCGTTTGAAAAATGACCATTTGAGGTTAGGAGCTGAACATGAACTTAAAACCAGGAAGAAAGGGCTTGCGAAGGAGGGAAGGCTCCCATGGAAAGAATTTAACATTTTAGGGGTCCCAGACCCCATGAATTCCTTGAAATGGTTTGAAATTTTTTTCTATTTATATATTGTGAGTGTTTCAGAGTCCCTTCCTTTAAATGGATTTTCAAAAAGGGGTCTTAGACCCTGATTAAGAAGCCCCTCCCCAGAGGAAGGGGATGGAGGAGGTGAGTATAAGAACCACAGAGGCAAGTGAGGATGGTCAGTTTCCAATGTGGGTGTGTAGACATCCATGGACTGAAACTGACAAAACTAACCTATCTCCTTTAACTGGGACGTCCTGGGCTCTAAGCTTTCCTATCTGCTCTCCAGTTGTGGGGCTCAAAATCCAGGCCAGCCAAAGCAGAGCCTCAGGAAACCCCAGCTCCAGAGACCACATCCCCACAATGCCTCGGCAGCCTAGGACAAGACTGAGGAAGTAGAGGCAACCTCAGTCCTTCCATGAAGAGCTCTCAGGCCACCACAGCTCCCTGAGTGTGACATGGTCGCAATCTGCTAGCACCCAACCATGCTCCATAAATGCTGCGTATGCCGGACAGACCAGGCACCGCTCATGGCCACTCTGTGCCACGTAAAGCAAGAAATGTCAGAGGGAAGCATTTTGCTGCTGCTTCTTCCTCTCCTGGGGTTTGTCTGTTGTTCCAAGAAGATAAGAGGCAGCCTAATGGGGCGGGATGGGGATTCTCTCCACCCGGAAGAAACCAAGCTCCTAGCCAGGCCTCTGCACCTTAACTAGCTGTGTGACTCTAGGCAGGTCAACCGGGCCTCTGGCTTCACGAGGACACAGATCCTGTCTCAACATCTAACATTGATTGACCCAGCGTCACTCTGGGCCAGATACGTGCCAAGTGCCTCCGTGCACACTGGGGCAGTGTTGAAACATGTGGGCACAGTCTTTGACTCTCCTTCTATCTAGAGGAGGGATCCCTGCCCCTCTCCTTGAATCTGGGCCCGCCTTAGTCAGTCCCGTCAACCAGTCAAATGCAGCAGAAGAGACACTATATGCTTCCAAGGCATGGTAATCAAAGGCCCTGTGGCTTCTACCTGGTTCTCTTAGGCGCAGCCAACCAGCCATGGAAGGAGTCGGGCTCCCCCAAGTCCGCCATGCTGGACAGGTGTGTGTACACGCTCTAGTGGACAGCCTTGCTGAGGTCCCAACTGAAGGCCAGCATCAACTGTGGGTCATGGGAGTGAACCACTTGGGGCATCAGCCTCGTCATGCCTTCAATACCTGCAGCCCCAGCCAACACTTGACTGCAAGCAAGAACTGCCCAGGTAAGTCCTTTCCAAACTCCCGACCCCCAAAATCATGAACAAAACAAAAGCATTTCCCTGCCACTGCTTGCTTCGCATTGCCCACGGTGGCGATGTGCAGTGCCTGGTCTGTTCATAAGGAGTATTTATGGAGCATGACTGCGGGGTGCAGATTGCACCTGGACGAAATCTGGAGGACTCTGATGGCCTCAGAGCTCTTTCTGGAAGGATGGAGGTTGCCTGTACTTCCTCTCCCCTTCAGTGGGCCGTGGATGCACTGGAGGGAAAGAGGTCTCAGGAGCTTTGGCTGTGCTGGACTTAGAGTCACACACAGAGAAGAGATGGCACAGCTTGGAGCCCAGGACTTCCCAGCCAATCCAAGGGAACTTCAGGAATAATTTGTTAGGTAGCAATAGTAATCAGGACACACCCGTTGACTCATCTCACCTATGAAACAGCCCTGGAGGTAGGTTCTATAATTATCTCCCACTTTACAGATGAGGAAAAAGAGGCTCAGTGGAGTAGGGGAGCCCTGGAGCTACTCAGTTTGGGAGCCTGGACCCCAACTCCAGAGCCTGCTTTTCCATCAGTGGGCCTGCTCCTCTGTCTGTTGACTCATCTTTGCGTGCCAAGGGCCTGGCATAGAGCAAGTACTTAATAAACGTGTGTGAGCTAAATAAGAAATCAACAGATCAAAAACTGAATAAATAAATGAGTCTCCGGGCCTCAGTTTCCTCTTCTGCAAAAGGGGGAAGGTTAGACCAGATGCCGTCTCCTGGGGTCCCTTCTATCTCTAGAATCCCATGCTTCTAGTGGCGGCTCTCCTCACAGTGTCGCCCTGTCACAGCGCCACTCCAGCTGTCTTTCAGACATCTTCAGAAAATGACTCCTACTCTAGACCCCAAGACTTCTAGACTCCTGAACACTTCTTCCCTGATCTAACCCAGAAAACTCTTCTTCCCAATAGATTGAAATCCCCTTCTTCCTACAAGCCCAGCTCCCATCCTCTCCAGAAAGGTGTCCCCCCATCCCTCATCTCCCTCACCTCTCCATCTCCACTGGCCCTGGCATCTTTGACCCCTAGGAAGTTCACAACTTGTCTGAACACACCTTAAGATTAAAGCAAAGTTCAAAGGAAGGAATGTTCTAAGAAAAACCAGGGCCCACATCATTTCAAACCCACATCTTTCTTATTAGCATGGGCATTTAGGTGTATTTCCCAAATTTCTGTTATTTGCATATCACCTTGACAATGTTTGAAAAATCTTGATACCAGCTCTACTGCTATTTAGTTAATATTTTTCCTTAAATAATAAGCCTTAACTCTTTTTCCTTCCTCCCTCCCTCCCTTCCTTCCTTCCTTAGAACTTAATCTCATTCTAAGCAATAACATCTACGAAATCAGTCTGATGTGCCTGTGTGTCTGTGCCTCCTCTAACGTCATCTCATTTGTCACCAGAGTAGGGGCACTGCAATTTGGGAAATATTGGTTCTTAGGATAAGATGCTTTTTTAAGCCACAGATTAACCTTTCAAAATAACCTTGGCACATATTTTAATCAGTCTGCTGGAGACAAGATTTTCAAATGATTTTATGTTCCTCTTTGTGCTTTTCCATAGCTCTACCATACTTATAATAAGCAGTCATTGCTTCTGTAACTAGAAACCATAAATGAATGCAGGAAAATAACGAAGACACCATCTGATTTGCCAAACACGGAGAGTTGGGTGAAGAGAGACAGTGGGGTGAGAGCCCAGACATTTGCCAAGCTAATCCACAAGTTATTTATGTGGGATAACTGCGAGTTAATGCTCGAGCCCCCCATCACCCCACCCCTCTCCCTTCTTCCAACTGTTGGAATTAGAGGAAATTGCATCCCTCCTGCTTTTCTCTCTGAGCCAGCTGTCACCGGGTGTGCAGGGGACAGGAAACATGATTACAAGATTAACAGCGAGCCTGCCGTTCCAGCCTGGCTGTTATCACGCCAACTCCAGAGAGCCATCTTCCCCACTTGTCACTACCTATTGCAACCTGGGAGTTGGGGCCACAGCCCAGAATAAATTCTGAGCAAGGGCAACACTGGGAATAATGAGATTTCCTCCAAATAAGATACATTTTATTGAGGAGGGACTAGGAACCAAGCGCTCTACAGGCATTTTCTCATATAATTCTTACGAGAACCCTAGAAAGTGGAGGCTCTATTGATACCCATTTTACAGATGAGGACATTGAGACTTCGCGGGGTTTAAACCCCTTGCCCGAAGTCACGTGCTGATACATGTGGAGCAAGGATTGAACCCAGGTTTGTCTGAGTCCAAAGCCTTCTGTTGGAGCCACTCTGCTTCACGCCCTCCCCCGCCCAGGGGCCACCTCCAGAGAACTGGGCAGATGGCCCTGTCCACACTCCCAAGGTCAGTGGTTAGTTCAGCCCTCTGGCTCCCCAGCACTACTTGTGACATGGCCACAAAGACATGTGGCTCTTAGGCTGAGAGTGTTGATCCAACAGGTCAATTACTGAGTGCCTACTGGTTACCAGCCAACCTTTCCTGCCTTCCATCTGCAAGTTCCTACCCACGAAGGACACCTAGTCAAACCCTTGGGCAATCTGTAACAAGCAGTGGGTGGTTAGGATAGCCAATTCAGACCAAAGTAGGGTCATCTGCCTACGTATCTAACCAGCTGTGCAGCTTAGAGCTACAGGAGGCTCCACGGGATCAGTGACATCTGAGGTCTCAAACACCTGCACTTCCCCACCTGTCTCTCCCGCGATGTCTATCATCTGTCCAGCCAGCTTCCAAAGCGCTGGGCCCTGGCTTGATACAGGAAGCAGTGAGGGGTCCCGGGAATACACATACCCCAACTACACAGTCCAAGGGAAGCTTCTTGGAGGAAGGAATAGCTACAAGAAGACCTTAGTGGTGGGCAGGAAGGAGAAGGGAGAAAGGCAGACAAATATGTTTTTCAAAGGTCCAACAGTCACGGAAAGAATCCAGGTTTGGAGCATCTCCTTCAGCATGATTGAAACAGAGAGGGGGCAGGGGTGAGGGGCAAAGCCAAGGGTAGTGGCCAGGCCGGATGGGAAGGGCGTGGTCAACCACGAGAAGGAGTCTGGGCCTTACGCAGAGGGCAACAGGAGGCCTGGGAGTGTTCTAGACTGTGGAATAACCTTGTGTGAATTTGTGTTTTACAAAGATGTCTTTGGCAGCTGCCTGGAGAATGTCCTGGAGGAGAACAGAACTGAAGTCAGGTCTAAATAAGTTAGGAGGCGGCAGGAGGTGAGGATGGTGGTGGTTGGAACAGGCAGCATGGAAAAGGAAAGAATTCTGAGATATGTTAAGAAGGCAGAATCAGCAGGACTCGGTGACGGGTTAAGTTTGGGGGGGTGATGCGCAAAACCTCAAATCCATTATCCCATCTGCTCTTGACCTTGGGGGAAGGAGGGAGGAAGCGGGGATGAGAAAAACCCTTCAGTTGCAGGCTAGAACAGCGTGGCTTCCAGTCAGTCCCTACCTGCACAGCCTGGACCTTACCTGCAGGAGGCCTGAGACGAGACTCTGTCTGCCAATGGCTAAGCTGCCCTAATGACACATAACCATCAGAATGGGATGGGAGTTTGAAAATTGTAGAAATAAAAAATTGGCACTCTGAGCCTAGGGCCGCAAACAGTTTGACCCCTCAGCTTTATGTAATATCTGTTGTCAGCTTTTCCACTGACCATAGACTAAATCCAACTCCAATTTCAAAATGTAGATGCTGAAAGCCAAATTTTTTAAAAATAATAATATAAAAACTTGGTTATTTTAGCCACAAAAAGCATCTTGCTAATCCACGATCACGAAGGAAACCAACCATGAATGCAGGAATGCATACGAGTGTGGTGTACACCTGACGATACGGCATATTTATTTTTAAAAAGCATGCAAAATTAGATCTTGTAAGCCTGCTATCTAAAAACAATTTCCATGGCATGTGTTTCTGCATCCAATGTTAAAACCACAAAGGCCCAGCTTTTTTCTCTTTCTGGGGTCTCTTGTCTTCCTTTGAATGAGTATGTCTGTCTATCTGTCTGACTCTCCCTTTTCGTGTCTTCCAGAAAGGATAACGAAAAGCCTCCTCAATGACCTCATTTTATTTTGAAACATTAAACCCACCAAAAAAGAGAAGGAAAAAAAAAAACTCTTGGTCAAAGGGATCAAGATGTATTTCTAATTTTCTCGCCATCTGGTAAGTTATTTTGGAAGCATATCAAGAGGTAGAGAGAATGTTTGACAAAATTGGCAATGCTCGCACAATCCTTTCAGATCAGACCAAATTCCCCCTATGTACATTTGCTACAGCCCCCTGTATTCATCATATCAACAACTGTGACCACAGGATATGTCAAAATACCGAGCAATTTTTATCACCAGCTTCCAATCCTCCCGTCCCTAAGACCACCACATGGTGTCAAGTCGGTCTCTGCTTCACCCCCAGGAAACCGAGTCATTTAACTTCCCTTTCATTTACCAAGAGCTGTTGCCAAAAAGAAAATCATTCATCGGCCATGACTTATGGGACGAGAGAGAGACAGGGAGAGAGACAGCAAAGAAAGAGGAGAAAGTTGTAATTTTTGTTCCCTAGGCGGATGGGGAACGCCTAATTCCTTCGGACTTTCTCCCCCCAGAAGACACACCTTCCAGGTCGCCTGGTAGAGTCAACCACATGTGAGAGTTATCAGAAGGGAAGACTGAAGGAGGCTCATTCTTCTTTCCCTCGATGGCTAACAGGGTCCCATTCCCCATGCCTGGTCTTCTGTGGGCAGGAAGGCCGGCGGAGGGAGACACTACATTGCTACTGGGTCACCTCGGTTTCTGGTGGGTGTGTGGAGAAGAGGAACCCAAGGAATCCACTGTCTTACCTTTGCATTCTTGACATCCTGTGCAGCTCCATGTCATCGCTGCCCCGGAATCCTTTGGCAAAGGGATTATTCTCAATCTTTAATTGGGTGATCTGAAGGAAGGAGAGAGAGAGAGAGAGCTGGGTTTCACTTGATTGCTTCAAGACAACCTTGGGACATGAGCTAATAAGTGTCATGGAAACACAGCTTCTGGCAACCAAAAGAAGCAAATTAAGCCAGTAACGTCAACAGGACCCACCACTTCATTCGAGAGAAGGCTTTGAAAAATATCCTAGATCAGACTGCTTTTAAAAGGGGAAAAAACCTGGTTTTGGTTTGCCCATTAATTGGAGTCATACTCTGCATCACTCAGGCTGGGTTGTTTTTTTCTTTAATTTTAGCATATTGCGTTTCAAACACAATCTAGGCCTCAACACTTGGTCCTCCTCTCCCTTTTGGAAAGCTGTGCATGTTGACATGGTGTCACACATCTTGCCACGTGGCAATCTCCATTTGGAAGAACTTGATGATCGCTTTCAAAATCCCACTCTGCTTCATTTCGTGTTCATTTCATAGCTTCACAGATAGAGTTTGCTAGCTTGGGGGAAAATGATGTCTAATTAAATAAACACCAACATATAGAATTATAACATCCACGATAGCTATTGAACAGCTCCAAACCTCTTTCATTTTCTAGGCAAGGAAGAGAAAGACCTCTTCTTGGAAATTTTTGTTGCAATGTACAAAACTTAGTAATAGAACAGGGTCTTTGCTTCGAGGCCCAGAATTTTCATGTAAACCATCAACACAAATCTATTCGCACAAGTGTACAGTATCAGATCCACGTGAAAGGGTGCATCCATATGGAGCTGCTAGAAGTATTTCCTAAAAACCGTGTGTGAAGTGAATTTTTATATATCAAACTAGTTTATAGACATCAGGGCAGCATTACTCAAAGTTCAGTCTTTCGAGGTTCACCTTCATCATCATTATCGTGTCTATGTAGCACTTGTATGCTGGTCCTCTTAATATTTTTATTTAAATTAAACCACTTTTTATTTAAATTTATTTTATAAAAAGTATTATGGGGGGGCTGACCCGGTGGCGCAAGCGGTTAAGTGTGCGCGCTCCGCTGTAGCGGCCCGGGGTTCGCCGGTTCGGATCCCGGGCACGCACCAATGCACTGCTTGGCAAGCCATGCTGTGGCGGCGTCACATATAAAGTGGAGGAAGATGGACACCGACGTTCGCCCAGGGCCAGTCTTCCTCAGCAAAAAAAAAGAGAAAGATTGGCAAATGTTAGCACAGGGCTGATCTCCTCACAAAAAAAAAAAAAAAAAAAAAAAAAGAGTATTATAGGGGCTGGCCTGGTGGCATAGTGGTTAAGTTTGCGCACTCTGCTTCAGCAGCCCAGGGTTCGCAGGTTTGGATTCCTGGCTCGGACCTACACACCACTCATCAAGCCATGCTGTGGCGGCATCCCATATACCAAGTAGAGGAAGACTGGCACAGATGTTAGCTCAGGGACAATGTTCCTCAGAAAAAAGAAGAGGGTTGGCAACAGATGCTAGCTCAGGACCAATCTTCCTCATCACAAAAAAAAAAAGTTTGACATCACTTCTCTATATGTCAAAACAGAATCACTTGGTATTCAATAAAAATGTACTGTTACATCAGATTCTCTCTACTGGTACCCACAGAAAGCTCTAAACTCAAGGCCTGCCCTCTCTCTATTGCAAGAGGAAATAAGACACTTTGAGAGAAGTGTTTAACACAAACTGCTACCTAACTAAGACTCTCTCCCTGACAGATGAATAGAAAGATCACCAAAACGAGATCAATTTTCTCTCTGTGATTCCATTACATTCAAGTACCCACAAAAACCATCTCACCTACCCCCAGTAGTAGAGTCACATACTTTGAGAAATGAGTAGTTTCTTTGAGAAACTCGGAGGAATTAATGAATGCACCCATACTTTGTCCATTTGGGGGCAGGCATTCTGGTATGTTCTGTTTTCTGGAAGAGACGGCCGTATCAGGTTTCCTTCTAACCCCAAGACTCTATCAATACATATGTATATGTGTGTGTATTCACAATAAAAATACATGTGAAATTAACATTTTAAAATATGTTATATGATTCCAAACACATGAAATTTTGGAAAAGGCAAATCTATGGAGACAGTAAAAGATCAGTGGTTGCCAGGGGTTGGGGGAGAGAGAGGGATGCATAGGCAGAGCACAGAGGATTTTTAGGGCAGTGAAACTATTCTGCATGACACTACAATGACAGATAAATGTCTGTTATTATACATTTGTCCCAACTCATTAAATCAAACCCCAAGAGTGAACCCGAATATAAACTATGGACTCTGGGTGATAATGACATGTCAATGTAGGTTCATCGATTATAAAAAGTGTACCACTCTCGTGGGGGATATTGATAATGGGGGAGGCAGGGGAGGAGGGGCAGAGGGTATATAGGGACTCTCTGTACGTTCCACTCAACTTTGCTGTGAACCTAAAACTGCTCTAAAGAATAAAATCTATTTTAAAACTTTTAAAATAGTTATTTATGTATATACACATTCCCTCGTCCTTTTTTTTTTTTTTTTTGGTGAGGAAGATTAGCCCTGAGCTAACATCCACTGCCAATCCTCCTCGTTTTGCTGAGGAAGATGGGCCCTGGGCTAACAACCGTGCCCATCGTCCTCTATTTTACATGTGGGATGGCTGCCACAGTATGGCTTGATAAGTGGTGCGTAGGTCTGCACCCGGGATCTGAACCCGTGAACCCTGGGCTGCTGAAGTGGAATGCACACACTTAACCGCTATGCCACCGGGCCAGCCCCATCCTTCATTTTTCTAACTGTATCCATTCCTGCAACTTTCTGATTTTGACTTGACTCTTCAGAATGAATAGAAAAACCTATAAAATCCCTTTGGAAAACAGTCTTTAAAGTGTGCATGCCTGAATCCAATTCATTTTCAGTCCAGAAGTCTGTCACCTAAGGGGGCTTTCTTTCCCACCCAGGTTTTGTCACAATAAAACGAAACCCAATTGACCATAAGTTATTTTTTTAAAAAAGGAGGGATTCTCAAAAAGGTAAGTAAAAATTAGACCATTTAAAAAGGAACGGAGGGAATCCTTGCCTCAGTCCCTACACCCCACCCCCAACCTCAGTCACTGAAGCCAGCCCCTGAAAGAATTGAAGACAATGAGGGTGTGGCATCAGGGCTGAATTAATGCCTGGTCCATGACGTCACTGCTCCACCAAGAGCGCAGGACCCGAGAAAAAAAAGAAAAGGGTGGGTTTTGGTATTTTATCAGCAAAAAGCTTTTGCTCGAATCCATTCTTTGCAACTCAAACAGGTTTACTACAACCTAATTCTTTGCTTATCATTGTGGCTTTGAAAAATACGATCGCACAGGATAAGCACAACTTGCTATGTATACACTTAAGTGCGTTGAGCTTACCTAGCTCAACTGGCTGTGTAGACTGAGCATAGATGCCTATAGGAGATAAGAATTACCCTTGAGAAACGGTAACACACAAGCTTAGCTGCAGGTGAAAATGTCCATCGTATTTGGTATATGTCCCCTCACATACTATAACCCTGTCTATGACGTTCCCTTCTAATATGCTGCATGTCAGCCAGCTCATTCACAGGCTCACTAACTGACACACTTGCACGTCTGAGTTCTACCAAAAGGCTCGACTGAAACTGATTTCCATTTGCCATACAAATGTATTCCCTCCAAAATCCACATAAAACCGGATATCCGGGGGAGGGTGGAGGTGGGGGAAAAACAAATATAAATGCCAGCTCCAACCAGGGAGACAGAGGTTGTAAAAATTAATGAGAATAATTGTTGTGAATTCTTGCTTTTGGAAAAAAAAAAAAAAAAAAAAAACCTCACGAGGGCCAAAAATCTTAATTATGTCTCTCTATTAGGGGTTCATTTCCTGGTCCCAACCAGAGAGCTCGTACCTCATAAATACAGGCTCCTTACACAATGATTTAAGCAGGAGGAAAATGCCTTTTAATGGCAAAGTAAGTTAATATCAGGGGATAGACATGCTTGCATACACAGCCATTGTTGCAAGAGCAGGGAAATGAAATGCCCACATGACCTTTTTTTTAACACCTAAATATTTCTAGGATTGCTCTGGGAGCTGCTGACAACCGCAGTGAAAACCTTACAAAAACGTGTTTCACAGAGTGAATGTCGCTGGGGAAGATTCGAGTTTTTAAATATCTTTTTCAAGCTGTCAACCATCTGGGGAAATAACTCTCAAATCCAGCTTGGGATCACAGCTGGGCTGAGGAAATACGTCGTGTTATTAGGAGCCCTCTGGTATACAGGAGTGTGACTGCAGCGTAAATGAACTCTGCCACATACCTGCCTCCACCTGGTACCTGCAGCCAAGGGGAGAGAGATCATTCTGAAGGCACTTAGCCCTTTTGACCAAAAATTGGTAGCTCGTATTTTCCCAAATTGTCCTGGCAATTTAATACACGGATTTGCTTTCTTTCCCTGCCCGTTTATCCAAACCATAAGGCTGGGCAAATAGTCCTTAAATTGACGCCATGATCAGGGAATGAATTAAACTCAACCACAAAGACTAACATTTGTCATTATTTTGCAACCACGGTAATACGAACTTATTTAAAATCTCAGTCTTTCGGATTCTAAAATAGTCAGGGCAGGCAAAGAGTTTTCCAGAGGCTGCGTTTTGGATGGAGGTGCCCTGTTAATAAACGGATCCCTTAAGTAGTCAATCAGTGGAATCATCATTAACGCTCTGTGCTTGCTCTGTGCCGGCCTCTGTGCTACGCACTTTCCCAGGATTATCTCATTTAGCCCTCATCATGATAACAACAAATCGTTCTCTTAGTATCCCCATTTTGCAGATGGGGAAAACTGAGTTAAGTCACTCGCCCAAGTCAAATGGAATTGAACCCCAGCAGTCTGCCTCCAGACTCTCCGTGTCACCCTACGTGATGGTGAGTAAGAGCCCAGGTGGCTTCCACCCCTGAAGTTAGGCGTCTCAACACTCGGTCCAGGTGGGACACTAAAGTAACAAGACAGAGTCCACAAATCACACTCAGCCTGGTCTGCATAGTTAAATCACACATCATATATCCATGCGGGGAATGTCAGCGGGGACCCTAGACTTGACTAGAAAAGTGTACTGCTTGGGACTCACTCCTGACAAACAAAATAGGTGCCTTTGGTGGTCTACAACTAAAAAGGGGAGAAAATCTAATATGGGAGAGAGTGACCAAAAGTTGTCTCCTATGAAATCCCTCTTCTGGATAGCAGGCTGGCTAAAAAGACCTTCAGGTACAGCTCAGCTGGGCTGCCTGGCCCAACCAATAAAGAAAAAAGCAATTCCTGGGCGTGAACCCTTTGCGTGGTCACCAAATACCTGTAGATCCAAATGCGTATTTGGAGACGCACATTTTTAGACACACGAGCATTCAGACGCACGATCTCCTAGATAGTGCTCAAAACCCACATGTACACACCCCATTGGACAGACACTCCTTCATGCACGTAGATCACTAAATATATTCATTGGGAAAGACATCGTTTAAAAAAATATAAGGATTTTGGGGGGTGTTGGGTATTTTCACACATGGTCGTGGCGATAGTTTCGCGGGCATAGACATAAGTCAAACTTATCAAATTGTATATTTCAAATATTGCAGTTTATGGTCTATGCCTCAATAAAGCTATAAACAAAGAAACAGAATGTGCGTTCCCCCAGCTCCGCCCACGCCTGCTGCACTCTAAGACCACAACTACATGGAGCTTAGGAATTACCCCCAAAGGACCTGAGCACCCACATCTTTCTTTAGCAGGTCACTTTCAGGTGTCTAGCACTTCCTATCCTTTCTGGATGAACCTGGGCTTTCTCGGCAAAAAAACAAAGATCCCACATATTTTTGGAGGCTCTGTCAGGTCTGGGAGCCTCTAAGCATATATATGGGACACTGAGCATCCTTGCTGCTATTTTTTCCAGTTTTTTCCCTGTGACTGTCACCACAAAGTTAAACACAGGTTTACAGCAGCAATAGAGGAAACAGGTTTCTAGCAGCCAGACTCAAATTAGCCTGAAAGTTTTGCAACCTTCAGAGCATTTGACCTGAATGTTTCTGCTCTTATTGGTTCAACAAGTGGGGGGAACTCAGAAAAATCCTTCTGCCTCTTTACAGAGTAACGGCATTTTACAAGGATTGAGCTCTCTTCTGGAGGGAAGCTCTCTCAAGACCTGGGTTCCCAGACAGGCCTTGTGACCTGGAAGGGACCATCCATCACAGCTTGGCCCGGTCACTGACAATCTGAATTTGGAGATTACTCACAGCCCTGGCTTCACCAGCAGGATTATCTGACCCCCAGCGTGTACTGGAATGACCTTCATCGGGTGATTGGAGCCTTTAGGGTGCTAAACCCACCTCTCACCCCACCCTGGCCCCTCCTGCCTGACTCCAAAGCCCCTGTAACTTCCTCCAATGCCCTTATCTTGCAGGTGGGGATAGGGGCTGGGGAGGGGGAGAGGCGTCACCATCCCCACGTCCATCTCTGTAAGTTGTCCACCTGACCCACCCTCACTGATCCCATACGGAACCCCCTAAGTCCCCCCAACGACAGCCTTCTAACCCCAAAGCATTGCTTAATTCTCCTAACAGTCTACAACCTCACAGCGGCAGTGGCCCCTCCCCAGCCCCTATATCTTGCCTTTCCAGACTCCGGATCTTTTCATAACAAGGCTTAGGAATCATTAAATCCTGCACCCACCCCCCAAATAAAATGAATCCACACACCCTCAAGTTTCTAAAGAACGGAAGTGAACCATGACAAGTCAAGACAAGCCCTTTATCCTGAGGACAAATAGACAATACTCCCCAAACTTGGGGTTATGGGGAGCTCTGTTCCAGTATCAATGTCAAGCTTAGAAATGCCCAAATTAGAGCTTGGATTTTGAACAGCGTGGGGCCTGACCCACGATTGCTGATGCAATTGATCTGCACCATCCCACTTCTGCATCACACTGCAGTTACTTCTCCTGAACAATGCACTGGCTGTGTGCACGTCTCTCCTCACCAAGCTGTGGTTTTGCAGGATCTTATCCAAGTCCTGGGAGCGACGGTCCAGGCTGCTGGTGGCACAGGTTGCTCAATTTCTGTTTCTCTTTTAACAATGCACACTTTGCTTTAGAATGTGGTCTGCGATCATCAATCGCCAAAACAATTGCCCAAGGTTTCCAGCAACTCTGCTACCTGCCCTGATTTGCACTGAAATGCATCCAAGGGGCAGAGGAAGAGAGAAGGAGCCTGACCCTAACAGAAAAGGTGTCCCCAGGCAGAGGGGCACCAGGTCCCCACCCAAGAGCACGGAGCCATGCAATACAGTGACCTTTCTTCTCACTGATCATTTCATGAGTGCAGTGGGATGCCTTCTTGTGGCACTTAAATGCGTGGTCATCTGTGCTTTGACAAATTCATTTCTAACTGGTGTATGCGTGTGCATGAGACAGTCAGGCCAAGCCCCTGAATACAGTACAGACTGCTGCAATCCTTAGCCAGCAGCTCTGTCCCTGCCCCAGCCCCTGGGGTAGAAGTTGGTCCCCGCTGTGCAGAGGAATGAAGCTGGCCTTTAAGTAAGGTTTCAGAGGAGACCCCTGCAGATTCACGCAAATGAGCAGTCTGCCCCAGGCTCGCTGGTTCCTGGGTATTGGGCTTACCTTGTGGTTCTGGTAGGAAGTCACCGCGATAAACGCTGTCTCAGGAAAGACGTGGGTACAGAACGCAGTATTTTTTGAGCCAAATCCATTATTTTCGTCTGCTTTCACGATGTGTAATCTGGGCTGGTATTTGTGCATGGAATTTAGAATAATCTAAAAATAATAAAGAAAACGAGATTGCAAGAAAAATCAAAACCCCTTTGTTTCCAGATACAACCCCGCTCCCCACCCCCCAAATTAGCCTCTTTATATAGGCTCTCGAAAAATAGTCTGATTTTTTTTCTCCTGTTTTGAAAAGGGGCCAGTGATTTCATTAAAAAGAAACATTTCAAAAATGACAATTTCCAACACAAAAAGGCAGGGTAATATTCCAAGAATCTACCCAAAGCACACATGGCAGTAAATCAGAATTCTTAATAAAGTTTGCTTAATAAATTAACTCCCTGCGTAGGGCACTTCCCGCCCCCAAGGAGAGCAAAGCAAGTCCGGACAAAGAAACTGGCGCCCCCCCCCCCCCCCGGAAGCCTGGGCAAGAATTTTGGAATGAAAGAGAAGAAACAAACAAACAAACAAACACATATACAAATAATCCCCCCCTCCAAAAAAAAAAAAAGAAAGAAACTCTACGAGATGCAAAGGAAGAGACCGAGAGTTTGCAGAACTGGAATGAAAATCATAGGCTTGGCCTTGTGTTTGGAGAATGTGCAAAGTGGAGTCAAGGAAAAAAGAGGAAAATGAGGGGGGGCTCTCAGGATGGTGAAATGGGAGAGGAAGCGCCCCCACCGCCACCATCCAACCAGGGCCTGGGGGCTCTTGAGCTTCCCTTTCTCCAGCGTCACTGACATCTCAGGATCCACAACTGGAATTATCTGCAGACTTGGCCCCAGACAGAACTGC
Source organism: Diceros bicornis minor (assembly GCF_020826845.1). Classification (NCBI taxonomy): domain Eukaryota; kingdom Metazoa; phylum Chordata; class Mammalia; order Perissodactyla; family Rhinocerotidae; genus Diceros; species Diceros bicornis. The sequence continues at coordinate 12,141,904 of NC_080774.1, forward strand.
TGCATTTGCTTTCCTGGGAATATTCTCTTTCTCCTTCCTTTCTATCCTCTCCACGTTTAGGGTGGTCCCTCGGACAAGAGGGGTCTGATGGCTGTCGCTGGACTGTTTACAGCCACTATAATCAATATTAGGAGCGGGCTCTCCAGGGCCGCCGGCTCTGCTGGAGCAGACCCCATAGGAGATGAGCATCCCTACTAATAAAACTGGGTTTGTTCTGATGACGCTGGGTTTCGATGCTTCCGGGACGCTGCTGACGCTAATATTTATCAAAGCGTTCTGATAGGGACCCACCGAATGGGCGATTCGCGGCGTTTAACCGAAAATCTGACCTGCTTTTTCCCCAGGACGGCAAACTGGAGCGGCGAGGTTGCCTCGGTGGTTTTGATTATTTGCATTGATGACCCTGGGGCAGGGTTCTTAGGCCAACCCTAGGGACCGGCCTGGAGGCGGGGGAGGGGAGCGCGGCCCGGCCGGGGGAGGGGCGCGAAGCTCGGGGCCCCGCGGCTCCCCGACCCCGGCCGCGCGGCTCTAATCTCCGGCCGCCGTGGCCTGGCCGCCTCCCTGGCCGATAGCGACGCCGGCCGGGGCGGCGTGGCGACAGAGAGACGCAGCAGGGCCCCGCGGGCCGCCGCAGCCCCCAGCCGGCGCGGCCATCCTCCCGGCTTAGCCAAATTGCTTTGACGGCCGGGGACAGTGTGGAGACGTCAGCGCGAGGGCGATCTAATGGCTCCTAATTTCATTAGGGCGGCTCTGGACTCAGAGTCCGGAGATTGGGGTGGGAAAGCGCGGCGGCCGGGGAGTCTGGAGCAGCTCGGAGCTCCGCTGCCTCCTCCGTGGGCTCGGGAGGACCTGAAACTCGCAGGGGTGCCCGGAACTTGGTGGCGGGGCCCTGCGCCTTCCCCAGGTGTGCACCCTGGTGCGACCCCAAAGGCCCACCGAGAGCCGCAGAGGGAAACCTAAAAGCCAACATGGGGCTGGGGCACAGTCCCGCTTCGCGGCACCAAGCTTCCACGGAGGCCCCCACAAAAGGGTCCAGCCTCCAAAAGGACGCCAGCCAGCCGGGAGATGTACGCAGGACCTTTATAAAACGGCCCCATCTCTCCCCAGGGCACTTAACCTAAAGCATCCGTTCGGTACCAGCAGGTACATACCCCTCGGCGGCCAGCCAACACCCACGCAAGCTCGAGGTCATTTCTGCGCTGGGATGCACCAGCAAGGAGGCCACTGCTGGCAAAACACCCCGGTTTAAGCAGAAAGGAGGCCCGCATCTTGCCTAGAAATGCCTCTCTATGCTCTTCTGCTCCTTCCCAACAGCTCAGAAAGGGAATGAGCCTTCCTTCTCTCTTCCTCACTGGCCAGCAGTTCAATCTCACACCAACCACATGTAGAGAGCAAAGCACATTAGTGGGGGGCCCTGTGGTCCCCTTCCCACCACCCACCCTTAGGAGAGTCCTAAGGCCCCCACAGGAGCAGATTTCTCATTCGGACATTTACAAACTGTCCTTCCCCCCATCGAATCATTTGCACCCAGTCCTGTCATGTCCCCAAATTGGGGACCATACGTTTTTCGGTTCTCTCTAAAGAGACAACATGGCAGGACAGAGACCACTTTTGGAATTAGAGAGACCTAGCCTCAAATCCCTGTCCCCAAATACAAGCTGTATGACCTTGGGCAAGTCCCCTCCCCTCCCCTGGACTCCCATTTACAAAAGCTGCACGCATATTTCCGTCCTCCTCTCCAGGCAGCTATGAGGATTAAATGTCCTAAGACCAACGAGTCCCCTTGTTTGGTGGAATCCTCATACAAGGGTTCTAAACACTGAATTCAGAGACTGTGTTCTGTCCTGGTGATTAATTATTTCCAACGAAGAGGTTTAGGGACAATTTTCCAAAAACCAGTGTTTTGTTCTTCATTTGTTTTTCTTTAGGAAAGAGAGAGTGATGCCCTATGGAGAATCTGCTAAAAGCTACACATTCTCTTGGGGGTTCGGGGGCTGCATACACTCACTATTCTGCGTGCAGTTTTGAGGGGTTCACCAGGCCTCCTTCTCCAGGTTTAGGACTCTGGTCTAGGTTTGCCTGCTCTGGGCATGGTGTGGGGAGGGGAAAGCTGGAAGTTGGGAAAAACAGATAAACCCAAGAGCATCAAGCTAAAAGGGGGCAGGGGTACCGGAATTTGCCTCTGGTGGGTTGGTTTCTCCATCTGTAAAAGAGGGGCAGGTGGCCTGGGGTCTCCCTCTCAGCTGCAACATCCCAATAATAAGGCAAGACTTGGAAAGAAGTAGGGAAGGCATATATGGCTCCCACGTGCTCCAGCCTCTGTGCGGTCTGGGCTGAGTACCCGCTGGGCTGGAGGGACCACGTTTTCTGCAGGACCAAAACACACCCCCCACCCTTAATCACAGATGGGACTGAGACACAGACCCAGTTTGCCGGCCCCAGCGTCCAGGCCCAGAATGAGGAGCTGTAGTCACCCCACTAAGTCAGCCCACCCCAGCAAAGGCAGAGAGCTGGATGCTAGCGGCAGGGATGCAGCATGAGTCCCCGGCCAAGAGAACCAGGCTGATCTCCAGCCACTTGGGAAAGACAGACCCAGAGTGCAGGATGGTGGGCCACAGGGAGGACTGCAGAAGTGCACATGAATGAGTGAGAGGTAGAGACAGAGAGCAAGAAGAAGAAATGGAAAACTGAATTAGAATGTGAGAGAAAGAAGAGAAAAGGAAAGAGAGATGAGAAGGGGGGAAAAGAGAAGAGAAAGGAAGGCCAGATCAAGAAGCAGAGGGAGGAAAAGACCAAGGGAGGGAATTTGGAGCTAGGAAAGGAGAAACATTAGCTGGAGGAACCAAGACAAACTCAGAGAGCAGAAGGGAGAGGGGAGAGGGCAAGGAAGACAGAGAGGGTATGGACTCAAGATCTTGGGCTGCACAAGCTACTTACATGCCCAAACGGGTCCAGGTGGTTGTTGGTGAGCTTGAGTTTCTGGAAGGAGACGAGCTGCCGCATCCAATGCGCCCCTGTGGCCGGTGAGTCCGGGTGCACGTAGAGGCGGCCCGGCATGGCGGGCTCTGCTTTGCCCGTCACAGACCTACACCAAGGAGAGGTGAAACCCGCCCAGAGTTAGCGGACCGTGGTGCCCACCAGTTCTTGGCCGGGCGAGGGCTGCTTAATATGAGAATGATCTGGAAATGGCCTGACCCTCAGGTGCCACTTGGGCATCTGCAATTCCAGGTGCCCAGAACGCCTGGCGCCGGTGTCCAGGCGAGCCCCACCGCCGGCTCTTTCTTCTTCCACCTCATTCCTCCCCCAGCCTCCAGAGCCTCTCCCTGCCCACAAACAATAGGCAGGTTCTGGAAGCCTGAACTTGCAAAAAAAATCCTGGAAAACTCCTTGAGGGCTTTCAGAGGGGGCTTCCTCTTCAAGCCTCTGCACTCTCGGCAGCATGGGAGCAATCTACCGAAGGAATGGGCCTCTCCTCTCTTGCCTGTTTAACTCAAATACCACGGCCGATTTTGCAATTTCATAAAAAGGCATGTTCAAAGCAGGTAACTCATAAAAAATAACTGTAAATGGTTTTATGCCCCCAGAAATACCTCCAGCGCTTGGTAACAATACCCTTTTTAAAAATATGCAACCCAGGCGTGCAGCAATAGATATAGGAGCTTTACTTCCTCTGAGCCTCAGTTTTCTCGCTATAAAATGGGGGCTAATGGCTGCTCTTTCTTCCTCTACAGGGTTGTCAAGAGGATGCACAGGAATTGGCAGTAAAAGCCTCTAGTGCACAGTAGGAGCTCAAAAATGTTTATTGGTTCAGTGTGGGGAGGAGACTCGGTTTCCACTTTCCTCCCCATCCTCCTTACTTGCCACCTTGGTGCCTACCATTTATTATCTGCAAACTTGTATCTGTGGTCATCAGCAGGAACGATGTCCATCAGGAGGATGTACTTCGTTTTGGGATTAAGGCCTGTCACCTTTACTTTGTAACTGGGAAACATCCGCCTAGGAGAAATGGGGAGGAAGGAGGAGAGAGAGGAAGAGTGGCAGAGGGAGAGAGACAGAGGGAATTAATGCAATATTCTGAGGGGGGCATCCACAAAATTAATGCAAGCGAATCCTCGAGAATCGTGGAAGAGAAAAGTGGCCCCTGTTCCGCTCTTGCCAAGATCCATCCCGGGTTTCCCTTAAAATTATGGAGAGGAGAGAGGCGAGGAGCTGAGAAAGGAGGCTGGCAACTATATGTATCTAGAAGGAAAACAGAAACCAGGAGGCAGGGCTTCTAGAGAACTAGTTTTGAAGAAGGTCTGAAAGGGACCCCCATGTCAACTCCTGCAAAATGCTCTTTTCAGAGCCAGACACCTACTTTTTTATTTGGGGGCAGGAGGAAACTTATTAGGTAAAAAGCTGGCCTCCTCCGCCCAGCCAGGCGCTTTGGCCCACCTGCGCATCGCTGCCGTGTCACGTGGACACCAAAGTGTGTGCGCCCTAGGGATGCACACGCGTGGGTGCCCGCACACCTCCGGTCCTGGCCTCAGTCCTCCGCCCCCAGAGTACAACTCGGTTGGTGACCTCTGACACGAGTCTCTAGAAGGAATTTATTCCTAAATGCACCCAAAGCTTCTCCAAGGCGCCTGGCACTCTTCCTTGGAGGATCTAAACTCTTTGGCCCTCGGCAAAGAAATTCAAAACCCATCCGGATTTCGTTTCATAAAGAGCCGGGGCCTGAAAGAGGATCGGGTCGTTGGAAATCCGGTGCTGCGGAGCTGCGCGCGCTGTGCCCGCTCCCTCTCCGCGCCCAGGCGCGCTCCAAATCTCCGTCCGCCTTGGGAGGAGTGCGCCCCGGGAAGCGGGCATCCTCAAGGCTGGCCTGGGCGACTGGACGAGCTGCTGGATCCTGGCTCGCTCAGGGATGGCGGGCAGGGGTGAGTGGAGGCCTCTCCTTCAAGCCTTGGAACCGAAGCCTCGCCGTGTTTATCTGGCCAGCCGAGCGAGCGCGCCTGGAGGCGGAGGCGCGGGAGGCTTCGGAGGCCTTTTATAGTTAAATCCTCTCGGCTCAGGCTGGTGGGGGGGAAGGAGGCCCCGGCCGGCCGCGTCTTTCCTTCCTCTGCGGAATGGGAAGACCTTAGTTCTTTGCTATAAACAGAACGCGCCTCCTAGTTCACTCAGGCCGAGCGGGGGAGCAGACGTTGTTTAATTTCAAATAATAATAAATGTCACTGTTGTCAGTTTATTGCGGGAGACTTCGGCTGGGGAACCGGGGGCGGCTGGCCAGGAGGCTCCACCCTCCCCTTCACACACTCAGTGGCTTGGGCCTACCGGCCTCTCTGGCTTCACACGCCTGCTCTGGGCAGACTGCGGCTTTCTGCCCTTTGGGCCGCGGAGGGCTACTCCGGCACCGGTAGAGATGTGGCGAGGCCGTCTCCGGGTCTGGGCGCGCGCGCACGCACACACTTCAGTCGAGCGCTGCACGACTCTCCCACCCCCTCCCCCAGAAGTCTAGCATTTCTAGCTCTGAGCTTTTAAGAGGAACTCCGGGGTGAGTGTCTCGGCGAAACTGCCGTGTTTATCGGTGTCTGTATATAAAGGCCGGCCGAGCCCCCGTTCAATTTCAAAGGCTTCGCCTGCTTTCTATAAACAATGAAGGAGGTAGCGAATACACTCAACGATTCGGACTTTGGCAATCGGCTGGGACTCTGGAACCACTCCGAGGTCAGGGAGGGTGAGAAGGAGGCTGGGGGCGAGGAATCAAGTGTGAGACCCGGTCTCATCCTTGTGTCTTCTCTGCACCTCCCTTTTCCCGCTCGCTCCCTCCTCGTCCCTCTGTCTCTCATTACTAATCCGTCCCGAGAGCACAATCCCAAATTCTTGATTCTTCTTATATACGAGGTGGATGAAAGGCCCAGTTGGAAGAAATGCCCTGTTTCCACCTTTGAAACTGGCAGATATTTCCTCCACCCTGATGGAGATCAGTGGAGGAATTCCCTGTGCCTCTTTAACCAGAATCGGTCAAACAAAATATATCCATTCTCTCTCTCTTCTCTTCTATGCTCTCCCTTCTGTCTCCTCTCCTTTCTCCTCTTCTCCTATCTTGTCTCTCAAGCCACCTTTTCTTCTCGCTCTCCCCCACAATTTCCCTGGGCCCCTTCACAGAGGTGACTGGCTCACCTTCCAGCTTTGGTTATGATCATTTCTGTGCCCACTTCGTGGAATTTCAGCCACAGTTCTCTTTCATGGAGAAACACCTTGATCCCTTCCATGCCCTACAGGAAGGAGAGAAAAGTCACACAGACTAGCCAGGCACCGGCAGTGAGCCTTTCCTCCCCAAACTCCTCCCAAGCACAGAGACTTCTCCTCCTTCCCTCCGGAGCTTGTGGGCTCAGAGGCTGGAAACTGGCCCCAGCCCACAGAACTGTCTGCAGGGAATCCCTGTGTGTGCTCCGTCCAGGGGAGGTTTGATCCCCACAGCGCAGTGCTGTCTCCTTCATCTGCTACCATCACAAGGCTAGAGAAAAGTCCCTAACCATCAGGGTGCTCCAGAGTGTCGGTGGGGAGGATGGGGCTGAGTAAAAAATTGGACCAATCTCAATCCGCATTAGCCAAAATGCACCTAAGCAAAAAAAATTACTCAATCTCGAAAAACCCACTCAGGATATTCTGATGTAGACACCCAGATGTCCACAAGCAAACATACAGATGGGCAAATACTGTATATATGTGTTTATTCTCACCATGGCGGTGCAAACATCAACAGAGAAATTTAAAATTTAAAATGTCTGTATATTGGAAGAGGTTCCGCAGTCCGAAACAAAAATTAATTCTCAAATGTCTATATTAATAAACCTTCTAGGCTCTCGTCACACCCAGTTTCGTTCACTTCAAGTTGTTTTGATTATGGGCACAGCTGAAGCCATTTAACATTTCCGCTTTCAACTAAAAGTTATTTTACAAAACCGATGCCAAAAAAAAATATGCAAAGTCTTAGTTTTGCAATAATCCATAAGCATCTAATAAGCGGATTTGCTTTTCCATAAAAGAAAAAAATCCAAGTTTCCAAAACTGCGTGCCCACTGCTCTCTGCTTCTCTACAAATATACACACATTTTCATGACACGTGAAGGGCAAAATAGAGAGGCGAGGAAAGACATCGAAATGCCAAAGAAGGGTTTTAGCTATGTACATGTATCTCTTCTGGTCAAGTCACCCAGCGTCCAGCCATCTGACACCCTGTTTAAAAGCATCTAAGTCTACAACGGCCGCCTTGAGCGCCCAGTGCGCCAGAGTGTAGGAGGCAGAGCGACAGGCGAGGGTTCATGCTCCGCTCGGGCCCAGCTTCCAGCCAGGCGAGCCCGCGGCTCGGTGCGCCCTCCCGGCACAGCCCTGCGCGCTCCTCGCCGCCGGCCAGGGCGCGTCAGCCCGCCAGGCCCTGGCCGCAAGACAAATGGTGCGGCGCGTGGGTCTCGGCGGCGGCGCGGAGGAGGCGGGCAGAGGCGAAGGCTAAGGAAGATCTAAGGAGGGGTCAAGCCATCGCTCATGCGAGCCTGAAGCGGCCGCTGACCCGGCCCTTAATGAGGCGCTTAGGGCCGAGTCCACACCTAGCGCAGCAGGAAAGGAATGATCTGGGCCATTGTTAGCTGGCCCCAAATAGCCAGAAAATTAAGGCTTCTCTAACAACTTAAATGTATTTCAAAAATTCTCTGGCCATAAAGATAATCGTCACAATAAAGTGGATTGGAATATACTGGTTTTGGGGGAGGCAGGGCAGAGAAAAGTGAAATTGAGTGGGGATGAGGAGGTAAGGGGACAATAACCAGCAATAGATTTCCCGCCCCCTCCTCCCCCGCAAGACCGGCTTTGGTTTCTGCAAAGGGTGCCTAGGCTCGAGGTCTTCTTACCTGCTGGGTGAATGCGGCCTGCGGGGATGAGGGGGACTTGCTGGGGGCTCCTAGGGCGCTCTCGGCTTTTGAGTCGCAGGGTAAATCCTTTGAGTCAGGTTCCAGGGGTGTGTGGGCCAGGCCGAAGCCCTCGTCTGCGTCGGCCATGGTGTGCCCGTGGCCCTGTGCCCGCGCGGGGTCCTGCTCTGAGGACGGGAAGCAGAGAGAGAGAGAGGTGCAGAGAGAGAAAAGAGAAGGTTGGAATCGCAGTTTTAGTGATAGGAAGGCGCAGTTGGGCCCCCAGTGGCCAGCTACCAGCACCTCTCCGTTCCCAGCTGAAGGACGCTGCAGAAAGTCCTGTTATTATTATCATTACTATTACTTTATGACCACGCACAATCTCTTGCGAAAGACCCCGGTCAGACCCAGAGCGGGCGAGGCCCGCATCTCCCCTGCGCAGGCTCCCCGCGATAAGCCAGCTGCCCGTCAAATTTGTCTGGACTTCTGGAAGAGCCAATAAAGATAAGGCCTGGGTATTTTTGGAAGCCATTGGGTATGAACCAAAAACAAAACAAAAACCTAGTGTCCTTCTGAGAATTTTTTTTTTCTTCGTCAAAATGACAGGCGGTCATCAGAGTTCTTTTGATTAAAACTCGCAATAGGAATATTTTCCTGCAGCAGGCAAAATGCCTAAAATAACCCGCCTCTTGCAAAACCAAAAACACAGGCGGGAAAGATTTGCAGATCGAGAGACCAGGTCCGAAAGAGAATTCATGTTCGTCTTTTATCAGTTACAGGCCTTAAAATTAAGTCTTTTAACATTAAGACTTTTCCCCAACCTTAAGCAACGTTAAAAATAAAAAGGAGCCAAACAGACCGCCAGGCAGGAAAGCGAAGCGGCCGCGCGGCCGTTCGGAGGGAGGCGCGGAGGGAGGCGCGCTGGGGGTGCCGGTGGCCAGCGTTCTGTCGCCCGCCGGGGGGTGCGCATTCTCCTCGCTTTCTTGGCTCTCTAGCCCGGGTCGGGCATTGTGTCGAGCAGCCAGGCCGAGGGGAGCTTCTCCGAGCTTCGGCCAGGCATGGCTTCCTGGAGCTGCAGGCCCAAGCTCGGGGTTGGCGAGAGCAAAATGGGTCCCAGATAAATCCTGGGCTTCTGGCGTTGCATTGGCCGCCTATGTTCGACGCAGCGCGTAGAATGGCCCGGGTTTGCAGGCATATGAGGTTGCAACACCAGAAATAACAACTGCAGAACTGTTCAAACCCGGATGAGCCTGCCTCCTGCTCTGATCTCCTCCCAATCTCCTCTACGTTCTCAAGTAGGGATTGCCTCCCTCAAAACCCGGGAAAACTGGGGAGGGGGCGCAAGGGACGGCCCCCAAGATCTTAGCAGCTGCTTAATTAAGCAAAAGGCTGAATCCCACCCTGGTCTGCAGTGGCCTGAGACGCAGAAATGGGGCCAAGGAGAAGGACAGTTTCTGAGGCCGGATTCCCAAGCAGCTTCGCTCACCACGCCCTTGGGGTTTGGGGAAGCAGTGATGGGAGCCCCGCAGCCTGCTCACAACAAAAGAAAGCGGGGCTGGCGTCCCCTACGTGTGCTCCCATTCCCCGCCGGCCGCGGGGACAATCCCACCCCGCGCCCTCGCCAGGGTCCTGGGGAGCTCGGGGCTGGCAGGGGCGAACAAGATGCGGTTTGACAGAACCAGGCCGCGCGTCCTGCAAACCTCAACGCCGCTCCCCCAGCCACGGCCGCCTCTCAGGCTGGCTCCACGCGCCGAGGAGCTCCTGGCTGCTCAAAATCTCTGCCAGCCAGCCGGGCCCTGCAGAAGCCAAGGCCAAGGCTGGAGTCCCGCCATTCATGCCTCCCGGAGCCGACGCGGCCGGCCGCTTCCTCCCGAGACTCCCGGGCCAGCTGCGGAGACGGTTACCTCGCTCGGTGAAGCCGGTGCATTCACCACATCCCTCCTTGCTCCTAGCAGGGAAGCTGGCGGCGAGGCGGGGGCGCGGGCATGTTGGCTCCGGGGCTTATGCGGGGAACTGCTTGCCCAGACTAGCGGCTACTGCTGCCTACAAAGGAGCACCCACTGCTGGAGCCTCGGCGGCGACTGCCCACCAACACACACCTCCTCCTCCGCTTTGCTCTCGCTCTCCCTACAGACTTCCAAGTTGTCAGGCGCCAGAAGGGCTCCAAAGAACGCAAACCAGCAGCCTCCGCAAGCACCCTCAATAGTATAACCTCAGTGCCCTGCAGCTCCCTTGCACCCCAGGGAGGGAAAGCTGGGGGACCAGAGGGAGCCGTGGGAATGGTCGAGTCCTTTCTGAGCACCGCTTTCAGGGTTAAAGTTCCGGAATCCGAGGTAAGAGTCTCTCTCTCTCCCTCTCTCTCTCCCTCTCTCCCTCTCCCTCTCCCCCTCTCTCTCTCTCTCTCTGTCTCTCTCTCTCTGAGAAATACAAGCTGAGCTCAGTGACGTTGGGCTGCCTTGATGCTTACAAAGTACTGAAATTGCCTATCCAACTAGCTCCCACTGCGCACTGCCTGCCTCTGCCTCTCTCTCCCTCTCTCCCTCCCTCCCTCTCCCTTCCCACTCCTCCCCCAACCACTTTTTCCATTAGATTTCTCGAACACTCAAATCACAACACGACTCTCAAACCCAGACCTGGAGATCATCCCCTCCTCTCCACCCCCTTCCCAACCTCCATCCATCTCTGCTGCTCTAAACGCGGCTCGGTGGCTGCAAAAAATCCTGCACAAATCATCGCAAACCCGATCGGCTTCTGCCCGGGAAGTAATCTCGGTGACGCGGGCTGTGCAGAGAACGGAGTCTGAACGCACTACGCGTGCACACACTCGCCGCGCGCCGCCTCTGCAGCCTCGCCCGCGTTCTTTCTCCAACGCTGACCTCAAGACGAAAGCTGCCTGACCCCGCCTGGCCCAGCTGGCCGCCGCTAGCCGCCCTGACATCTTTCCCCCTCCCCACTCATCACCCCGACTCTTAGTGACTCCAGGGTGAAGGCAGGGTGAAGGTGCGTTGGGATGCGGGCCGAGATCAAAGATGCCAAGAAATCGCCGTTGCGCCCCCACCCCCCAGAGCCACCAGACCTCCCTGGCTGGAGGTGTACACAAGGCAGTGCCCAGTTTTATTAAAATAATCAAACAGTCATTGGGGACTGGCTGGGGTTTTCATCTCCACTGGCTCCTCTCCCTGCCCTCCCCCTCTCTGAAATGTATTATTTTGAGGGTCGAGTTGAAGAGGTCAATAGAAGCGTAAACACAGTCACTAGGTCAGCCTGAGCAGACCCAGATTGGAGCATTGGTGCTGGGAATAAATGTCAGGGGTCCCATTCTGTTTCCCACCCTCGTCTCCTGTAGCCCCTTCACCCTGTTCTTTTCTAGAGCTCTGATTAGAGACTTAGGCCTGCCAGGCCAAGGTCTGGGGAGAGGGATGGAGGAAGGAGAAATGCTCTGGAGGTCAGCAGCCACCACGATGTAACCCTCTGTGGCTCCTGGTCTAAAATCCCAGGGCAGGCCTGACACACTGTTGCAAAATTCCAAAGTGGATTGTCCAACCCTAAAAGTTGGGTAAGCAGGGAGAAAACTGACCCAAGCATTTGCCACAGTTCTCACTCCACCTTCCAGGTTTGTTTGCAAGCAGCCTTTCGCCGAGGCAGTTTATTTATTTGTGAAAACACCCTCACTCTTCCAAGATGTCAGCTCAGAGGACTTTGGGCTTGCTAAGGAGGCGACCCCGGCCAAAGACGGAAAACAAACACGGCTTCAGGATGCGCCTGAATCTCCGCATCTCTAGCAAAAGGAGGGGAAATCCAGAAAGACCACTTCAATCCTTCTAAATTCTCAGAGATTTGCGGATAAAATAAATTCCTGTAAAGAAGCTGCAGCCCCCGCCCGAAAGGGAAAATCTGGACTCTCCCAAGTAATTGCCCAGCCAGATTCACTTAGTCTGCAGAACGCGGGCCACCAAGAGAAATTGGGATTTTGAAACCTCGAGGGGGAATCTGTTCTCTCCAGGTGGCACTCGAAGGCAAAATGCAGGGGAGTGCATTCTTATTTGGATGGTGGAAAGGAGCCAGGCTGGGAGGAAAGATTCAGCAGGGCTGTGGCGGGAAGCTAGGAGGCTGTGAGCAGGCGAAGTATTGAGAGAAACCTATCCCTCCCCCCACCCCAACAGCTCTCCAGGGCGACACTCACCTCCAAAAATGCCACCTCTTCTTTCCAGCGCAGAAGCCAGGAGTAGCGCCTCGCTGGGGAGAGGGGTTCAGGTGAAGAGTTTGGAAAGGACCCTCAAAAGAGACCCCGTTTAGGCCAAGCCTTCTTCCAGCGTCTGTCAAGAGTAGTATGTACCTCCCAGCTCGAAGTTGGTTTGTGGTCTTCGACAAATTAAATATTACTGTTTATTACCAGGCATACCCCAATAAAATAAAGAGGCAACCAGGCGATACCGACTATCTCACCAGCCGCTGCACCTATAAGACTTGGAGACGTCACGAGTCACGCAACCGGCCCGGGCGCTGTCACGCTCGACTGGGGGGCAGCGGCGCGAGGTTAATTTCTCTCCGTCCTCGCCTCTCAGTCCCGGGTCTGCACAGCCACCAGTCTCAGGCGCCTCGGCCACGGGAATAAATAAAAGAAATAAACAAACCCAGAGTCCTCTGGGGAAATGGGGTGGCAAACATCGGACACAAATAGAGCCAAGATCGATTTTCTTGGGGGGGGGGCTCTTAACGAAGGGGGATTGGGAGCTCTTAACGATGGGAAGTGGGAGCCCACCTCAGCCCCCGATTGGAAAGAAATCAAGTTGTTACAGGTGGAATGAGGTCTCTTAGAGGAGGCAAGACAATCTTATTATTTAAAAATTATTTTTTTTCAAGGAGGAGCCCTCGGTAAATGAATATTGAGGCGCCTCTAGAGAGGCGCTAGGCTAGCTGGCTAGGTTTGGGACGCGATAACTCGGTGCCCGCTCCCAGACCTGCACAGAAGCAATTACTGGGTTATCGCGGAGGGGAGACAGAGACGTTAAGACGTAGAGAGTCGTCCGCAATCTTTCTTGCTGAGAAAAAGTCCATTCGCAAGCTAGGTCCGGGGATGCAACTGGTCCCAGCGTGGCCCAGCGGGGGCGGGGTGCGAGTGGGTGGTGGAGTGGGGGTAGAGAGGAGTGATTCCTGCGGAGAAAAATTATAGCGCCGGGGCCTGCAGAGGGACGAGGCGCTCTATTTTGTTTTGTAATAACGATTATTATTTTTTGTCTCGTCAATGGACATGATTTCTAAGCAGCCTCCTGGCGGATGCCCGCAAGCTTTTGCGCGCAGCTGGAAATGCTATAGGTTCAGTTGCGAAACGTACTGCGTAGACGCCCCCGGCGGCACCGAGAGAAGAGCTAGGTCTGCCTAGCACAGAGCGAGCGAGCGCCGGGCCTTCTGGAAGGGTAAGTTCCCCGCCAAGAGGCCCCGAGGGAGCCAGACGTCGGAATCTGGACTCGCCCCCAGCTTCGGGGTTTGATCCCGGGTTTCACGCGCTCCCAGCCCCCAGGGCTTTCCGAAGCACGGCCTGGCTCCAGGCCCGGTCCGTCTGGGGCTGGAGCGGCAGCGAAAAGTGCAGGAACGCAGCCGACCGAGCAGCCCCAGGAGCTAAGGTCAGGCCCGCGGGGAGAGCGGGCAGTGGTTTCCAGCACTGGACGCGAGCGCCGGGGCCAGCGGGACTGCAGACTCTGCCGCTTCGAGCAGGCAGAACCAGCGTCCCTCCTCTCGGCCAGGCTGCAGGGGCTTCCCCGAGCTTGGGTTTCGTTTCCCAAGTTATTAATAATTATCTTTTCCCCAATCTGAGGTCCGTTGGGTGCAGCGTTTGCTCCCAGATGCCAAGAGAGCAACGCGAAATCCTTCGCCCAAAGCCTCCAGACGAGTTCCTATTTGACATCTCGGCCAAAGTGGGCCAGAAACGGAGGCCTGGGCTCCGCTGGGGCTAGAAGGGTAAGGCGAAACTCCGAGAGGGGCGAGTTCCTTTCCGTTTGGTTCCCTTCTCTCGCATCCCTTGGGCAGGCCCGGCAACCACCCTGACTGGCTCACAAAGAATTCTGCAAACTCAGCTTCCTGGACCCGCTTTCCCAGGCGCTCCGGAGGGCGCACCACGGATAGAATAAACCAAAGACCTCAACTAGATTTGAGAAGCTCCGTTCTTTTCCCCAATCATTGGGCAGTGAACCCGAGAGAGAGGCTGCAACACGCAACCTCCCTTCCTTCTTTCGCAGGACCAATGCTTTCCCCGACCTGCTCCCAGCTCGATTTTCTCACGAAATGTATTTTCCTCGTTTTGCCAAATTCCTGCCCTGATTTTAATACTGCCATGGATAGTAGAGCAGAGGTTCCTATTTTAAAGTCAAAAACAAAACAAAAGCCAGGGCCAACCGCTGTCGATCATTTTTCTTCACTCTTTCTGTTTTTAAGAAAGTCACCTCCAAAACCACCATATTTCTTTCCTCTCAAAAGAGAACTCGCTTAAGAATCTACCCCCTTTCCAAATTTTCCCCCAACGTATTTGCCCCTGACTCGGGTCTCTACTGAAGGCAGAAAGTAGGGAAAAGTTCGGATAGGACTGGGAAAACTAATAACAATTATAACAGTAGAAATGATGACAAAACTAAACTTTGACCAACTCATTTTGTGAAAGCGAGGGTCAAACTGAGGGTGGGAAGTTCCCTCATTTCTCAGGGGGTCACTTTCCCTCCTGCCTAGTTAAATCTGGCTCTATTATATTTTTTCCAGGACTGCAGTATCTCCCTTCCCAATGTTTTATTGGGTTGCTAGCCACCCCCCCTCTGACCGGAAGGATCTGGGAAGAATACTAGCTGTTGTTATTTTAATATACAATATTCCCCAATATTTGCACTAATAATTATTACTCCTTATTGTACTTATTATTATTCATGTTGGTGCTGTTTCCTGTGCTTTGGAAATATTCCTCCCCACTTCCCCAAGTTTGGTGGATGAAATATTTTTCCCCTGGTCAGGGTAGTGAAATGAGAAATGGCAGTGGAAACATCCTTCTGGAGGCCCAGCTGAGACATGAACGCTGGAGATTTGCACGCTCCAAAAGAGCAGAGAAGGCAGTAATAAGTTGCTCGTGGGATGCAAAGGAGCTCTGTTCTTGCCCCCTCGGATATGAGGAGTCCCCAGTGGAGAAGAAGGGTGAGGGTCTTGAGCTGGGAGAACCCTGAGCCGCCTCCTATCCTGTGGGCTGCACTGAGCATGAGAACTCCAACCATAACTGCAGCCCAGAACACGTAGAAAGGCCTCGGGGTATAGACACCATGTCTGCATAGTCAGCATGTCCCCATAGCCCCAAAAGATGTGGGGAGAAATATACTGAATTCCAGGGCTCTGATCCGTTAAGATAGAGACTCAGGCTAATACCTCCAGGTCTGGGATGCAGGCGGGGGCCTGTCTGGATACCCCTTCCTCAACTGGAGGGTGCGATGGAAACTTGGGAGCCCACTGCTCTCTGGGGCTCGGGAAAGACAAATTTTCTTTGGCAAAGGGAACAGTGTTGCGCTGTCGACACGGCAGACTATTTTTCTTGTTCCCTCACAAGGAGGTGGGGGAAGAAAAGAAAGCAAGAAAGAAAGGGAAATTAAATCCACACGTGTTAAGCTCGCTCAAAGGGCGGGATTCAAAACCAGAGAAGAAACTGCGACTCCAGTTCTGGCTGCCCACGGGCCTCTTTCCAGCCAGCCCGGGCCTCACAGAGCAAGGAGTCCCCACTGGAGAGAATTCGATCTGATGTTTCATAAAGCGCTTTATTTAAGGGGGAAGGGGCGATGGTTCCTCTTGGTCTACACCGCAGAGTCAGAACTCTTAGCGGCAAAGAAAACAAAGGAGATAGCAACTGTGAGAATAATTTCCCCCTTTGAGAAATCTCAGCTTGATATCTCCCTGTCACCCAGTGATTCGGGTAGCATTCACCCTGTGGCCAAAATGAGCCAGGCCAGTGATTTTGGAAATTCCTAAGGTCTGATCAGACTTTCGGACTTGGGCCTACCTGGGTCAAGAGAATCTAAAAAGCTGTTATACTGATCGTAGAATAGCCAGCTTAGTCTGCACGGCTAACCCGGCATCCCTGGGTCCTCTCTTTCAGCGAGAAACTCGCCAGGGAGGAAGCTACAGGCCCAGTTGCAGGGAGGCGCTCTGTGCGCGGGCAGACAAGGGGGGGCGGATGGAGGCGGCCACCTCTTCTGGAGCTGCGAGTGAAGACTCTAGTAATGACCTTGAGGAGGTGAAGGGAAGCGGGTGGGGGTGCGGGTGACGAGGGCGGCCAAACCCCAAACTGGAAGGATCCGTCACCGAAGCGATTGCTTGGTCGAGACCTCTAATTTTTCTTCCCTTTCAGCCTGGGCCGCGAGCACCGCAGCAGGTCTCCTCTGGCCTCCTGGTGCTGGGTTTCTGGCCTTTGGGGGCAGCCCCGACAGAAGAGTCCGGAAGCGGGGACCCCAGACGTTCTTGCTCCCCAGCACAATCACTCTCGCATAACACTAGGGGGAAACTGACGGAGGCTCGCCCTGGGGTGGAACTGTCAGAGGTTCCTGGAGGAGAAGTTCCTGGCGATTGTTTCCGCAAGGGCCCTTGGGTTTCCTGGTCACCATGGCAACCCCGAAGTCATGTCGAACGCTCTCAACAATGGGGCGCCGGGAGGACAATCGCGCACTTTTGCCGCGCGTTCTGAGTCCTGCAAGGCGCTTCCGCCCGTCGCTCTTGGCTTTCCGGAGCCTCTTTAGTGGATTCAACACGCAAGGGATTGAAAAACTCCCCCTTTTTTTTAAACGGAGGAGAAAAATCAAGATTTAGTAGAATCTCTACCGGGTAGGTTGGTGTCTTGAGTAAAAGCCCCCACTTTGAGTTCGGAGCGATGACCTCAGGTACGCGCGCGCAGGCAGCGGGCTGGATGCTTTTATCGAAGCCGGCACCTCGAACGTCTCATCCAAGGACCTGGGTCTTTAGGAGTCTAGCAGTCTCTTCACATCTACTGCCCACCCCATCTGCACCCGACGCTCCCCGCATCAGTCGAAGCAACCCTTTAGCTTGCCTGAAATAACTTTTCCTAAATGGAAGAAGAAAAGTCGGGAACTAGAAATTGTGGCATTAATGTCTGCAAGGTCTTTATTGAGGGAAAGAAATTATACTTTTCTTTTTAGGGAAAACATTTTCAATTGTGGATATAATACAAATAACATTAAAATAATATTTTGGGGGTGCATTGCTTTCTTCTTGAACCTACGGGGGCGGCGGGGGGGGGGGGAATGCCCCTCTTCCTTTTGGGGGTGGACAGTGGACAGTACAGGCCGATGTTTCTGTTTCCGTTTTGGAGGCAGCAAGTCTGAGAAAGAACCAGGGCATTGACCAGCTCTGACTGCCCGGCTTGGCAGGGATCAAGGCAGCCAGAAGAGAGATGGCCTCGGAGAGAAGAGGTCCAGCCTGGGTGCCGGCAGAGGCCTTTGGTGGTGTGATGGGGACAACACCTCCTCTGGGGCCCTCCCCCCTTGTTTCACTCTCTGCGGTGACCCCCATCCTCTGAGGGCTGGTTAGGAAAGACAAAACTTAGCTTCTCTTCCTCTACTTTCAGAGGGGCGTCTAAAGTCCCCAAAAGCTCTGGGCTGGCTTGTAGTCCCCCCACCCACTCCACTCCAGGCTGAGTCCCAGACAGCCAGCAGGAGTTCCCTTAGCACACGGAACCCCTGTCTTCTTCCCTCCCCAGCATTTTGTGCTAATATTTTCAGAAGCGTCCTGCTTGTGTCCTTATAGCCAAAAAGAGAGAAATGTGGATATTTGAGCCTCAAAAATCTGTTAGCATTTGAGGTGCAATAATAGGTAACATTTACAGCAGGCCAGGAGCTGTTGTAAAAGGGTTTCACTCGCTCATTTAGCTCTAAATAGCTTTATGAGGAGGTGGCTCCTGGGGCTCTGGCCACGGCTACAGCCTGGTAGGATTTGAACCCAGGCCATCTGAATCCCGAATCCAGGAGCTCCTCTGTCTACAAGGCAGGGCTTCTCTACCACATGAGGAAAGGGAAGGGGAACCGGAAGGGGTCTGTTGAATTGAGTGCAAATGACCCTTTTTAAGCATCTAAAAGCACATTCAGTCTGAAACTGAAGGCAGATGCTCCTTTTAGTAAAGGCTTAGATGGATCGATTTCTATCCTGTATCCCTTCTTCCTACTCCCATTAGGGAAGCAGAAGGACCTAGAAGAGGGCCTGTGGGCATATAGCCCCAGATTCCTCAGCACTTAGCAGGATGAGAGGGAGGACGGGAGACGCCAAGGTTGTCTTCTCCAAACCTCAGCATCCTGTTCCCAGACCCTGGCCCCTATTCATCACAGCCTCAAGCCAGTACACACTGTCCCCTGGAGGGAGGGAAATAGGGTGGGTGGGGTTGAGGTGGGAGAGATGTTCCTGGCTCCGTTTTTTGAAACAAATAATTAGGCTCAGAGAGGGTGAGGACTTGCCTCGAGTCACACAGACTCTGCTGGAAATGCACCCAGTTCCTTGCCATTCCATAGGCTTTTCGCCTTCAGGTAGAGCCGGAAAGGGAACCCCAGCCGCTTCCCCCGTGGACGCTGGAGCTGCGCTGGGGAGTGCGCGGGCGGCTGTGGGCAGAGGCTGCTGAGGGCGCCCCTTGGAGGCGTGGAGCGGGCTGCGGGGCTGCGGGTTCCAGCGTTCCTTTTTGCCAGACACGCCGCTCTCAGGGTGGAGAGAGCGTGCCAGGTGCGGCCCTTCTGTCTTTGCGCCGCTCAAGACCGAGTGCGCTTCCTGGGGCCGCTGTCTCAAGGTCCCAGTGGTGGGTCTCAGGAAGGTCCCAGATCTCTTAGGGGCTCCAGATGCGCGCGACCCAGAGGGACTTGCACCTGGCGCCCGTCCTGCAGCCCCCCAGCACTGCCCCCCTGGCCTTCTTGCTTCTAGACCCTTCTCCCTGCCGCCTGTTTTCCCTGCCCACACCTCTCATACGCCTGCTTTCGGCGCAGCGCTGGCTGCCGCAAAGCCAAGTTAGGAAGAGAAAGACTTCTTTAGAAGGTGGGGGAAGACCCAAACCCTGGGAGGAGCGCCCCAAAGGGAGGCACAGGGTCCCCACTCTCCAACTTCCTCCTGGGACCTGCCAGCCCCCACGGCCTGCCAGGGACTGATTCTTCCCACTTCTGTGCAAAATGCGCTCTCTCTGAGGCTGCCACATCTCCAGGATCCCGGTGGTACCTCCCACGCCCCCCTCCCCCGCGGGACGGTGGCAGACAGACACCAGGCTCGGTGGTTTTGGGGTTTCTTCCAGACCTTTCACCGACCAGCTCCTCATCAACAACAGCTTCCCCAACGGCCCGCTTCACCAGCTCCCGGTGCTTCTTGGTGAGCGCCCAGGACCCAGGAGTGCGTGCCTGACCCCAGCACCCCTCCATCTGAGCACCGGCAACCCGCCAGACCCACTGCCTTCCCCAACCTCCCTCCCCGTCTCCATGTTGCAACAAAGTGCCGGTTCCCCCGCGCATCTGGAGAGGTGGGCTGTGTCTCCTTCCGCGTGGCTGAATGTGACGTTATCCTTGAGTCTCTCTGGATGAGTGTGTCATTTGAGGAGGAACTTGGTGTGTCTCTCTGCTGTTGTGTTACTTTGTGTGTGTCATTGTGTGTCCTTCCCTGAGAGAGGGCATTTAAAAATTTTTTTTTCTGTATACCTTCTTCTGTGAGTCTGCGTGTATGGGCCCTGAGTGTGTGTGGTGTAGCTTGCGTGGGTCTGTGTGTTGTTGTAGAATGTCCTATGTGTGTGCATAGCCTGCAGGGCAGCCACCACACAAACATCATCACGGGACAACTGGTGTCCTGGGCTCATAACCCGGGGTTCAGCTACCCTCCTTTTTTATTGGCCTCTTTTATGGTTATTATTTTTACCAGCAGCTCCAAGCGGAGGCCTTCGGGCGGGGCCTCCTGGAAGGCAGTCGCAGTTCTGCCCTTCAGCCAGGAGGCCACAGGGGCTGTCTACAGGCGCCCGGGCCACCAGAGTCTATATTTGGAAACAAATTCCATAGTCACTTCCTGGGAACTGGGCGAAAGGTGCCTGGGAGCAGAGGGGACAGTGTCATAAACGAAACTCCCCCCCTGCCCCCCAGTGCTCAGGGAAAGCCCCCACGCCCTTGGCAGGTTGAAAATGTCAGGTGCAAGAAATGTGCTGGGTACACACCACGACAGTAGTCGGCGCACAGTTACTTCTGCAGGCAGAGTCAAGGAGGTGGGATAGTTCATACACAAGCACACCTCACCCACTGGTCCATGGCATCCCCCCAGTTGTGCACACACTCCCTGCACACTCCCCTAGGGCCCTCCCCAGTCCCGGAAGGACAGAGGAGTTAACTCCAAATCCTAACCAAGTTTACTTCAAGGGATCAGGTACCGCAGCCAGGCTGCCCCCAAGTCCCTCACTCCCAGGGCAGCCTTTGACTTTGTCCCCCAAGTCCATGGGCCTGGATCTGTTCCCACAGCCCTGGAGATGCCAGCCTCTTGCAGCAAATCCTTCTGGGGCCCTGGCGGTCAGGGAGAGGGGGGCAGCGCTCACCCTCCCCAGCCCCTCGCTGAAAGCAGCAAGCTTCTGGCCTCAGCCACTTCTGCCCCTTGGTGCAGGAAGGAAGCTGGCTTGCCTGAGCCCTGTGTCCTGGCCCTTCCGATGCCACCATTCTGGCCCTCTGTCCCCAAGGGCTCAAGCAACAAGATGCCCTGGATCCAGCCACTTACCAGTCACTTATAGCACACACTGCATGTACAGATGCGGCAATCTGTCACACACGCGCACACAATCACGTCAGGCACAGTCACCCACCACATATCTCTGGGCAGTAATTTTGTTGCTCACAACACTGGCCAAACTCATCATCACACATTCACATACACACTGATTCCATCACACACACAAATGCACAGACACACTCCCATACTCAGTCTCACACAAGCTCACCCAGGCAGTTCCCACAAATACACGCCTGTTCAGTCACATCCACATACTCTCATACTCATTGTCCCACAAAGATGCACAACCACATGCACACACCGGGTCAGACTCACAATCATGGCCACACACAACCACCCACAGGCTCACACCTGCCCGTACATGGACATTAACTGAGTCACACAGTCACAAGCAGTCTTGCACAGAAAGCCACACACACAATTACAGTCCTTCACGCTGAGTCACACACACTAGCCCTTGTGTGCATGCATGCACACACTCGCTCCCATGCATGGCCGCACTCCCATCCATTCATTTGTGATTCGCATTCGGGTGCTGCGTCCGTGGCCCACCTTGGACCCTCACATCCTCCCCTGCAGCCTCGCACACGGTGCGCTCGGGCAGCTGCCCCTGCCCGGCCTGGCAGAAGAAATTGGGTGAGCATATCAGGAATCATTCAGCCCCAGCGTGGTGAGGTTCCTCTGGAGGGAACCCCTGTGTTCAACAGCCCCACCCAGGCTGGGAATCACCAATTCAGGAAGAGGAAGGACCTGTGGGTCTTTGCACAGGTGAAGGAAAAGCTGTCTTCAGCTCCACCCTCAACCCCCAGCCCACCTCTTCCCTAGCTGCCTGTCAACCCCCCACAGAGGCCCCAGGGCTTTGACACAGACACCTCCCAGGTGTGGGGACCTGAGTGGGCCCTTAGCAATAACTATTCCAACTCTTTAATTTTACTTAGTGGAAACAGGGCTAGAGGCACAGAGGTAGGGAAGGGAATTGCCAAAGCTCCCCAGGGGTTTGGACCAGAGTTGGGACTGGGACCCCCATCCCAGATTACCGGAACCAGGCCCCCCTCCCACTGTGAAGGTGCTATCACCATCCTTCCACCCACTGGTCAAGTGCAGCCCCCAAGGATGCCTGAGCTACTGGCCCCTAACAAAAATGAGGCATCAGATCATGTCCTGTCTCTGCTCACAGCCCTCCAAAGGGCATCTCAAAAGTCTTAGGATAAAATCCCAACTCCCTCCCATATCTGTAAGGCCTTGCTCGAGCTCACCCGTACCTGCCCCTCTCACCTCATCTCCTGCCCCTCCTTCTGTCTCCACATTCCACCCACCTCCTTCTCCTTCTCCATTCTCCATTTGCATCAACCTTTGTTCCTACCTCAGGGCCTTTGCACATGCCATTCCCTCTACTTCCAGCTCTCCTCATGGCCGCCTCCTATCATTTTTGTTATGCTCTTGTTTCTTATCTGTCTCCATCTCGGACTCTAAACTGCTGAGGCCAGAGATCATGGCTGTGTTATTCAACACGGCATCCATCCCTTTCACATAGTCAGCACTAGATAAATATTTGTTGAATAAGGTATATGAAGGTATTATAACAGATGGACTCAGAGCCAAGGATGTGGAGACACAGACAAAACATATATAAGGAATCAGTGAAGCACACAGGACTACAGAACTCTCCCCACTCCATGCAATAAAATAAGAAGTCTGAATAGTGATAAGTTTGGAGGGAAAAAATCCTGCAGCATCTTTTTGGCTTTCTGAGCCTCGAAGCCCTGAGCTGCTTCCTGTCTTTGTGTCCCAAGTGTCCCCCACCCTAGACCATCCCTCCCTTGTTCTCCAGGCCTTCCTTCTGTCCTCCCTTCTATCTGTTCCCAGGAGCCTGGAGAAGGAGCCAGCAGATAAGTGAAAGTGGTATTTTTATAAGCTGATAAAAAGCATGCTTATCTAGAAAGCTCTGTCCCATCTCCCCAAGTGTCCCTAATTGGTCATTTGCCCAATGCCCTCTCCATCAGGCTGCAGACACCCTCCCTGGCCTCCTTGCCTGTGTTCCATTCCCATCTGCCCTTCCCCCTCAGCGAGGGCTGCCCCACAGAAAACCTTCGCCTGGAAGACTTGAGACATCAGGAGGGAGGTGAGAGGAGAAGGGGAAGAGGGGTGCTGGAGAGGGAGGGTCCAAGCTTCCCCAAGTAGGTTGGCTGTGCCACTATTTAATGATGCCAACTATATTAAATTCTGTGCTCTAGCAGCCTCTTAAATCAGTTTATGGCCCATGCCAGACCCTGAGCTGTAATAATAATGGAAATGAAAGAAAGGATTTATGCACCATGGGTGTGGACCCGTCACTGGCAGAAAAGAAAGAGCTGTTTCTAGCTGATCTTGCTGGCCTGTTGCCCACCCTCTGACCCCCTGTCTTCCCTAGGTGGAGGCTCCCAGAGGCAGGGTGGAGAACTGGGCTCCTGGGGCTGGGGGGCGGGGTGGGGAGATTTAGGGGGCTGGGAGAAAAGTCAGCTTAAAAGGAGCATTTACTGGGCTTTCCTCAAATCGATTTTTCCAGACTAGTCTCTCCCTTTCTCTCTCTTGGGATCATGGAGAAGAACTTTCTGGTATTATATTTATATTTCCTATATTATATTTAGAGAAGATCTAGACCCGAGTTGTGGAGAGAGCGAATCACTGGGGTGGAAAAGGCCTAGAGAGGAGGCCAGGCATCGTGGTCCAGCTCCAAGCATCGCCTTGGGTTCAAATCCTGACCCCGTCACTTCCTGGTGGTGTGAACAGAGCAAGTCTCTTTGCCTCTCTCAGCCTCAGTGTCTCAGTCCGTACAATGGGTCTCATAAGAACAGCAGCCTCAGGTGGTGGTTTGAGGGAAAAAGAAATGATGTAATATACATCAAACACTTGGCACCGGCTTGGAGTAGGGCTTGAGAAATGTGAAGAATGCCAATCCTTTCAAGATGAGTACAGACAGGCTCACGGAAGGCGTAGCCTATGGCGGTCGGAGGAGGGGGCAGAGGAGGGCAGGAAATGGACTCGGCAGCCATGTGTGTAATGGGCCCCCTGTAAAGTTGGCACCAACCTACGTATCTGGGAGGGGGAGCTGGGCCTCCTCTGACCAAGGTTTCTGTGGAATGGGAGGCAGGGCAAGGACAGAAGAGGGAGGTACAGAAAGTGCATGGCTTGGTCTGGAGAGCCCAGAGACCCTTGGCCCCAGTTCCAGGGTTCAGGGAGGGTCAGTGGCTGTTCTTTAGTCATTTCATTATTGTGGGGCCAAGGTCCTCGCTGGGCTGCTGTAGCTACCTCCCCGTATCTCTGCTAGGCACTTAAGAACCTATGATGTAACCATTGAATTCCAGTCCGGTGCCCGTGGGAGACAGCCCTTCTGGGTTGGGAACTGTGTCACTGTTGTCTCCCAGCTCCCAGACCATCAAGAAAATGCTCATCGAGTGAATGGCTGAAAGACTGAGTGGAGACCGGGACCCCTGGCTTTGTAGTCCCAGCAACCGGTGTCCACGAGGCCAGACTCAGGACTAGGAGTGCGAAGGTACTGTTTTTCTGCCAATTGTGGCACAGTTCTCACTTCCTGAGTTCCCCCTCATCAAGAAACTAAAAGAAAAGACTTGGGGCCTATGGAAGATTGATTGCATTCAATGACCCAATTTTGCACACCACCTTATACCCACGCCCTAGGGTAGCCCCCTCCTACACTGACTGTGGACTTGGCCTCTGTGACTTGCTTTGGCCACGGGACAGTAACAACCTTGACACCTTGTACATTTCTACTCTCTTGTCCGTCTGCCTTCTCCATAAGCAGCTGGACCAGCCTGCTGGAGGATGAGACACAGAGCCGAGTCAGCTCAAGGCCCTAGATAAGGAATAAAGCCCAGCTGAGATCAGTAAAGTCACCCAGTTGACTGCAGCTGACCACAAACACCTGAGTAAGCCCCAATGGGCAGACCCATCCAGCTAATTTATTAAATTTTAATAAATAAGCTTTACTTTTGTAAGACACTGCTGTTGGTGGTTATTTGTTATGCAGCGTTACCGTGGAAGGAGATAACTGCTACAGAAGCCTGAGCTGAATCCAGCCCTGACTATCTCCACAATCGAATTTTTGCCCAGGAAAGGAGTTTTAAAGTTCCAGTTGCAAAATTTCAGGTCCCGGCTTTAATTTCAAGAGTTGGTTATTTAAAACATTGGAAAGGGATTGGTGCTTCTGGCTTCAAACCATGGGAAGTGGAGTGGACAAGGAGTGAGGGACAGCTCCTGGAAGGCCAGGTCTACACCGAAGCAGTTTCCCGGTTCATTGAAAACACACAGTCCTGGGTTTAGTGAGGCAGGATGATGAGCTCCTTCTGAGAAAAACAATGGCAGGTTTTTTCATAGACCAGTTGTCATAGCACAAATGCTTCCTCCTCTGGCTACAGCACTCTGATTTTCCCTAGGCAGCAACTCCTTCCTCACTCTCATAACCCAACAGATGGCCAATTAGCATATTCCATCCCCCAGCCATGATGATTGGTTCAACAAGAGGTGTGTGTCCAAATTCTATCCAATCAGAGGTTATTGTGGGACTTTTGCTGGAAATATTGGGAAGAGAAGGCCTCTTTCTACCGGACTTGGAGTTTTAAATATGGAAAGCCTAGTGTTGCTGGTCGCCATCTTGTTCCACCAGGAGAGAGCCTGCCCAGATGGGCAAACGGCCTGCCATCCCTAGGACTGTTTTCTCACACGTAAAAAGAGGATAATAATTGTGTCCCCTCATAGAATTCTTGTGAGGATTTGAATGAGATAGTAAATGAAAAGTACCAGGTGAGTGATCCACAAATGTTAGTTCTCGTGATTAATTTGGTGCAGCCATTGGCCTAGATCCATATCTGATATTTAACCTGTAACTAAAAATGAGCAGATATAGGTCAGCATCTCTGTGATGCTTTCCACATGCACATTGATGCTGGTAAACATATTGTATGTTTACTAGCACATCTGTATACTCCCAGATGTGCTAGTAAAAATTCAAACCGGTCTTTCCAAGCTAAGAGAATCCTGACCCTAATTGGGCATGCCCTTTAGCTTGCTATGTGAGGGGAGGTTTGAAATGAGCCTCTCTGAACTCTCCCTGGCCTCCAGAGGCCCAGATGTGGCCGCTGCAAATGTTCCTGCCTACCATGAGCATTGGTTAAGTTTGGGTTAAGTTTATTCTCAGGGCCATCCTCAATGCTTCCTTACCCTCCAGGTTCCTTCTGAGGACTGTGAGAATCTGTTCAATGCTCCCCTGCTAGCTTCTAGTAGTTTGCCGGCAATCTTGGGCGTTCCTTGCCTTGTAGACCCATCACTCTGATCTCTATCTCCTGTTTACTTGGTGGTTCTCCTTGTGTGCGTGTCTGTATCCAAATTTCCCCTTTTTTATAAGGACACCAGTCATATTGGATTAGGTCCCACCCTAATGACCTCATTTTAACTATATTACCATTGTAAAGACCTATCTCAAAATAAGGTTACATCTTGAAGTGCTGGGAGTTAGGACTTCAATGTATGAATTGGGGGGGGACATAATTCAACCCATAACAAGGGTGTTGTACCATCTGTGCTCACCCACAGAGCATGTCCAGACCTGCGGGCACATTTCCAGTGTCTGGATAACTAAAATCCACAGCCATGGGCCATAGGGACAGCAAGAGGGCAATGCCCATGCGGCAGGCATTTTGAAAAAGGAAGACAAACAAGCAAGGGAGCCGATGATTTGAATCTGGATCTGTCTCTCCCGGTGTGCCCTTGGATGAATTACTTATTCTCTCTGAGCTTCTGCTCCCTCAGTTGTAACACGGGCTTGATGGGAGAGGAAAGGTGTTGCAAGAGTTAAATGAAGTCATGCAGGGAAAACGAAGGTGCCTTGCAGGTGACTGATGAACAATGTGGTTTAGAGTCCACAGATCTGGGTTCAAACCCTGGCACTGACAACTACAGACCACATGGCCTTGCTAGGTTGACAGACTCTCTGAGTCTCAGTTTCCTCACATCTAAAATCAAGATAATTTCAGGACTCATCTCATCGTATTAGGGAGATAGTTAAGTGACAATAATATGTGTCAGGTACATTCTTGCAACCTACCAAGTGCTCAGTAACTCTTAGTGATTTCCCCCATTTTTTTCCCCTGATGCTTATTTTAATGCCAATTTTGAAGAATAGATTAAGTACACATACACTACGGTGTACATACTCGGAGTTGAGACTTCTCGAGCAAGACTCATCACCCAAAATTTCTGCTGCAGATCACTTGACTCAAGTCTCCAGGAAAAGGCTGGACACATTTCTTTGGAAAGAGGAAATTTCCATCAGCTCATGCTGCATTCCCAAGGAAGTGTCTGTAAAGTGGCAGCAAATGAAGCTGAAATTGTAAAATGCCTTCAGCAGCTCAAAATCCAAAAGCAAGGTGCTGGTTCAAACATCTGGAGATATCTAGGCATTGTTTTATGACAACACACCTGTAGGCTGTCCTAGTCCAGTTTTTCCACCATCCACCCCTCTTCCGCCCCCATAGCTCATAAAATAGCCATGCTTCGATTTATATGAAGAGACAGTGAATGAATGTGTGTTGATCCATCCCCTATGAGACCTTAGTAATTTACCTGGAACAACTTACATTTCAATGAAATAAGATGTTTGCACAGCCTGCGTGGATCGTGGGGACATCCTCTTTTCCAAGAAATATTGGTCTCTACTTATATCAAAGCCTTATTTCCTCTTCCACACCCTAAAAAGACAGCAAACAGTAGGGGCATGCAATATACCACGAGACCCCCAGGAGGGTATTAAGCAATAATGGGAGATGGTCTTGCTCGAAGCTGACTTGTAGTTTCTCTCCCGCTGGATTATGAAGGCAGTGCAAAGGGTGGCCCTAAAGTCAGGTGGCTTGCATAAGGGTTGGGAAATCTGAACTAGGGCCCTTCATCTCTCTGTCCACATTCTGTCTGAGGGTCATTACCATCTGCTTGGAGCTGGGTGGCCAGAGTCAGGCTGGTGGTCACTCACACCAGCTACAGCCCAATTTCCACATCTCAGTAGCCCTGGTCAGTTGCCTGGAAGGTGCATTTATGTGGCCACTTGTGGATTCAGTGACCCTTTCTTTAGACTCCAATATTGCAACACCTCCTGGCCCACACACCATCTAACAACTCATTTCATCGACATGGAGGAAAAAGGATGGTGAAGCTTTTTGCAGGCTCTAGTATGATGTGAAAACAACCGAATATCTCTTGACTAAGGGCTTGTTGGAGGGTAGTGGGGCTGAGAAAGGGATTCTTGAGGCCAAAGCACATTTTCAATGGAGCTTGGTAGCTGGATCCCCTGTGTAGGGCATTAATGTGTCATGGTTCAGAGCATAGACAAGCAGACTTGAGTGACCATGGGTAGGATACTAAACTTCTCTGACCCTCAGTTTCCTCTTCTGCAGAATTGACATACCAGTACCTCCCTTCCTTCCAGGACTGCTGAGAGGACTAAGTAAGATATTCATGTATAACACTTAACACACCACTGACAGAGGGCCGCCAGATGTAGGAAATTACCATCTTTCTCTCTGTGGTCCATGTGTAGAGCTGAGAAAACTTCCTTCCCTTATCCCACAACAAAGTGTTCAGGTCTTTTAATGGGGAAAAAAAAGCCAATCCTGAATAGATTGTTTCTCAGCTTCAGTGACTTTGTCTGAAAAGATGAAACTGTGAACAGCCACTGTGGAAGGCTATTGCAAGGATTAGGGGTAAGACTGGGGTGTGCCTGGCACAGCAGAGAAGCACGATAGCTGGAAATTGAATATAATTCCAATTATAAGTGGCAAATGAGATCAAGGAACCCAGGGACTGAATTAATTCACTGCTATTCCCATAACATCCCCTTTCGGCTCAAATATCAGCACTTAGTTACTGCCCACTGGTCTGTGGTTGAGAGCATCTTTTCTACCCATTTCCCTGGACCAACTGAAAGAGATTTCACAGACGTAGATCTTCACCATCCCTGGAATTCATTTAATGCTCTAACTCCATCTTATTCCAAAATCAGCCTCCAGGGCTCTCAAGCAGGAGCTTGTAATTTAAATAAATATTGGCTGAGTGTCTATAATATGCCCAGAACTACTCTTGGTGCTGAAGTTACAGCAGTGACCAAAATCAACAAACATCTCCGCCCTCAAGAAGCTTATATTCTAATGTCATGCTGCTCAACCATGAATGAAGAAGGGGCTTGCACAACTCAATATTAACTACACCATCTCTAGCTTTCTCTCAAATGCTATTCTGGAAAGGACCACGAGGGTCTTTATTTGCAAAGTAAAGAGTGGACTCTATCCATATGGAGAGGTAGATAGAAATACATATACACATACAAATACATAGCTTGAGATACAGAAAAGGATTTGAGCACTGACGCCGTATCCAACATTTTACTAAATGAGCGACTTACTTTAACTCAAATTTAATCCTCACAACCACCTATGAAATAGGTACTGTTATTGTCTCCTGTCTATGGATGAGAACCCTTGAGCTTCAGAGAATAAAAGTGATTTGATTTAATAAATAATCACTTCAGGACTCCACTATAATTGGTGTAAGTTCAGCTTCTGAGTAAAACCTCGGTTATTGGAATGGATTAGAGGGGATGAAGTACATTCAGACAAGTTGGAATATGGAGCAACGGTAATGGTTTGAGTGTAAATGGTTAAATAAAGGAAATCAGGACTTTTATGTTTTTACAGGAAGCTTGCCTTCCTGAACAAATCTTAAGAGTGACCCAAATATGTAAATGGATGTATGGAGACGCACAGAGCCGAATGTCACCTAAAATGGTCTGTGGGCTAAAGGTGACCCTGAAGAGTCACACGGTCTTTGAAAACCCAACGCTCATAAAAGCTTGGTCCAGGAGCCTCATGAAACTGTGAGCCAGTAACACGGAAGACTTGGATGAGCTTCCTCTAAAACCCGCTTCCCTGGAGCTCACAGAAGCCAGAGGCTTGGAGCAATGCTATACTAGATGTCTAGTGAAAAAGCCACCACCTTCCGAAGGAGTCAATGTTTTTCTCACGAAAATGCGCGTGGAGACATCAGGCAAACCCCAAAAGAGGGACATTTTCCAAAACAACTGGTCCATACGCTTCCAAGATGTATCGGTCAAGAAAGACAAAGTAAAGATAAGAAATCCTTCCAGATTAAAGGAGAACAACGTGTCCACTAAATGTCTGCCTGACCCTGGATTGGATTTTGAATTGGTGAGGGCAGAGGAGGTGAGATAACTACGAAGACCATTACTGGGGCAATTGATGGAAATGAAATGTGGATTTGGTAATAGTATTGAATCAATATTGTGTTTTCTGGTTTTGGTAATTGTGCTGTGATTACATAAGACAACATCTTTGTTTTCAGTAAATACTCACTGTTGTATTTTAAGTAAAAAGGAACAATGTCTCTAACTTGGATGGTTCATTAAAAATTATTTGTGTGTATGTATGTATATACATATAAGTATATGTGTGTATATATGTATATAAATGTGTGTATATCTATCCATTTATGTATATAGAGAGAGTTGGTTGGCTGTAAGCCCAGAGCATCCGGTGACTACTATCTGGAATGATCTTATCTAATGATGAATCCAACAGAGAGAAACAGAGCCAAAAGAGGAAGAGGCATTGTTGATGTCCTTGATCCAAATATGCCTGAAGCCAACTTGCCCTTAGGCTTCCCAATTTAATAATCCAATGAAATCCTCCCCTTTTAATTTTTTTTTTTGCTTAAGCCACTTTGAGTTGTGTTTCTATCAATCGAGTGAAGTAAGCTGAGAACTGCATGGGTCCTGTTGATGATAGCTATATTATCTTACATGACTGCTATGTTACAGACACTATGCTAGTCAACAGGTGTACAAAGATGAATAAGACCCAGTCCCTACTCTTCAGGGTCTCACTGTGGTCTAATATGGAGATGGACCTATCACAAACTATTACAATGCAATGCCCTCTGAATTTTCTCAACCTATCCTCCTTGCTTGAAATAGCCTCTCCTCTTTTTTCCACCTATCCAAAATCTCATCTCATTCTGGCCTGGAGGGGCCAGTGCAAGTTCACCCTCCTTCATGAGCCTTCGTTGTTTCCATAAGGATCAAACCGTCAAACATTCACTTATGTGAGGGACAGAATATGACACTGAGTACCCGACCTTGCCAACAGTATTCACAGCTTACGGGGGACGAAATGTATAGAGACTGGTATGTAATAATAATTGAGAAATGTTTTTGGAATTTATTAAATCGTATAAATAGCCTAGTTGGTGATTGGAAGGGCATATGGTAGTGAGATGGGGGGTTAATGACATTTGCTGAGAGAGTGGCTAAAAATAGATTCTTAGATGAACATTAATTTCTCAAGCCTCAGAGACCATTAGAAACATCTGACAACACTGACTGCATCTTAAACGATGAATTTGGGCCAGAAGCTCTTTAGAACACTTCAGCCTGATTAAAAATGACCACATTTCAAACCCTAGAATCTTTACCTAAAAATTACAATGGGTTAGAATCATGGAGCATTCATCACCCTTCTTGTGTGATAACCGCATTCCTGGATGACAGCATTTCTGTGTGTTTGCCAAGAAGGCACTGCTTCAATCCAG
Organism: Diceros bicornis minor; assembly: GCF_020826845.1. Classification (NCBI taxonomy): domain Eukaryota; kingdom Metazoa; phylum Chordata; class Mammalia; order Perissodactyla; family Rhinocerotidae; genus Diceros; species Diceros bicornis. The sequence goes on from NC_080774.1 coordinate 12,173,190, forward strand.
TTTCCACTATTATTTTCTTGTGGTTTGTGTCATCATCTTGGATAAACAGAGCCCGAGGCCATGTCTGGATGTGGCTAATCACCAGCACCATACACTGGAGCTCCCAGGGACAGATGCTCTCTCTGCTTTATATTAGTCTGCTCAGGCTGCCACAAAAAAGTACTGCGGACTGGGTGGCTTAAACAACAGAAATTTATTTTCTCACGATTCTGGAGGCTAGAAGCCCCAGATCAAGGTCCGCAGGGCTGGTTTCTTCTGAGGCCCCTCTCCTTGGCTTGTAGATGGTCACCTTCTTCCTTTGTCCTCACATGGTCTTCCCTCGGTCTGTGTTTTTGTCTGGGTCGTAATGTCCCCTTTTATGAGGACATCAGTCATAAAGGATTAGGGCCCATCTCTACGTCCTCATTTTACCTTCATGACCTCTCTAAAAGACTTATCTCCAAACACGTCACATTCTGAGATACCAGGAGTTAGAAATTCAACATCCGAATTTTTGGAGGACGCAATTCAGTCCATAACATGCTTTTACTTACTTGCTGAAGAACTTAGTATGTGCCAGGCTCTGTGCAAACACTTTGCATGCCTGATCTTATTTAATTCTCACGGTAACCTTATTCAGATGGTACTTTCCTCTGCATTTTACTGATGGGGAAACTGAGGCCCAAAGTGGTTAAGTAACTTGGACAAAGTTACACAGCTGGTAGAGGGTAGAGCTGAGATTTAAACCAGGTCTGACTGACACCAAGCCCTAGGTTCTTAACCATCACCCTAAAGTGTCGCATCCTCTGGCCATTCTCGAGATGATTTTAGGTGTAACCAGATGAACTTTAGAAAAAACGTTAATATTTATATATTCATTTTATTTTATTTGTTTATTTTTTTTGTGTGAGGAAGATCGGCCCTGAGCTAACATCTACCAATCCTCCTCTTTTTGCTGAGGAAGACTGGCCCTGGGCTAACATCCATGCCCATCTTCCTCCACTTTATATGGGACGCCGCCACAGCATGGCTTGACCAGCGGTGTGTTGGTGCGTGCCCGGGATCTGAACCGGCGAACCCTGGGCCGCCACAGTGGAGCGCGTGCACCCAACCACTTGCGCCACCGGGCCGGCCCCTATATATTCATTTTAATGTATATTATTAAAAAAAAGACTAACCCCACCAAACTCATGATTGCTTAGGATGAGCCCAAAGGGAATATTTAGGTTTAGAAAATATTTAGGTTTAGAAAACAAAAATGTTTAGTTTTAGATAAAAAGAAAGTAGAAAAGATAGTCCTTGGATGTGGCAAAACTGATGAAGAGAGTTGGACAATGACTGAATTTGGGGAAGCAGTGATATCCTTAACATACAAATTCATACAAACACGTGACAAAGCCACCACAGTCCACTCCTTGTCAGCTTGACACCCGTATACATCTCCTGAAGTTGTATTTAATCCCCAACTAATGATAATAACAAAGTTGTGCTTCTGCCCAACATGAGACAGCTACCCCCACCCCCACATACAAATGATAACATGCTAACCCTTTCCCCACCAGAGGATACAGACTCTCTTTTTTTCCCTTTGAATAATGTCCGTTCTGCATTCTTCTCCTAGCTGATTTATACAAATAAAAACATCTATTTCATCATTTTCCTTGCTTTCACTCTCTCTCTTTCCAGCCCTTTATTCCCATACCATCAGCCTTTGGAAAACTGAGCCAGCCATTATACCATTAGGACTTGGCTGAAAGAGCAGGTTTGGACCACTGGTTATGCTTCTTCTGCTTTCCTCCCTTGCCCCAAGGATAGGTTGCATTGTTTCCCTGCAACCAGCAGCAGCCAGAATCTTTCATCAGTTCCTCGCCATGGATTCTGGGGATTTATTAACAAATGAAAATGGCCCAACTCCAGCTGACATCAGTGGGGTCTCGGCTAGGAACAGGACTGGAGCGTTTCCTGTGGCCACAAGCCTCAGACAAACCAGTTTGAAGAGAAGCCAGTTGGCTCTACTCAAGCTACCCGTGAACTATTTTTGACATAAAAAGAAGCTGAATTTAGCTAATAACTGATTGAAGAAATTTTAAACACAACTAATTGGAGTTTTAACATCTTGGCAGTGGTAGCAGACAGACAAAGGAAAGACCCTGAATTTGGTCAGGCAAGATGTTTTGAAAACAAAAAATTGAATACCATCAAGTAACCGACTGTTTGCAAAACAACTGTTTGAGCTGCATCTGTGTATTTCCCTCTCCCTCCCATCTTTCTACTATCCAAATCAGTTTATGTAGGAAAGCAAAGGCTAATATTTTCATGCACCAGAAGTTGGCACAGCAAAGAGAAAAATTCCATAACACACTAATATATAATGCGTGCCCATTATCTCCTAAAGAAAATCAATTTCAAAAGTTAAGATAAAATTTTCTGAAATGTTTTGGCTATGTATGCAACAGAAAAAAATGGTTTCTGGATGTCCAGCCAAATTTAAGGTACAGAAAATAACATCTTTAAATGTATTTCAGATCTTTTGTTTTTAAAAATTCGAAAAGGATTCACCCAGTCCACCCCACCCACCCCCGCCTGCCCATCTATGTTTCTTCGTAGCAGCCTTATGTTTCACGGCAAGAAAGTATAATTATTTTTCCTTGAGACCTGGAGCACTAGACACCCAGAAAGTTCGAGTGATCTGCCTAGGGTCACACAGCAGTCATCAACTGGCCCAGAATGGCTCAGTTCTGTATTTCAAGTCTCTGCTTCATTTTGCCCACTCTAGATTGTTGGGTGTGGTTTGATATAAAAATTTAACAGAACATCCTGTTGCTTATTTTCAAGCCTATAAAATGACAACAACCAGGAAGAATTGTTAAGTTCAGTCCTAAAGATCATTTTTGAACTTTGGAATGTGTATCTTGATTAGAGTCTGGCCAACATTGCCACAATATAAGGCAACAGTAATATTCTTATTGCTGACTGTCACAGCTACTGGTTATTGAGAGTTTATCATGTATAGCTCCTTTACTCTCCACCTCAAGCTTTACGAGCTAATCCTTCTGTCCCCATTTTACGGAGGAAGACCCTGAGTCTCAGGCAAGTGAAGGCTGCCCCAAGATCATGCATGCAAACGTGACATTGAAAATGTTTAGTAAAGTCAGCAGTGTGCATACTTTAAGTTCCAGCCATTCTTTTGGGTAGCTACTTGATAGAAACTCTTGCACATAGAATAATAACTGGAATATATGAAGAAGCAGATACAAAGATGTTCACTGTATCAATGTTCATAATGGTGAAAAAAAGGAAACAATCTAAATATCCATCAGGAATGAAAGTGACCTTGAGCTAGATACTTAACATTGTACACCCCAGTTTTCTGATCTGGATAATGAGGTAACAGAAGCAGCTATCTCATAGGTGTGAGGATTATGTGAATTCGTTATATAAACTGTTTAGAATGATGTTTGGCACATGGAAAGTGCTATGCATATGTTAGCTACAATGATTATTATATAATCACCTATATATTTAATTGCTGTGTAGCCATTAATTACTAAATATGTAGCTATATTTAATAAATAAATATGTAGTTACATTTAATTGCTATGTACCAATTAAATGAATGAAATATATTTATATAATGTGATATTTGCAATTATATATTATATCTATTCATCAATACAAATTAACCTCAGAAATATAAGGTTGAGTGAAAAAAGCAAATTGTAGAACTGTATACACAGTATGAGATTCATGCAAACTGAAAAAATACAAATGAAATTTTGGTACTGCTTTTGGAGAAGTGCATATTTTATAAAAGTATAAAAACCTGGACTGTAGATATTAACCAAAATTTCGATAGTGGTTACCTCTAAGGAGAGGAAGAGATATGGGGATAAGATCAAAAAAGGGAAGTACTTTGACTTTATAATATTTTATTTCTGTTATTAAGTAAAAGATTTTATGCAGATATGACCACGTGTTAATATATGTTTTCTTGCTGGATGTAAGTACACAGGTATTAAATATATGAATCTATGCACTATTCTGTATTTTTTTTTTAATTCCAAATGTAAAGAAACAGCCCACAAAGTTTTTGTTTATGTTGCTACGAGAGGCTGACACTCAGCATGTCTGTGATCTTGCTCACTGTCCTGCGATTTTTTTGGCTTCTTTCCTGGCAGGGAGGATGGCTAGATTTTACTTGCTAATGACCAAAAAAGAAAAGCATCATTTACCATCCAAGGGTACAATAATCCTTGCAGAGAACTATGAAGTCATTTTCAAAACACAGCTTCAGGGAAGAACACAACATTCACAGTTGTCTCCATAAGGTACAGAGACCTTCAACCACGCCCTAAACGCAGACCCGGCCTGAGACAGTCCTCCACTGCCAAGCTGCAAACTCTCTCAAAAGAATGCAGAGGAAAGACCCTCTTCCAATGGCCGCACCAGTATTTTATGCAAAGATAGGATTCAACTGAAGTAAATAATGCTCGAACACACTCACAGAAGGGAATAAATTTTTATCCAGAAGAATTCATTTCAAAAGTCAATACATAATTTATAGTTTGCTCAGTAGCCTTAAATTTATAAATGCCACCTCACTTGTTAATATGACCACAAACATTTTCAAGTTTAACACAAATTTCCTTTCTTATTGAGGTCTACCCACATTCAAAGTGGCCAGATTCTGAGTTCAGGCATTTGTTTCAACTGCTGATATCACACACACACACACACACACACACACACACACACACACACACAGAGTAGTAACAAATCCTAGTTCTTCTTTATACACCACCAACCCCATCTCTATTTGGAAGAAGCCAGGATTAAAAAAATTTAGCATCTTCCTCCTTTTTTGAATGTTGCAAGTTGTAAGATACTTTCTATGATGGTAGAAACTGAATTCCTCAGTTATTTTTCTAGCAATAATCTAAAATACTATGACTCACAACAGGAAGGAACCTGGTGAAGGAGACTAGGGCAGCACACAGAGTGAAGAGAGTACGATTATTTATTATTAATTCTAATATTAACAGCAAATATTAAAAGCTAATATCCATTGTGTGTTTTCTTTGTGCCAGGCACAATCTTAGATGCTCTGCAGGTTTTGTCACATTTAATCCTCATAGGAAAACTTTAAGGTGGGTACCGGTATCAATCCCATTTTACAGATGAGAAAACCAAGGCAGAGAAGTTGAGGAACTTGCTGAAGGTCACAAAGCTAAAAATTCATTGCCCAGTGTGTGGATCCAGGCGCCTGGGTGCTTACCACTAGACCATGGCTATATGTTGAGTCTAAAAGGTTACCATTCAAATAAGAGGAAATTAATCCTGCATAGATTATATCCAGAAAATATACAAGAAAAGGACCACAGTTGGAATTGCCTGGGAAGAAGGAATCCGAAGGACTGCAGAGAGGGACTGAGATGGAGACATACACTCACTGTATCACTTTTTAAATAGTTTGAATTTGATTTTTATAATATATGAGTATATCTGAAACTAACACACCTTTTAGCATCTTCGATGTGCAGCGCCTTAGACATCCGAGGTGCTCAAGAGCTAGTTGCTGACTTGGCCATGAGTTAGTCCCATCTGCCAAAAAATAGGATTCCTGGTATCTTCCTGGGGCGTTGCTCTGGTAGCGAAGGAATGCATTTGAAGTTTGAAGGCGTCACGTGCAGAAGCCCAATCCTCAGATAAGAGGGAATTTGGTAACGGCCCCAGCTCCTCTGTTTAAGGGCTCCCCACAGAAATCTTAGCCCCACATCCGGATCTCAACCAAGAATTTTTCGAAAGCCATATTCTCACACTCCATTACCTTTCAGGGCTTAGAGCTGGCTCCGGGAATGCAGACCTGCTAGGATTTATGGGAACTGCTCTGGGGGCTGGAGAAAAGGGCAGGACTTGGGACCAAGTCCTCCTGAGGCACCGAATCCACGAGTGGGTTCCCTGTGAACCGCTGGGGGACGTGCCTCGCTTACTTCTGTCTCCATCTCCAGGTCCACCTCTCAGTCCTGTCTGCTACCATGTGTTCTGGCAAATTATCTTTGGAATTACATTAGAACCGATTGACCTGCTTTGGTCTGGACTTAGCTGTTGTCTTTCAAGCATTTTATTTGAATTTATTCAGTTGTGAGTGGTGGGGGATGGGATGGAAATTAAGGGATGGGAGAGGGGCTGGAGGCGTTGGAAAAAGAAAACAAAGTTGCAGAGGATTTTGCTCAGTCGGGGTCAGTTAGATTGTAGTATTCAGTTTAGGGAAACAGACTATCTGGGTTTCAAAGCATCTTACTCAGTATGTGCCCTTGGGCAGGAGATTGGCCTCTGAGAGCCTCACTTTACACACCTGTAAAATGGGGCTAAAGATGCCTCTCTGGCAGAAATGATGTGTGGACGAAATGAGATGTTTTTAAAATGGTTGCTCCAACCTCTGCACGTGATGAGAGTTGATCAGATGGTGACAATTATCCTGAAAGGGAGAGGAGGGGAGGAGAGGGCACATGGGAGCTGTGGAGAAAAGCACCACAGGGACAACCACGATTTTCCTATTATTTTTTCCTTTAATAATTCCTTTTGGCATAGGTGAGACACGTAAAAGGCAACACAACTAAAAAAGTAAAAAACAGTACACAGCAAAAGTAAATTTTCTTCCTTCCACCATCCAGTTAGCCTCTGGAAGTAACTTTGATGACAAAGTCACAGTGTCTTGTATACCCTTCCATACAGTCTACACACTAACACACACACACACACACAATTGTATTCCCTCTCACAAACGGTAGCATGCTATACAAACCAATTTGCCCTTTGCATTAATGGATCATTTTGTACTTACACCCCAGAGATCTTTTCTTATCTGTACGTACAGAAAGCCCTCAATCTTTTCTACAGCTGCATAATATTTCATGGCTCCTTTTAATGTATAATTAGTTTAACCTGATCCTCATTAAATTGCTATAACAGCAGTGCTACATTGAATATCTTTATACATATCATATTTTGCATATGTACGATTACGTCTGTAGGATCAACGTCTCGGAGGAAAATTGCTGAGTCAAAGGGCAGGCTCTCGTATTTTTGATGGACATACAAATCGCCCCCCATCCTGCTGGTCACCACTTACCCTCTCTCCCCCATGTTTGAGAAGGCCTGTTTCCCACACCCTTACCAGCACTGTGTGTTAATTAAATATTTTCATCTTTACCAATCTGGTTTCGAAGCTTCAAGAGAGCTAAGCAATCAGCAGCATAAAAAAACATCATCAGCCAGCTGCCTGGGTCATTCCAGAAAGCCAGACACAAAGAGCGTATGCTCAGGAAAATGAACTGTGACACTGCTACCAGTATTTCTTCTCTGAAGTCACCTCCTTGATGTGCACACAGGAGTGCATGTTTCTCTCTGTCTCTAGAAGCACAAGTCCCCAGCATGGGTCCCCAGGGAGCCTGTCCCTGCAGGAGGCTATGATCACCCCGGCATTGCCACTGGCTCAGAGACGTCAACATTTTCTCCCTGTCTGGTCTGAATTGCAGGCAGAGTTTAAGGCCTGGGAGGAAATGACCTGTTATTAATAAGGAAGCTTTGGAAAGGTAGATGGGGCGGAGGCTACTTATGGGGGCAGAGTGGTCAGATGTTAATATTCTCATCACTTAGGAAAAGTGGCAAGAATGTAGACTTCCTACACTCTTTGTCAAAGCAGAGAAGTGAAATGTTTGGAAGATGAATGTTGGTGGCTCTGAACAGCGTACTCTGGAACATGAAGCTTTTCATTCAGGTGTATTTATGGGGTTTATATTTGCCTAATAAATAGAACAATGGATGAACAGCTGTTGAGAAGGGGGAGATCTGGGTTCAGAGGAGGAAAAAAAATAGAAATCTGTCATCCATAAAGGGAGCTAGGTGGTCTCAAATGGATTTTTAACCCTGGGTGGTTTGTTTGTCTTCTTGAAATTCTTTCTAACTCTTAGCAAGTTTTTCTCCTGGGATCTCAGAACGGACGAAGATGGGAATCAGAAGGGGAGCAGACGTGCACAGACCCTGGTATGTACACGCTGATGATAACACTCAGGGTAGACTGCCGATAACTGTGATATTTCACCCCGTCCAAATGGACCGTCCTGTTGACTACGGAATATCTGAGTTCTTAATCATCTTCCAGCCTCCTCTCCTCCCAGTACACCCCGTTCTGGAGAGGTTGGACTTCCCGATGCTGTTATTAAACTGTTCTCCTCCCCATTCTGATTTTCCCCAAGCCAATGTGACCTTCTTGAGTTGTTTTCCAGAATTAAGAAACTTTAAGTTCACCTGCAGCGCATTCTAAGCCAAGAAGTGGAGAATTAAAACAGAAATGAAAAAAGAAGGAGGGTAAACAATCAAAGAAGAGGAGGGCGTGAGGAAAAAAATGGGGAAATGCAAAACAGTATCATTAAGGAAAAAGACACCAGAAGGGGGGGTTTTGTAATACTGCAAATGTGAGGAGAAAGAAATAAGAGAAAGAAAAAAATTTGAGCGTATAAGGAGAAAGAGGGGATGAAGAAGGGATGGGAGAAGAAAGAGAGAAAAAAGAAAGAGAGAGAGAAAGAGAGAAGGAAGGAAGGATGGTGGGAGGGAGGGAGTGAGGGAGGGGAGGAGGAGAGAAAAGGGGAAAGGAAGCGGAGGTAAGAAAAAACATGAAAAAGGGAGAAAAGAGAAGATAAAACATGGAGGAGAAAAGAAAGCAGAAGAGACCCAGGAAAAGCTAAAGGAGGAGAAATGAAGTCGAGAGAGCTCTGAACGTAACGTTTCTGAAATTCTTTCCAGCGCACTCCAGCGGCCCACCTCCGTGGCAGCACAGACATCTAACCTCTTAAAAGAGCCTTCGCTCATGGTTAGGCATATAAAGGTATTTTCGATTAAACCTAATTATCGAGCTGGAGCTAAAAGGCCACCACGGCGCGGGGCTGGAGGAGAGAGACAGCGGCCCCAGATCCTGAGGTCCTAGCTTCGAGGTTATCAAGGGCCTCGCGCGCCGAGGCCGAGCCCTTGGCCTGGTCCCTTTCTCTCCGGTGAGGCCACCGATTTGGGACAGAGTCCCAGGCCTGCCTCGCGGCAGTCTTTCCCAGCGCCCCAGCGCGCACGCTGCCCGCCCCTGGGCATGGAGTCCGCAAACGCCCGGAGCGCATCGGCGCGCGGCTCCGGCCTCCGAGTCAGCCTGGAAGCACAACCTGCCTTTCTCCAGCGGCCGCGCGCTTAGGCCTCTTTACAACACAAACCTATAATTTACACATTTTGATTCCGCCTGTAATTTCGCTCTCCAAGCTACGATGCCATAAAACTCATGGGGCCTGGCAAAGGGACCCCCACCCCACCTCCCAAGGCCCCAGCTCTCCCTGAAGTTCCCCGTGCTGCTACAAAGAATCGCGTGGAAGGCGGCCAAGAATAACTAAAAAATAAACACAGCTCTGCGGGCCCTCTGCGCGCAGGCCGTGGGTCCCTCCCGGCCCCACCTGGCTCTCCGGCCCGTGGGAGGCGTGCGGGCCAAGCCGAGAGTTCTGTGCTCACAGCGCTGCCCGTACCCGTAACCCTAGAACCGTTCGTTCCCGGACCTTTATTCAAAACTGGTGACCCCGCTGGCTGGCCTTTGTCCCCGCTGTCTTTCTGAGCGGGAACATTGTCTGGCTTCCGACCTCTGTCCGAGAAAAGACCAACATGACAACAAAGAACAAACACGGCCCTGGGAGAGTTTTCTCTAAACTCCGGGACTTTCCCGAGAAGATGAGACCTCGACCTCATGTTCCTCTTAGCACCCTGAAGTCTGAGCGTGTGGGTGCGTGCCAAGGGCTGTGCGGAAGTTCAATGGCCGCGGATGTGCCCTAATTTGCGTGTATACGATGAAGTGTATATGCGCTAACACTCGTGCAAATAATTGTGTGTGCGCAAAGATGATTCTGTCTACAGATAATTATGTGTAAATTATCCGTGGCTCGGAAAGTGCAAACAACAGATGCAAAGGACTATCGATGTGCAAATAATGCCGTGCCTACGATTTGGGGCGCGCGAGTACCTCTATATGCATATAATTTTGGGGGCAAATTGTTCCGTGTGTAAGCGATTTGGTGTTCGCACTAATGGTTCTACCACCGCGAACAATCGTGCGGTTGTAGGATGTGTTTACAGGTCCAAAGAAAGGGCTGCAAAAAAATCTTTTCTCGATGGTTGGTCAGAGTGTACATCTGCGGAACTGGATAAATCCTGAGAAGCAGCGAGTAAAGAAAAATTGCCTTGCTTCCAACCATACCATCTCTATGCGGGCTCTGCCTGCTCCCCGCCCCCAAGGGAAAGCAAGGGGCGGCAAAAGAGGACAGATATTTTTGGGTCCTCTCTTTGCCATCCCCAAGCGTCCTGCTTCGCGAGGATCGCGCAACGGCGTCCTTTTGCACAGCACTGCGCCGCGCTCATTCGCGCATTTTCTCCAGCGCAGGGTCTCCTTGGTGCTGCTCGACCCTGCCAAGGTTTTCCAGTGTCCCGGAGCCTCCTAAAACCTTCCCCGGCTGAGTGCAACCCGCCGGGAGCAGCGCCACAATGAGAAAGCGAAAGTTCTCGCGTTTTGCCAAGCGCTCCTGCGCTCTGCGAAACCCCAGTCGGCAATCGCTGGGGAAAACGTGGAATAGTAAGCCCATGTGTCCCCCACGGGCACTACAAAGGCGAAGCATGTCCAGGCTAAGGCAGTCAGTCCCTCCCAGTGCGCACACGTGTGCCCAGAATTATAATACAATATAACACGTCGTAATATCGGATATTATACCGCGTTTACTTTCCATTAGGATGTGTATATTGTGTTAGGTTGGGCTTATGCGTTTGTTACGATGTGCTGTGATACTATATCTCTCAATCTCACTACCATGTGCCACGCACTTACTCGCTTATTTGAGCCGCATAACGACCCTGGGGGAGGACTCATTTTTCCCACTGCGCACAAGAGGCACAGAGAGGGGAGGGCACTTACCCAAAGCTACCCAGCTAGAAAGGGGCAGGGCTTGGATTGGAACTCACAGCCTGGGGACTGGCGCGGGGATGAGAAGCAGAAATCCACCCACACAGCTCGGGTAGGAAGATATCCTACACCACACACTGCTGTTTCTGGACTAGCCCAACTATATATTTATTTTATTATGTTCGCACCATCTGGCTGCGATGAGCTGCTGCCAGCCTGCTCTCTGCAACCCTCTGGCTGCGATCTCAGCGCCGACAGGCCTTCAGCTCTGCCCATCAGCCCTGATCTTGGTCTCCTTCTGCTCTCTTCACTGGCTTGTTTCTCCTAACAACGCTGAGGGGGGTACTGCTATCATCATAGTTCACAGATGAAAACAAGGTTCAGAGAGGTTAAATACCTCGCCCAACATCACTCAGCAAGTGAGGAGAGAGGTTCAGTCCAGACATTCGGACTTCAGAACCGTTCATTTTGATAACTACATTGCTGACCCCACCCTGAGGTTTCCCGGATTAATTGGAGTCCGAAGGTAGGTGGGGACTGCTGGTGGTGAGCAGCCTTTAGCGAGGATATTCTTAACCTTTGGGGATTAGGAACATCCTTGGGATGCAATAAAAACTCTGTATCTCCTCTCCAAGGAGATCCACGAGCCCGGATTAAAGTCTTTGGAACAACGATTGTGGTCCAGGGCCTCGCCTGTGACTTATTAGGAGTTCCACAGGCTTCCTCCGGGACAGTAGAGCCAAGGATGGGTCTTGCACATATCCAAACTTTCCGTCCTCTGTGTGTGCATACTCGGACACAACCACGGGACATAATTTCATCCCCTCTCTCCAGCTGTGAAAGTCAAGGGGTCACTGTGCCCTCAAACGTGTCCCCAACAAATGGAGGACAATAACCAACCCCAATCCCCAAGGAGCCCCCCGGGGGGGGGCTTCTCCGTCTTGGCTTTCAGGCTTTCCTGTTTCCAAGCAGAGATCTACACCTGCAAGATTAAGAGCAAGGGAAAGGAGCGAAGGAAGACCCAGCCCGCCTGGATTATTCCGCCTCCGCCCCCAGCCCCCAGCCCGCCACACGTTTTCCTTTCCAAATGCCCAATACCCAGCAGGGAAATTTGGCAGACGAATTCCCTGGGCTTTGCTAGTGTAGAACTGGCCTCTACCTTCGAGCTCTGTCAGACGTACAAGATGCCAGAGAGACCCTCTCCCCTGCAGGGACCCTCCAGGAAATGGAAGGGTCAGAAATTGGCGCCTCTCTGGCAAAACGATATCCGCTCCGGGTGAGATCTGACAGACGTTTCCGAAGCTGAGAAAATCGACAAAATCGTCCCAAACCCTGGCCGGACTCCCCCGCTGCCCAGTTCCCTAGGCGGGATTTAAGGGGCACCCGACGCTAAGGGCAGGGAGGGAGCCGTTTAAAACAAACAGATACAGGGTTTTGGTTGGTTGTTTGTTGCCTTTCAAGATAAAACACGTGTATCTACACCTTCCTTGAGAGAATGGGGATGACAGAAAATTAGAAACTTATCCGGAAATGGCCTTAGCTTCCCCTCTCCTATATATACTTAATTATCTGGATATTCGAGAAAAATTTAGAGATCTAGGGTCTGGATGACTAGACCCTAGATCAAATCTGCTCCTAAGGAGCAAATTAATTTTCTATTTCTCTCTGTATGTTGGGGAGCTGTGTGTGTGATGGAGGGCACCTCCATTTGGGAAACCTGCTGCCTGCTTTGAGGCTCTTCCCTAGGCGTCAAACCGCCTTGAAACCTGCAAAGCTCTAAGGAGACAATCTGACCATCCTTCACACCACCCTCATCACCACACCCGTTTCTCCCTCCCTCCATCCCAGCCTCGGGGGTATCAGGATATTTGGCAAAGGAGAAAACTCCAGAAGTATCTGGAAAATTCAGGAGACAGTGTACCCTTCAGAGTCATAGTTGGAGGATGGAGTATTTCACTCTTGCTAATACAATCTGGACAGTTGTCCCCATGAGAGCCTATCTGGACTGCCTGGCAAATCCGGGAAATTCTACATAATTCAGCATAACATCTGGATAATTGGCAATATCGCCTGGATAATTCGAGAGACATACGATGGGGGGAATTTGTAACCAGGCAGCGATTTCGAGCCACGGTAAAAAGTTGAGTTGAGTTTTTCGTTTTGTTTCCATCCAAAATGCGCGGTTTGGGCTGGAATTTCCGCCTTGGCCATACTCAGAGGCATGAGAACAACATCGTGGTGGCCACTGTTCTCGGCGGCCAAGCCCCCTGGAGCAAATCCCTGGCTCGGCATGCTAAGTGGGGGCCACTCAGAGGGGAGGGTCGCTGGGCACGCGGAGCACATTTGCCCGCGCTGCACCCCGAAATAGATGACATAAGTGGCGCTGACGAGCGCTGCCCGGCAGAAACGCGCCTAAATGAAGGGTCCTCCGGCAGCGTGGGCCGGAGGGATTGCCTCACACTCCGGAATCGGGCCCAGACGCGTTTAGAAATGTTTTGCTGGACGCCTGCCCCGCGAGGGCGACAGCAGCAGCCCGGGGCCTGGGCCAAGCTGCGCTGCTGGTCACTGGCTGGCGCTGCGTGGCGGCCACCGCGCCATCCTCGCAGAGGGGAACATCTCCTGCCTTTGCCTGTTTTTTTTTTGTGCCCTCCACGTTTGTGTACCCCTTGGGGACAGGGCTGTGTCTGCAGCGCCCCAGCAGTGACCAGAAAGGCGTTAAGGAAGCGTGCAGGCAAGAGTTTGGCACCCAGTGAGGCGCTATTGGTTTCAGCAGTGGTCTATCCCAGTGATCGACTGGCTTAGAGGGGCAGAGGACCGTCCTGGTCACAGCTGGGATCCCAGGGCCCCGAAGAGAGCCTGAAACTAATGGAATATTTATTGAATCAGTGAATGAATCCAGAAATCTGGCTTTCAATCTGAACTTTATCATAACCTTTCTGGGACATTGAAGGTCTCCCTGGCCCGAGTCCCTTCTGTGGAATAACAGGGCAGTCTCGTGGCCCCTACCAGGCTCTCCCAACTCAGTCATAATAAGTGATAACCGCAAAAACATCCGACACTCATTGACCACCTACACTTTTCACCGAGCTTTACTTCCATTTAATCCCTCAACAACTATTAGGGATAGGTACCCTTGTACCCCATTTTACAGACATTCAAACAGGCTCATTAACTCAGACCGCGTGATTCACTCAGGGATATGATGACTGTGAGTCCTATGTTGTGCATGCCGGCGTCGCTCCAGGGTACGATGCGTTCTGAGCCCTAGGCTCCCCATTTCTCCAGACTTACGCAATTCCACACAAGTTCTTCCAACAGCAAGGAGAGGCTGCTTCTCCCCTAACTGTATATCTGGAGACAAGCGGTCCAGCCAGACCAAGCCCGAACACGTGGAGGAGGCTGTAACCAGCTCTAAACTTATAGACCTGGGTTGGGGACACATAACTGCTTGGGCATCTGTGTTCGTGCGCCCTTACACTTGGGTCGAGAAGAAAAAGGTTTGCCTCCATCCTGCCCAAGGCCCATATTAAAAGACTGCTTGGAATGCCTAAAACCCTTAAGAACCTATAGCGTCCGCAGGTTAGGTTACTGCAGAAAGTGTCCTGAGAGAGGTCACTCCAGAGGCGGATGTGCACCGTCTAGGTTCCTGTGCCTTCGCGCCGTGCGCCCCACCCGAGTCGAGTCTTTACGCACAGGCGCAATTGCGCCTGGCGCGGTGGCGCAAACCGGGTCTCTGCCGGATGGTTTCCAGTCCCTCCAGGCTTCGACCGCTGCACACTAGTCAACGTAATGAATGGAGAGAGAAAAGAAGGGGAGGGGAGGGAAGGGGCATTGTGAAGGGGGTGAAATATCTTGGAAATAATACACCGAGAGAAGGAAATATGGACAACAGTTTATCAGCACCCCCGCCCCCATTGCCCGCATGTTTAAAACCCCTAAGTAATTTTAGATTGTGTCTTCAGTTAATATATCTCTCTCCCTTTCCCCCGGGCTGACAGGGAAGCGCCGTTCCTGCAAGAAGTCTGCAGAAAAGGGTCTTTAAGAGTTTCCACATTGTTTAGCTACACAAACGTGTTTGTGGTTCCCGAGGCCCTCCCCCTTCCCACCCGCCCCCGAATCTCATTTCACTTTATGACTCCAATTGTTTGAGGATGCCCGCGCCACATAAATCCTGCTTCGAGATTAATCTCTCTGCTTGCTCTGAGCACAGAGATTTTTTTTTTTTTTTTTTTTTTTAGTTCTTTAAAAGAGGGCGCCGGGCGGAGATTTATTAACAAGGAAAAATAGTTTATTTTTATAGTCGACCTCGGAAAAGTGGGGGTGGGAGTGGGCCAGGGAAGGGGGGTCGTTCAGATGGATAAACAGTGAGGCTGAAGGGGCCGGGGTGTTAAAGACCACTTCAGCTGAGAGGGGGCTGGCGACTTGAACTTTTCTCCTGGCTACTCGCAGCTCGGCTCGCCTGTGGATGCGTAATCAGGGGTTTTCGGGACCATGCCAAGAATTGCGAGGTGTACCTGTGTGGGTCTGCTGATGGATTGTGTGTGTGTGCGCGCATGTGTGTGAATGAGGAGCCACACACTCCTGTGGACAAGCCTCTTCAGAGACACATGCCCAGATGAAGTCCCCTAAACCGGCCTCTCCCCAACCCCGGCGCTGTGATCTTTGGGTCCAAGTGAAGGTTCTTAACATGAGGACCCGGAAGGCCGTCGCAGGTCTGCAGAGCGCCGGCTGCTCTTCGCAAACCTGTATACACTGGTGTATTTTTCTGGAGAAAATTCATAGTTTTCTTCAGCTTCTCCTGGGATATCTTGTCATCCAAAAGGTTAAAATCCACTAAGTAAGGAAAAAGCTAAACTGGGGCCTTTTCTCTCCCCATGCTGCTGGCAGCTGCACCCTGCACCTGAGTTTTTGTCCTTCAAAGCAGGTTAGTGTGTGCCATTAAAGAGTAACAGTGATCAGAAGCCACCACTGTATTCTAGGGGATTTTGGAGCCTGATTTGGCTACACTTGTGACTCAGGATACTCCTAGGATTCTTAGAAGCAGTAGCTTAAGAGCCAAGGGGCCTGAGCTTTGCTTTCACCTCTAACTGGCTGGCTGACCTTGAGTCAGTGGCAACTCCTCTCTGGGCCTCAGTTTCCCTTTAAGCTCTTGGAAGGGACATATTTGAGGTGTGTGCGTGTGTGTGCACGTGCTCGCACTGGTGTGCTCTATTTCACAGCCAACTGCCTTGAGGGTACATGTAGGAGAACACAAAATCTAGAATGTTCCACCTTGCACCAAGAATAAGGCCCTAAGGCCCTGGTAGGGAAGGGTGGTTCTTAATCTTTGGGAGAATGTGGACCCTACCAGAAGCTGATAAAACGATAAACCTTCTCCTCACCAAAAAAGAAAAAAAGGCGCTTAAATAGGCTATTTTGCATGCAGTTTTCCGAAGTCCCTGGACAGGTGGAGGTCCCCAGCTTAAAGCGAGGAGATGGAGCGTAAACGCTGACCAGTGCCCTAGGAAACGGCCTCCGGAAGCCTCCGGGCTCCGGACACGTGAGGTGACTGGTGCGACCCCGCTCAGTGCTCCGGGGCCAGCAGAGCAGGGTGAGAGGGTGAGAGGAATACGCCCCTCCTTTGATTCGCAGACCCTGGGCGCAGCCGGAGACCGCCCGGCACCGCGGCGTCTGTCTGTCTGCGTGTCTGCCCGCGGGTCCCCGGCTGTCCCGAGTGAACTGGAAACGCGCCGGGGACGCGCTGCTGGACCAGTGCGAGGGCGCGTAGTGCGCAGGGGCGCGCCCTGGAGAGGTCGCGCTGGGGGCCAGGATTTGGCCGCGATCTCCCAGATGGGAGCCCAGTCCGGAGCGGCTTGTTTGGGAGGCTGGAGTTAAAAGACTTCGGAGAGGCGCTTGGCTGCTGTCTGCAACCCTTGTGTGCGAATCACTGACTCCCGCCGCTCTTCCCCTCGTACATCTTTCCCCGAGTCTGGGGACACCTGCTCAGAGTAGAAGCCGGCCAGCGTTCGATCTGTTTGATCCCAAGCGGGCCCGCTTTGGGGCAACACACATCCCAGTCAGCTAGGCTGCTGGCTGACTCTCCCTAGACAGTGCCAAATTATTCTAATAATAATAGACCACCAAAAATAAGGCCCTTTCTATTTTAAAACGATCTTTCAAATCATTGTCTTACAAAACCTCAACAACCCACTTAGCTGATATTCGAATTTCTCCCTCCAAGAGGAGGAGGCTGGGCCCAGAGAAGTTAAGCAATCGGTCCAAGAGTGCACAGTAAAAAGTGGAGAGCCTGCATTCAAACTCAGGGCTTCAGACTCCAAATCCCTGTCATTTTCTAATGTACCACGACCAGCTTCTTACTACAAGACCGCTCACTCCAACACACAGGTACCCAATATGCATGCCGGCGTCGCAGGGGAACGGAGTGCACATCGGGGTACTGCCTGAGCCCAGGAGTCTCAGGCCCAGCTGTGGGAAAGTGACAACGCGCCTTGGAGGTCAGGCGCACCTCGCAGGAGCACCCTTACCGACAACTTGGGGTGCACAGGCTGCGTCCCCGCAACTCCTTTCCTCTCCTTGCCCTCATGTCATCCTCACCCTGAAGCCCGGGTGCTGCGAGGTTGCGCTGACCCCTGGAATCCCTCCTTTTGCTCCTCGCTCCCTCCCCACCCCTCGGGTGCCCGTAAAATACCAGCATTTTACTGGCCACAGCGAACGCTTCCCTGAGGGCGGAGGCATGTCAGTCTCTCCCCACCCACCTGATGTCTTACCTGGGCGCGGGTGGATGTATGAAGGCCTGCGCACCGAGCCTAAGCGCGGGCGCGCGCGCACCGTGGGGCAAACCGCTCCATGAAGCATCCACTGGCCTCCAGCCGCGTTTCCGGTTGTAGCACCGGGCACCCCCAGAGTGGGTCCGATAAGCTATCGAGCCGGCCGGGCCCAGGAGGGGCGGTGAGCGGCCAGCCGGGGCACCTCGGCCGGCTCCCGGCTCCGGGCCCGGCTGCCTGCCAGCGCCGCTCTGGGCAGCAGCGAGATGCCTGCCGAGGTGTTTCTGGTTACAATCACCTCACACACAGGCCTGCATTCCGCCTCCATCCCCCCCCCCCCCAATCCTTACCATTATGTCTGAAGTCACACCTTCTCCGGTCCTGGGGAGCTTTGCCGGGGTGGGGGCGATGAGTGCCGGGCCAACTTGTTAATCTATAGAGCTCCAGCAGATCCGTAAAAAGGAATATTTTTGGTGGTCAGAAAATCAACATTGAGTAGATATATCGCCTCCTTCTCCTATCCACCAGGAGTTAATTTTCTACCAATTTAGCCAGGACTGCTGTGTGTTCCTGATTATTTTCTGGAAAGGCTGAGGCATACAGTTTAATAGATTGATTTGTTTTCTCCTTTGGAAAGTGGAAGGCTTATGAGGTAGGAAAGGATTCTCAGGAGAAAGCTAATCTTGGCTCTTATGTAGTCTGAAAAATAATAATAATCACAATCATTTAGTTGCTACCATTTATTGAGCACTTATGTGTTTTAATCTTTCAAAAAAGTCTACAAGGGGGAAATATTATTTCCCCTATTTTACAGATGAATGACTGGAGGATTGCGAAGTGAAGATGTCCCAGAGTCACACAGCTATAGGAAGATCAGCCCCCAATGGCCCTCTATCTGCCCCCCCCCCGGCGCACAGTAGTTCTGTGATAAAGGATTGTGGAAAGTCTGAACCTTGTTGATGGAGGGAGAGGATGCTCTCACTAGCTTGTCTTGGGGATCCGTCTGCCTCCTAAAGGACAAGCAGTCTGACCCCAAAAGGCCCCCTACCATTTCTTCCTCGCCCTGTGAAATGATTCCTGCTGCAAAAGAATTCCAAACAGAATGGCCCTTAATTCTCCCTGGGAGTGGGACTTGGAGGACCCCAGCTGACTCGCTCTGGATAGGATGAGGTCTGGTGCTTGCCCAAGCTTTGGTAGAATTGTAACCAAACCATCTGGTTTCCCAGCTCACCCAGTGTCCCAGGGCGACACCTTATGCCCCAGCCACCTTCTCCAGGCAGAGTCTTGTTTCTCTGTTGGGTCAGGCCTGGGCACTGGGGCCTCAGCCATGCCTCTGAGGTCGCTCCAGGCTTTGCTGAACCTCCCCCATCTGGAGAACAGGGCCGCCCAGGATCCGTGGAGCAATTAACCTCACCCACCCTCTCCCTACCAGTTTCCTTAAAATAAATGTGACAAACGTGAGCCTAATGATCTGTGGGGGAAGATCTATATGCTTCGGGACCGTAACACATGGCTCCTTCCCTCCCGCTGAAGCAGGCAGCCCAACTTCAAAGAGCAGCCGGTTGGGGGATATCATAAGGGTTTCCTGGCTTTCAGGAAACAAACAAACAATCAACTAGGTTCTTTGGGGGCAGAATAACAGCCACAGACACTAACACTAAGGATGATGATGATGATGGTGATGATGATGGGGCCAACATTTACTGAGCTCACGTGCCAGACTCGGTGCTAAGAGCTTCGCACCCTCCGACTCATCTGTTCTTTGCAACAACCTGGCAGGGCAGACAATACAATTGCCTCGTTTTACAGCCAAGGACTACTGAGGTCGCGTACCCACACCCTCACAGCTAGTGGGCAGTAGAGCAGGATTTGAACCAGCTCTACCAGGGTTTAAATAACAACAATAATAGATTTTTTAAAATAAATGCACGTGATAAAAAATTATCCACGAGGAGTAGAGGATGATGGGTAATGACTCCTGACCAATGTTCCTCTGGCTTTTCCTCCGCCTCTCTCCCAACCACTCAGGACACTCAGGTTTGTGTTTTGTGTATCTTTTTATATTCTGCCTCCTTTTAAATGCAAATGGAGCTCACAATATAAATTGCTCTGCACTTTGCATTTTTATTATTTAGTTAACTGGAGGATGCATTTTTAACGTTGGGTCTTGAATCACGAATCATGGTACAAAAAAGGAGATTTTGCCAGTCCAACAAAGCATGGGTGCTGCTGGGGCTAGTTTCCTGAGGAATGGTGCAGGGTCAGGTTTTGCTCAGGGTCGTTTTAGCTGCTTGGGGACAGAAAGGGAGGGAGGGAGGGAGAGAGGAGGAGAGAGGGAGGGAGAGAATGGAGAGGGAGGCTATGGGAAGCTCAGACACGTCTGACATTCCAATCAGAGATAGCAGATGTCCCAGGAACAAAACATGCTCATCCGCTCTTGGCACCGGGGTGTCACTAGACTTGCATTTCAGAGCAGGAGATTTTCAAAGCCTTAAATGGTCTCTCAGAGACAGGGCAGAGCCATCTGCACTCTCGGTTTTGTGTGGAGGGGCAGGCTTTCAGCGTGGAGGGCTGAGCGCCCTCAGACCCACTGCACAACAGGAACTGGGGGATGAGGCTGGCCTATTTTGGTCCTGGCTTCCCGTGTAGCCTTCCCTGCCAGGGTGCAGTCAAGTTTAAGGAATCCTCCTGTTCATCCCGTTCCTTACCCCCACTCCCAACACAGTCACCTCTTCCTTTTGATCAATTTCCCTTTTATACATTGTGGCTCCAATCACTCATGCAAAGTTATTTTCCCGAATGGTCTTTGTGTTTTCATTCATGTGGTTTATAAACACGGAGCATCTTCTTGAGAAACCCATGAAGCTCTAAGTGAAGGGACAGGTGGGAATGGCCATTGCCTGTGGGATCTGTTCAAAGAAGTTGGAGCCTCCAGAACACACGGCAAAGGGGAGCACCTTGGTGAAGAGTTCCTGGACCCGCAATATCTTGTCCCTTGTTTAGAATAGTAACGGCCAATGGTTTTGTCTGCCTAGAGTTTCTAGCTGTCTAGCAAAGAATAAGGATTCCCCTTTTCCCTTGGGCTCTTCCCTTTCCCACTTTGTCACTCCAATTCTGTGTTTCGGCCCCTGTATGATCCTTCCTTCCCTCCTTCCTCCACCTACCTGTGATTCTCTCTTCCCACTACAGCCTTCCCCCTTTCTCGTCCCCTCTTTCCCTCTCTCCTCAGAGCTCTGTTATTCAGGGACGGAGAATTATAATGAGAAATGTCTGCCACGTCTCTGGGGCCTTCCAATTCAGGGGCCTTTGGGAACCGATCTGAACTGAAACAGCATGTCTTTTTTATGATACTAGGGGGACTGTAAATGGAAACAACCCAACCAGAAGCCCTTGGGAAGTTAGCAATTTATTTTAAAGGTGCCTGCATGACTGTTTCACTTTTAGAAAAGTTTTCTAAAGAAATAACCAGAAACGTGGACACAATATTTAGCTATAAGAATGGCCATAGCAGTGAAATATGTCTTCACAAAAGAAGTTAAGAACTTAGACGTGCAAAAATAGGAGATTTGTAAAACTATGTTTTATGTAAAGATGGAATACTATGTAGTCACTAAAAATCCAATTTTAAGTGAGAAAAGTAGATTTAAAGTAGTATGTATTTTTATGATTCCATTTTCTTTATGCGTGTGCGTCTGATTGTGTGTATTACATACACATTAAAAAGATGGTGCATGTACATCGAGATGGTCACCCTAGGAGGTAGGGTTACAGAGTTTTGGGCGGTTTGTACTTTTCTGTCTCCCTCCTCCAGAAGTCTATGTGGGAAGCTGGATGACGAAATCATAGTGGTTCATTATACTGTCCTTTCTTCTTCTGTTTATGTTTGAAATGTTTCCATAATAAAATATTTTCAGTGTTTACAGTGATGCACAATTCTTTTGTAAGTGCAGCTAAGTGAAAAATACATTGTTCAAGTTCATTTCCCCCTTCGGGCTTTTGTTTTAGAGCTTCCCCGAAGCTTTCTCTGCCTTTGCAGTGAGGATTCTGGATTCTGGGGGTTCATAAACCCAGATTACACCCTGCTAACCTGAGGGGGCCACGGTGGGAGGAGGGGTGCAGTCTGCTCAGACTTTCACTTCTGATAATGAGCTGGCCAGGATGACCCAGCGAGGACTGGAGAGGGGCGAAGTCTGGCGAAGTCAATGAGGCGGGTTTGCAATAAGAGGTTATTCGGAGAGGCCAGGAGTTAACACAGAGAAGCTGGTCACCAGCGGGAGCAAGAAGGAGGGCCTTGCAGGCCTGGGGGGTATTTGGTTGCTATTATGAGTGAACAAACCCAGTGAAGCAGGAAGATGGCAAAGTCGCGCATCCAGTGGGCTGGAGAGAGGCCCGATGTCCCCGGGACTAAGTAATTCCAAATGGTCTTTGAAACCTTCTGCAGTGGAGCCACTGGACCTGGGGGCAATGGGGAAGGAGGGACAGAGGTCTCATAAAAAAAGGGCTGAGGTTCTAGGCACCAGCCATTTTAGAGAAGGTTAATTATGCCCTCCCTTGCCGAAATCCTTACAGGAACCACCAGAAGTAGAAGTTCTCACCCACTAGCCTTCAGAAAACCTACACGCAGGCTTTGGAGAGAAGGGAGATGAAGTGGAAATTTTTCACAGCTGGAAACAAGACCTGTTGGCTCAGCCATCCCAATGGCAGCCCTAAGCTCCTGTGGCAGGGCCTTCCACTGGTTCTGTGTGGCCAGCTCCTCTGCAGTGCCGGGAACACAGTAGGCACCAATAACCACTTGATGCATGAACAAATCTATCAGTTAGTTCATTGATATATTTTGGCTTCATGCAGAATGGCCCCACTTCTATTGCAATATTGCTCGAAGTGCGTATCCAGGACCACCTGCTACTCTGTCACCTAGGAGATGGGTTACAGATACTGATTCCTAGGCCCCACCCCAACCTCCTGAAGCAGAATCTCTGATCCACAGCATTGGCAGTTTTAACCCTCTCCCCAGGTCGTTCTTCTGCCCCCCACACTGAGAAGCCTGCCGTAGGCATCATTGCCACTCACTCCTAGAAAATCCCCAGGCACAGAGAAGAAAACAAGTCGTGCAAAGTCATGCAACAATAAAATTATTCCTACCATTCATTTTGTGTTTATTACAGGTAAATATCGTAGGTATATATTATACTTACAATTTATTTCAGATTTATTATTTATTATGTGATACCATGTCGAGAATTGTGTATATATTATCTCATTTAATCCTCAAGCAATCCCTTCATGTAGCTAGTATACCCATTTTACAGGAGAGAAATTTTTGCATAGAGAAGTGAAGTGACTTGCTCAAGTCATGCACCTTCCAACAACAACAACAGCAGCAGCAACAGTAGCAATAACAGGTCCCAATTATTAAGGGCACCCTGGGAGCCAGGCACTGTGCTAAGCATAGACTTTTAAAAATTTTTTCATCTAACGCACGTAATTTAACTTTACGTGGATTATTTAATTTCATTCTCACCACTCTATATGGTAAGCGTCATTATTACCCCCATTTTATAAATGAGGAAACTGAGGCCCAGGGAGATTCGCTTCCCATGGCCACAGGGCTGAGAAGCAGTGATGGCAAGATTTGACCCTGTGTCATAACTCTTAAAAATTCTGGGATGTGACAGGAGGTTCAGGTTGCTTTCCAGTGATAGCCCATAACTCTCTAAACATTCTCTTATATAGCTGGATATTTTTCAACCTTAGCCTGGCTTTTAGTCGAGTGGAATATGGAAATAGTCTCCAAGAACAGAGATGATGTAGAATGATAGTTAGGCGTTCTGGATGTTAGCCTTGGATTTTTGTGGGGTCATCTCTTACTCAGTTTATCCACCTGTTAAGTGGGGAGATGGGCCCCTGAGAGTGGTCCAGTAAATGTGAAGTACGAGGAGGGTCAAGGAGCCATTGAGGGAAAGAGCAATGGAGCAAGAGGGAAGAAACCTGGGTCCTGGTCCCAGAGCTGACCCCAACTCATCACGTGCCTTGGAAAGGCGGTCTCCTTCCCTGGGTCTCAGTTTCCACGACTGTACCCTCACCCTGAGACCCTATGTTCTTGAACCTTCCTTTTCCTGGCCTTCCAGTTCGGGCTGTCTATGAGCCCCTTCTGCTAGCTCAGAAGCTCAGTTTTCATAGCAATAATAATTATAATAATGATAATTAACAAGTAAAATTTAAGATTCTGGGGACAAAAATACCCCAAAGTGCAAGTAGGCTTAAGACTTGGGGAGTTTTCCCAGTCATTAAAAAGGGAAAATCAGCCCTCCTAAGAAAACAAATTCTCCTCTCACTGTAAGTGCGGGTTATCAATCGGAATTCTGATGACTTTGGGGCTGACAATTTTAACAACCACTTACGTCTCACCCTGAGCCTTTTATCTGAGTGCTACACAAACATTGTTAAACACACAAGCCGAGGCCAGGGAAAATGGTATCATCTTGGAGGGAGAAGACCCAGGGAACTGAAGGGTCCACAGGCCACTCCCTCCCCCTCTTCCCTGAACAGAGTTAATCAACGGCCTGACTAGGCTTAGAATTAATAAGTCTGGACTCCTGCACTTTTGACCTGGCTGTTAGATAACAATTCCTTTAGCTAGGCTGAAGGTTATTAGGCATGAAGAGTCAATTTGATAAATAGATGGCATTTTATTTATCTAAATTTCTGGAGGAATGGTGTTTATTTGAAAAGAGAGGAATGTAATTTATACATAATTTATTTGCACAGTATGAGTTAAAACACTGAATCTTTATTGGAGAAAAAAAATAACTCAAAAAGATCTCTTATGCCTCATTGATTTAAAAAAAAAAACAAAAGCCTGACTCTTTATACTTCGATTTTTCTCGTTCTTTTCGGTCTCCTTAATGCCTAATTGAATGGCATTTTGATTCACTGTTCTATCACACATTGAATTTCATTGTCGAAAATGGCTTTCTTGTTTGCAACAAAGCAGTTGTAATTCTGCAATGATTAATTGCAGAATTAATTGTAATTCTACAAAGGTGGAAACTGGCTAACTATTCCCCAGTTGAGGGTGGGTGAAATAAACAATGATACATCTGCAAAATGGAATGTGCCTGACATCCCTGATGGTATAGAACTTCATTCATTCATTTTCTCTCTTTCTCTCTCTCACTCTCTCACACATACATACAAGTATCACCAGGTTACAAATAGTTTAATTGTGTTTTCTTCCAAAAATCTAACTGTTCTATTAAAATAACAAGTACAGAGGGGCCGGTGCGGTGGTGTAGTGGTTAGGTTCGCACACTCTGCTTTGGCAGCCCAGGGTTCTCGGGTTCGGATCCTGGGAGCGGACCTACGCACCACTCCACAAGCCATGCTGTGGCAGGTATCCCACATACAAAATATAGGAAGACTGGCACAGATGTTAGCTCAGGGACCATCTTCCTCAAGCAAAAAGAGGAAGACTGGCAAGAGATGTTAGCTCAGTACCAATCTTCCTCACCAAAAATAAAATAAAGTAAAATAAAATAAAATAACAAGTACACATGCCCTCTAACCCAGCAATTTCACTTCCAGTGATACTTGCAAATTTGCACAACAATGTGTCTACAAGGGTAGTCAATGCAGCATTGTTTGGAATAGCATAAGATTGGAAACATTTTAAATACCCAACTTTAGGGACCTGGTTAGACAAATCACAATTTAGTCCCTACAGTGGAACACTATATAGCCGTTAAAAGGAGGAAAAGGGGAACCTTCTCTGAGGCATATTGCTAAAGAAAAAGCTAAGGCCCATACAGCGGGTCTAGTATGTGTCAATTTGTGTAAAAAAGGAGAAAGACCCAGGAAGTGACGACAATGGTTGCTCTGGGCTGGAGAATGGAGCTTCAGAGGACAAAGATAGGAGGGAGATTTTTCTCTCTTTACACTTTTGTAGCTTTGGAAATGGGTACCACATGAATGTTTTCCTATTAGAAATAAGTGAAAGTATAAACAGTTAAAGATTATCTGCGAATCTCTATGCATAGAAGAACGTTCACAAAGACAGACATAGAGCTGATTATCTCCGGGTGCCTTGGTCTGAGCAGGCTTTACATTTTTCTTCTTTTGCTTGCCCACATTTTCTAATATTTCTGAAATACACTTGAAAATAGCTCTTCTGTAGATTTAAAAAAAAAAGAAAGGAGGGAGGAAAATGACTTTCCCTTCTTCACTCTCCACGGAGTGGATTCCTTTATATGCGTATTAAATATCTCGGAAGTCGTCACTGCAAAATGACGGGGTGGTGAGAGACCGGGAAAAGACTAATAAAAAGAGGTTTATGGGTATTTGGGTGAGACGAGAAGGATTTCCAGATGCATGAAAGCCAAGATTTGAGAAGAAGGAGAGGGGGCCCTGGACCAGGATGGAGTGAGATGCTCTTCCAAAGTTTATGGCTGTCCTGGGCCTCTCTGCTTAGCGACCCTGAATGCCCGCGCTCACGATGATTGTCCAGTGGGAGAATGGAGAGAAGGGAGAAGGAGCCAGCATCCCCTTTCAAGGATGAAGAAACTCAGATGTCGAATAAGTCCCCTCAAAGGGCACCAAGGACCAGGAAGAATAGATTCTGAGTTTCCCTTCCTGGTGAGAACTCCTTCCTTCTCAGTGATAATGACGACAAGAAGAATGTCTAATTGCAATCAAGTGCTTACTCCATGCCAGACATTGGGCAAAACCCTCTACGTGCATTATCTTGTTTAACCTTATAGGTTGTCGTAAGGATTAAACAAGATGACACCCCTTGGGCAGTAGACAACCCTTGGAACTGGCCATGGCTACACTCTCTATACTGTCTTGTCAGTAGGTTAGATCTAAGAGGTGAATGTGGTCATCTTTTTATAGAGGTGCTGTTAGTACCTGTCCGTATCTGTTCACGTTTTCATTTTCAGCACGCTGGTTGAACTTCCAACTACCAGAACCTGAAAGTCTTTGCCTGAGGACTTTCTCCAGTCACTGGAGCCTTCTCTGCTTGCTCACGGGCAGACTGGAATTGCTGAGGGATTGATGTCCCACCTCCACCCCCAGGGCAGTTCTCAGTCAATGACCAGTGGAACATAGTATACAAATACTGCAGCTTTCCTGCCTCTAAGGTGGGCTACTCTAGGGTGTATGGTCTACACTGATTCCCACAATTCCCCAGTGGGTTTAAGCTCCAGAGCCCACAGGGGTAACTTGCTTGACTCTGTGCCTGTACTGACTTCCTCCCTTCCCTGTGTCCCATCCCCACTCCCCTGCAGTTTTTCCTGGGATCATCTCCCAAATCAACTACTTACACAGGAAACCTTGTCTCAGGATCTGCTTCCAGGGACCCAACCTAAGACATACACTGTGACCCCCATCCTGTGCCCTTTAAAAAAAAATCTGCTTCTCTCTTTTACTTCCTCTTCTAACAACTTTCATCAGAAGAGCATGTGTTGGGTTTCAAATCTCATTCACATCTCTTATCTCCATTGAACTTCCCCCGATTCTGTGAGACAGATACACAGGCATCACCACCACCCCCTCCTTTTACAGATAAGGAAATGGAGAGTTAGAGAGGTGGTGTCACTTCCCCAAGAACACACACAGCTAGGAGGGGGCGGACCCCAAACCCTAGGCTTCTGATTTTATGCCTCACCCTCAGTCCATTGTACTATCTGCCTTTCCATTCTCTCATAAGAACATCTTATATTTAGATATCACTGCATAGTTTTTCTGGATAATATGCCGTTCAAACTTCTCAACAGCTCTGCATTTTATTATTATGATCACTATCAGTATAGGTGAAGAATCCGAGACTCCTAGAGGTTAAGCCATTTGTCCCACATCACCTGGCTGATAAGAGGTCTTGACTTCTGGTCCCATTCTCATTCTGTGACCCCAGGCTGCCTCTCCCCTCCTCTCGCTCACCTCTTGCATGGCTCATGCGGAGGCAGCTGTGGACACAGGAGAGCCTTACGGGAGGCCAGAAGCTCAATGCATGGTTGGAATAGTCCTTGGCAATAAGCTGGTCCATGCCGCCTAGAGGAGAACTTGAACTTCAAACAAAATCTGAGAAGACCTCGCTGTAGCCCCGGTAGATTGTAGGGCAGGAGGCTGGCAAGAGTTCAGAACCGGGCTAAGTCTTCAGCTCTTGATTCCCTGGTCTGTCTTGGGGAAGGGATCATTGTAAGAGCCAACTCCACGAATTCACAACAGTAAGGGGGAAGCAAGGGTCAGCCTGCCCTGGTGACTCCTCATAACTCAATGATGTTGACCCCTGATGGTGGTACATCCCTCAGTGTGATGGTCGATCCTACAAACCCCATTGTCCTTGCCAGTGATGGGTTTAGGAAAGGAACTGTGACACTTCTGGCCAATGACAAATGAGGAGAAGTTTGCTGGGAGGAAAGGGGCTATGGTAGCTAGTTTCCAAAGATGCCCCCTCCACCAATAAACCAGGCCTCCAGTATTTATGCCTATGTGTTGTCTCCTCCCCTTGAATCTGGGCTGGCCCTGGGACTTAATTTTGACTCACAGGATACAGTGACAGTGATGCTGTGTGACTTCTGAGGCTAGGTCGTAAGAAGCCTTACAGCTCCCAACTAGAGCTCTTGTTCTGGGGAAGTCAGCTGCCATGTGAGACGTCTGATTCCCCTGAGATGGCCATGCTGCGAGGAAGCCCAGGTTAGCCACGCGGAGAGGCTGCATGGAGAGAGAGATGCCTGGCCAGCCTCCAGCTCTTCAATCCTCCCAGTGGAAGCATTAGACAAGAAGCCATCTTGGACACCGAGCTCAGTTGACATTCAAATGACTGTAACCCCAGCTGTCATCTGACTGCAATCTCATGAGGGACCCCAAACGAGAACTGCCCAGCTGACCCCATTCAACTCGAAGAACTATGAGAGAGAGCCTTCTGGGAAAAGTTTCCTTGCTTCTAAGAAAGAGATAGAGAGAAAGTTGTCCCCCCACCCCCCACACACACCCCTCTTCCCTCTGGACACGTCAGGTCCAGATGTAGCCAACTTGGGGACACAAGAGATCTACTCATTGAAGGCAAGGTCCACACACAGAGGGTAGCAGAGCAAAGAGAAGGAAAGAATCTGAGTCCTTGATGGCCTTGTAGCACCGCTGAATCACCCAGGCCTGCCCACCCTACCTTAGACTTCTTGTTGGGTGAAATAATGCCTTCACTGTTAACACCAGTTTGGCCTTTGTGTTAGTTGTGCTGAAGGCTTCCTAATTCACCCCTGGAATAGGGAAACTGATCTGGATTAGAAGGCAATAGAACAGAGGGGTTGGGTAAAGTCAATATGGGTTTGTGTTGACTTCTGGTCCCATTCTCTGGGACCAGAGAACACAACAGAAGCCGAGCGGGTTCTGCTCGGCTAGCCACTTAACTTCCCCTGAACCTCAGTTTCCTCATCTGTAAAGTGGGGAAAATGATTCAGTCCACCTCATAGGATTGCTCTGACGGGTCAATGAATGAATGTATGTAAATGATTGATGCCAAATGTCTGGCCCATACTAGACACACGGGTTCTGTGAGCTGTGACTGTCACTAAGGCACCATTCAGACAAGTTCTTCAGACCCCTGGACCTCTGTCTGACACCTCTTCAGAAACGGAGTAGCTTGGAATCTGCTCCAGAGATCCCTAGATGAAAAGTCTCACCAGAACACAGTGTACTCCCATCAGCAGGCTGGGGCTTCCAGGATTGAGGGTCCACCGTGGCACATCAGGACCCCAGATGACTCCCCTCCGCACACCTGGTTCTTCGTCAGCTCAGAGGCCACATTCCCTTTGAAGCTGGACTGTCACAGCAACTGCTCCCAACCAGTTTGAAATTAAAGTCTAAAACCAAGCCAAAGTTTCCTCTTCTTCTCTCTGTTCTATTTAACTTTTCTCAACAAACAGAAGCTCACGTACATTCACCCGCAGCGGAGCAGCGGAGAAGGGAGACTTAGGCTGCTCACCAGGCTTCATTTAACAAAAACTGACGACAGCTTTGCTGCATGGACCACATCCTAAGCTGTGTTATAAAGCGGGTGTGGTGTCCATACAGAGGTGGCAACAACTGGGGCAGTGCCCACCAATCTCTGCTTCCCTTACTGGAGGAATGGAAAAACGAGCAAGCATTTGAGAATGTCTCAGGTGTTCCATGCATGACGGTAGGTACCCTAGATGCAGCTGGACCCCAGGATTAAACAATTGTGAATAGAATTGGGAAAAACCGGGGCTGAAGATTAAACATGGCATGTGCCAATTCTATTGTCTCTGTTTTTATGGCCAGAATCTGTATTCATTGATGTCCTTGCTGTATCTGTTAAATGTTTCGAAAATTGCCCTGGGGAGAAACTCTTAAAAGGCATAAAAAGTTTTCTATCTTTAGAAATGGAAACTTTGATTCAACTTTGGGCTTTAGGGGGAAATTACCAAAATGGGTGAGAAAATACACATTGTCGAGTGTGCTTGAGCTGGAGCTGTGCTGTTGAAGTTGCTAACTTCTGCTGACAGAGGTGTGTTCATTTTACAAAGAAAACTGGTCGATACCTGAGCTGTCGCATTGTGCTGCAGGGAGGGATGCTTTTGAGGAGAGGGGTTTGTGTCTGAGAGTTGCTTGCAAAGGATGGGGAGGGATGGAAAACAGGGGAAGGGGCTCCTACAGGAAGGTGGGTTACCTGGGATCAAGCAGCATTGCACGTGGGCCCAGGTAACAGAACACAGCATAGAGCTAGGGAGAGGACCACCCTCCCCACCTCTGCTCACCCACCATGTGACCTTAGGAAAGAGGACAGAAGGTTATCTTGGCTTTGGCCACTTTCCTAAGAGCCCCTTTCACCGTGGCAATGGTGGAGCCATCTCAGGACAGAGGACATCAACCAAGGGAAGGTAGTTGTGCAAAATTTGGCATCTGTAGTAGATAAATTGGTTTGTGAGCACATTTGAATCTCCTATTTTTGTACCCTCAGCAATACTTGGTGACTTTTGTGTTAATCAAGGACTTGTTATGAGTGACAGAAATTGTACTCCAATTAGCTCATCCAAAAAGGAATTTATTGGCTCACGAAACTGGGAAGTCCAGGAATGGTGATGGCTTCAGGCATGGCTTGACCCAGGGGCTCAAATGATAGTGTCGGTTTTCTCTCTTTTTCTGTCTCCTAAAACATTAAAATAAGTGATGTGGATTCAGAAAGTGCTGATCTGTGGATGAAATCATTAGAATAAAGGCTGATAAGGAAACTTGCAGTGGAGGAATCAGGCTGCAATCACCTGAATTCCCTGATCAGTCTTAGCATTCAACTAAAAGGGGGATAACCAGATATTGTGAGGCCCCTATGAAGGATTCTTATGGTGAGGTTGAATCTGAATATATTTAGGCCTTGTTTTAGTTTGGGTTCCCAAAGATGAGAATTCAAGTGCATGTAATGTATTTTGGAAGTATTTGGAAGTGCTGGTAGTGGCGTGAGAAACTGAGACAAGGAAGGGAAGGCAGCCGGTAAAGGGTAAGTTATCAAGCAAGTTCCTACGGTGGCCAATTAGAGCTAAACCCAGCTCAGGAACTCCAGGAGCCAGTGTAAACTATGCCCCGCAGACTCAGCCCACCCAGGGGATGGCACAGCTGGAGTATTTATACAGCAATTCCTATAATCATTGGTTAGGTGCTGCTCCTGAGGAGGCGGAGTGGAATCTCCAGCACTTCTGGCCAGTGGACCCTGGTAGCCAAGAGAGCCTCCAGGCACAGAAATGCCAGCACTGCCAGTTCATGCTAAAGTGATACTACAAGGGGACAGGCATGGGGTCCAGACAATGTCTCTACAAGTCTCTAGAGCTCACTGGCATTTACTAGAAACACAAGGGTTTGGAGAACGAGTTAAATGACACCACAGGGGCATTACGCAATGATAAAGGGGTTGATTCTCGAAAAAGACATAACAACCTTCAACCTGTATGCACCTAACTACAGAGACTCAAAATACATGATGCAAAAACTGGTAGAAGTGCAAGGAGAAATAGACAAATTCACTATTATAGTTGGCAAATTCAGTACCCCTCTATCAGTAACGGACAGACCCAGCAGGCAGAAAAATCATTAAGGACCTAGTTGAACCCAACAACATCAATCAACTGGATATAATTGACATCTATAGACCACTTCAACCAACAACAGTGGAATACCATTCTTCTCAGGCTCACATGGAACATTCACCAAGACAGACCACATTCTGGGCCATAAAACATGCCTTAAAATATATAAAAGAATAGGAACCATACAATATACGCTCTTAGGCCACAACGGAATTAAAATAGAAATCAATACCAGAAAGATAGCTAGAAAACCACCAAATACTTGGAGATTAAACAACACATTCTAAATAACACATCAATGAACTAATAGATTAACCTTAAACAACACTTCTAAATAACACATGGGTCAAAGAAATCTCAAGAGAAACAAAGAAATATTTCAACTAAGTGAGAATTAAAATACAACTTATCAAAATTTGTGGGATGCAGTAAAAGCAGTGTTTAGAGGGAAATTTATAGAATTGAATGCATGTATTAGAAAAGAAGAAAGATCTAAAATCAATAATCTAAGCTGGCACTTTAGGAAATTAGAAAAAGAAGAGGAAAATAAATCCAAAGTAAGCATAAGAAAAGAAATAATAAAAATTAAAGCAATAATCGATGAAATAGAAAACAAGATCAATAGAAAAAAATAAATGAAACTAAATGACATACAGGAAGTGAACAGACAAATTTAGAATGTGAGCCATTATCTATGACTTGTTTCTGCACAAGTCTATGGCGTGGAAAGGGGAGGATACTCTAGAGAAAAAGATATCTAAGAAGCATATCAACCAAATATAGCACATGCCCTTTGTTTGGACCCTAATTAGAACAAAACAAGTATAAAAGACATTTTTAAGACAATCAGGAAAATTTGATTCTGAACTGAGTATTTGAAGATAGCAAAGAGTTATTGATAAATTTGTTAGTGTGATGATAGCATTGAGATAATGCAAGAAAACTGTCTATGTTATTTAGAGAAAGTGTGTCAGGTTGAAATAACACAATTGCCGAGTTTTCTTTTAAAAGTCTTCAGTAACAATTTTAAATAAAAACAGTATCTGACCCTGCCCTTACTTCTTCTCACCTTAATCCACAACCTGTCAGATCTTGTTTTTACTTAAAATTTAAAATCATGGGCTATTTTGCATTCATTTTGATTTTTTCAAAATATTGCATTAAAATACTATTTATCTTGATTACTGAGGTTTTTGGCGCTCCCCTTAAATTCTATTCAAGAGAAGCAGTAGTCCTGGCACAGCATCTAACTCATGTAACCCTGTTCCTTGCCTTGGGATTGCCCTGTGTTGGGGTAACCAGAGCTGGTTGCTGTTTTCCAGGTAATAACCAGCTGAGGGTTTCACCACCACCCACCCTCACGGCATCTACATATTTAACACACTCTTCTACCCTTCGAGGAGCCACAATGGAAGACACAGTCCAAACGTAGGGCATGGTGGCTTGTGGTTAATTAGGAGTCTCGCCAACAGGGAATGCAGTATTTACAATGCCTGCCTTGATTGGCAGGTCCACACTCCGAGGTCGCCTTGAGTTTTGTTAGTGTTTTTAAAGCACCTTTAAAATATTCATAGCCATTCCAAATGCTTATCTCCACTGCTTACTCCTTGAGGTCTTAGGCCCCTCCTTCTAACCATATGGAAACCACCCTCTCCCACCACCACCCCCATCCCCAGGTGGGCGCCTCATGGATTCTCTGGGGTTGCTCTCTGCCTGGTTTCCAGCAGGAAACAGAGACAAGATTTCAGTCTTTTACTGTCTGTGTCCGCACGTGATGGTCCCTAGCTCTTAGGTGCGAGAGTCCTCATTCGATGCACAGGGTTCTATTTCACATGTCGCCAAAATTCCCTTAGAAAAAACCAAGATGTCACATTTGAAAGAGCTCTAAAGAATAACTGAACCCCATGCTTCTTAACTCTTTTTATGAGGTAAATGATTAAAGCTCGAAGAGTCAGATGGATCCGCGTTCTGGCTCTGCTGCTGTGGCTCTTTAGACACGTGGCTTAACCTCTCTGAGCCTCTGTCTCTGTCAGATAAGGATAAAAATAGTATCGACCTCATAGGCTGTGGAGACAATAAGTGAGATGATGCCTGTGACATGCTTAGCATAATTCTTGGGAAAAGTAAGTGCTTAATACGTGCTGGTTGCAATGATTATTTGGGGGGGTCACGTGTACCTCTTTGAGAATCTACGAAAAGCTCGGCAAGACCCTTCAGAAAAATATACATAAAATGTTTGCATTCTTTTACATAAAAAAGAATTAAATATGTGTTAAAAATTAATCCATACAGGCATTTTATATTATTATTGTAAAGATATTTTAATTTATGAAAAAGAAAAAATTAGAAAATCGTATATGAGTATACAGTAGAACAATTTAACAGACACTATGTAAAGGTGAGAGACAGCCCTCATTTTCTCCCTCATATCAGAGGGGGAGTTCCACGTCCCACGTTTCCTCCGTCAGGGTGGACCGCCTTACCTCCGCGGCTCACATACTTGCAAAGCCAAAAGCAGCCTTCACAGGTGAATTTTGTTATCCTGTTTGTTTCACTTACCAAAATATAGAAAATTCTTTCCCACACTGCCCCACAGACTTCATACAGACAATTTTTAAAAATCACTGCTTTGTTCTGACCGTGGAATTGATGTATGCACCACGTGTGAATCAAGTGGAAAATAAACTCTCTCATAATCCCCCCCGGAGATGAGCATTGATAGATTAGTGTAGATCCTTCAGGAATTTGCTCAGTGCGAATGGTACATGTGTAAACACACAGCCCGGCTTGGTGGGACATCTACAGAGAGGTGGTTTGTCGTATGGCTGGAGGGAGGACCCTCCACGTCCCACACCTCTGAGATTGCATCCTGGTTCCAACAAGTCCTTGAGGGACCTTGGACAGTCATTTCCATGTCTCCAAACCTCATTTCCTCACCTGTAAAACGGGGCAAACAATAATAACTAGCCTGAAGAATTGTTGCCAATATTAAATGAATTGATGCATGTAAAGCCCTTCGCAAAATGTTTCTCCACTTTGGCATATTGACATTTTGACTGGATAATTCTTTGATCTGGGTGCTGTCCTGCGCATTGAAGGATTCTCAGAGCATCCCCAACCTCTACCCACTAGATGCAACAGCATCCTTCCACTCCCACCAGTCGTGACAATCAAAAGTCTCCAGACACAACCACATCCTCCCCCATAGTAAGTGCTCAATAAACTCTCTTTAATATTATCATCGTTAAAACAGGGTAGCGTTTACTGGAGAAAACGTTCAATTGCTCAATTAGTACGAAAAGACAAATCTACTGTGTTTAAACTGTCTATGAAGGAGTCGTTTCTTTTTCTATTCACAGGCCTTTCAGAGTAAACACTTAGTTTAACCTCTGATGCAAATTTCTCCCTGTAAGAGCTTTTCATCTGTATAATATTAAAACACTGGTGAAATACTACGTAATGATAGGCTTCGGCCATTTTTATTGGCTCCGTGCCTCCTGAATCTTGCCTTTTGCTCCCCCTTCCCCCACGCAGGTGAGAGACAAGACTGAGCCTACAATTAACAAGCTGTTTTCCCGCTATATATACCCAATTTCTCGGCCCTCATTTTGCGTTGAGGTGTTTCTCCACGGAGCCCCCGGAAGACGGGATTGTGTGTGTGCATGCATTCATTCACAGGCTACTTAGGACCGAAACCCCCAGGGATAAGCTTGGAAAACGACCGAATTAATCACTTATGATCTGCATTCGGTGCACATTATCATAATATTGATACAATATACACACTGTTCTTTGCTTATTTCTATGTTGAGGGAGGCCCTGCAGCAATTCTGAGGAAATATGAGACACACACACCTGGCTAAATGCTCTCTCTCTCTCTAAATAACCCGCAGTCTCCTGGTTTGCGAGGATCGGCCTGAAATGAGTTACAGTTGCCAGAACATTTTTAAGTAGGGAAATAAATTAGAGTGGTAATAATCATAACAATTATATAATAAATGTTAAAAATGGTAAGTTCCCCAGCGGCCTTCATAACTTTATTTTGGTGGCGGGGGTGTGTGTGGAATTTCCACCGTCTGCATCTGGTGACATCATTAGGCTGAAGTGAGAGGACAGGCTCCTAAATTCCAAATGTCACCGAGGCGCTGAATGAGGTGGCACTTCGACTTTCTCAGCCGAGTTTGCTGGGCTTGAATTATTAAAGTCATCGTTTGCAAAATAAATGTAGGACTTCAGGGAAGTTTCTGGATTGACCATCTCCCTCTTCCTCCTCCTCTCTTTCTTCTCTCCTTTCAATCTCTCTCTCTCTCTCATTTTCTCTCTCCAGGAGGGAACCCAAGGCAGCTGCAGCTGCACGAATCATCTAGATGCCCCCACGCCCAAGAATTCCTCCATCTCCAGCTGCAGACTGAAGAAAACTAGGACTGAAAAAAGGGATGACAGCATGTCCCCAGCCAAGAGACCTTTCCGGGAAGCCCTGATAACTAGAAAGCATGTTAAAATGCTCCAAACGCCCAAACCTGTGTGCCGGGCTGTAGGGTTTGGTCTGAGATCCGTCCATTCAACACACAGGTGAAAGAGAAGGATTCAACCTCGTGCAAATCGGACGCAATTCACAAGGACGCTCGCCAACGTTTCTATGCCGGGCGTTGTGCTGCACATTTCACTTGCATTATCTCATTTTTCCTGCGGTGGGAACTATTATGATTCCCATTTTACAGACGTGGAAACTGAGGCTCAAAGGACGCCTATCACTTGCTCAAGGTTACAACAGCTTTCAGCAGGAGAGGTAGGAGGTCAAAACCACCCCAGCCCATACTCTTCATCACGATGCCGTATTACTAAGACTAGCCGCACGCCTGCAAGATGAAAAGATTTTTAAATCCCAAAAGCAGGCCTGCAAATCTGACGCAGTAAGCCGTGATGCGAACAAATTCTAACACAACCAGGATACAGTTGGTATGGAATTCAGCCCAAACAAGCATCTAAGTGAGTTTTCTCCATGACAGTTTGGAAGATCTGGAAGTTAGTGCTGCATCTGCTTGAAGACCCACAGCAGGGTTGACCCTTGACCAGGCCTCTATTCCCTTCCAGGATATGACCAGCAGAGCATCACATGGAGTAATCGCCCATGCTCTCCTCCTCATCTTGTAAGGTCACCTGTTTCTCAACCTCCTAAGAGCCCTATGCTGGTTGGAAGCCAGGCTATGGTCAGACAGTTCTAGATTTGAAAGCTGAGTTCCCCTCTAACCAGCTCTGTGGCCCTGAGCCAGGCACTCCACCTCTCTAAACCTCGGTGTGCCACCCGCGAATGGGAGGGATGTTCATAGCCAGGGTCACTCCCAGCCTATATTGTGCCTTTGAGAAATTAGGAAAAGGCACTTCTTCCTCAAGTCACCTTACTTCCATGTTGGAAATTTGTCATAATATCCTGTTTTCATGAAAACAAGACCGTTTACTGCCATCTGCTGGAAAGCCGTTGTAATAAATACACATAAATGCACAAAGGCAAGGTTGTGAATGGCATCCTCTTTGTGCAGTGCACGACCTGCACAACTGTACATGGCTGCCTGATAATTCCTCACTGGATTGTTGGGAAGAGAAAATTTGATACTGCCTGCCAAGTGTTTACTTAGCACTCTGAGAGACATGGCTCACAGGTTCTCGATTGTCAGATGCTCTGTTAAGCTCTGGCTCAAACATGTTGGATGATAGTGTCTCTTCTGGCCACGTAATAGTCATTGAGAAATCCCATGTGGCATCTGGTTTGGGGAATGGTGTCTGTCAGTCGATCTCAGCCCATCTCTCAGGACTTATACCCCTTGCATTCCATGCTTCCAAGCAATTCTGGCTGTCCTGGATGGCAACTTTCAGCTCCTAAGCATGCCTCCTCTCTTTCCTCCTTAAGAACATGGTGTCTGGGGTTCAACAAAAACTGGGTTTGAATCCTAGCTTTCCATTGATGAGCTATGTGACCCTGGGTGAGTAACTTAACCTTGCTGTGCTTCCGTTTCCTCACAGGTGAAAGACTCTGCTAATCTATCTATCACACAGAGGCCAAGAGCGAAGACAAGGGGAGAAAATGTGTTTAACGCACTTAAGAGGAAGCACTCTATGAATCACAGTCATTATGATCATTAGCAACAGGGAAAATATCCCAGATATTTTATAGGTCATCCATTTCCGCTGCCCATCTGATCTCTGATGACCTTGTTTTTTGAGCCCAAAATTAGAAACCTGAATCTGACAGTTCTTCAGAAAATACCTCCTCTTGGTGATTTACATGAAGAGCGAAAAGTCTGGTCGTGTGGACTTCTGCATTTAAGGCAACTCACAAAATCAGATGAGTCCCAGCTTCTGTGGGACCCAGAGTTGCTTCACTCAGGAAGTGTTCTTGACTTCACAGCTGTTTCTTCTCCAACAACAAATACTCTAGAGAAATGAATGGCTGCTAACGAGTGACTAACTGGCATCTCACTTCATGGTACTCCCGTGACTTGTACCCATGCCTCTAATCCTTGCTTCTCTTTTTTCATGGAATTTTAAACAGGATCAAGACATTTTCTGTTCCCAGTTTCTCCTTTTATGTTTTCTGTCTGCTCATCCCCCATCCCTGGCTCCAGACTTCCAGAACCTTCTCTCTCAGCCTGAGGATCTGAGGCTTATTGAAACGGCTCTGGTACACAGAGTACATGCCTAGGTTGTTACTGGCTAAAAACCAGCTGTTCTTGGATGATGGTTTAGTTCATTCTGGGGGACATGAACAGGGCAAGGAAGAATCTGCTGTGAAGGTCGATCTGCATGCAGATGGTCCAGAAATGCAGATCCGGAGGCGGCTTCTGCAGCCTCCCTTGGCTGTGTGACTTTGAGCAAGTGGCCTCACCTCTCTGAATCCATTCTTTGTCCTTAAATAGCCTTAAATGCAAATGCAGCAAAATTTTCACAAGCGTGTAGTGCTTAAGAACTGGGCCTTTGGAGGGGACACACCTTGTCTCTCCACGATTCAGCTGCTATGTGACCTTCAACAAATTACTTCCCCTCTCTGAGCCTCAATTTCTTCATTTATAAAATGCGGGTAAAAGATAGTTCCTATCTCCTGGGCTTGTTTGAGGATTAAAAGGGATAATGCTTTGAAAATACTGGCAAAGTGTCTGACCTGGGGTGAACACTCCATAAATCTTGGCCATTATAAGCCTCTTAATAAAATAGAGGTTTTCTGGGGATAAAAACAAACAAACAAACAAACAAAAAAAACCCCACTCATGAGCCAAGAAGTATTTTGGAAAACTGCTTTATTTAACCTGTTCTGGATGTACCTGGCTGGTCTTTTCCACTAAAAAAAAATTCTCCCAGGGAGGCCACAGTCTCCAGACGGCACAGCCTCCCCCAGGCCACACAGCAAGCTTGATCTGGGCTCCCAGGAATGAAATCCAGGCCTCTGACCCTGCGTCAGATAGTCGGGGCTCCCTGCTCTCAGTCACAGCCAGAGATGTCACAGGGGACGGTGCCACATCCTTGGGGAGGAAAATGAGATTACTCTCTTGCCTTGATCTGACCCTGGGCTCCAGCCAGGAAACAACCTCAGCACCCCGGCAATCTCCCCTCTCCCCATTTCCCTCCAATCCTAAGTTCCCATGTCACTCTGCAGTGCCTCAGTCCCCAAAGGTTTGAACCCAGATTTTCCCTTCCGGCAAGGCGAGGACCAGAGAGAGGCTTCGGGTACTTAAGGCGGGGCCAAAAAAACTCAGTAATCAAGACAAATAATATTTTAATGCCATAGATTAAAAAAATCAAAATGAATGCAAAAAGAGTCCACGGTGTACAAAATGTCAATATTTTAAATGCAGAAAGGATCAGTGGCCAGGACAGCCCCTCTCACCTGCAGCCCACAGTGTAACCAAAGGGATCGAGATTAAATTCTGCCCCCCACCCCCTTCGAATTTCCTGTGAGGGCCACAGCCATAAATTTCCACCTTCCCTCCCTGCGGCGCCCCCTTCCCCGCAGAGGTGAGCTGGGGTGAGCGGCACACAGGCTGTTTGGACGGCTGAGGGCTGAGGGCGAGCAGGAGAGGACTTGAGAGGGACATTCCATCTTGTTTGGAAACTTCATCTAGTCTCCGCGCTTTAATCAACAAAACAGGAATTAGGTCTCAGCTCCAAGGGTCGCTTCCTGTCTTCCAGTTTATGACCTTGGCCACCTCGCAGCCTTTAAAGTCTCGGGACTGGCTTCCCCAAATACCTGAGGTCTCAGGCGCAGGTAGTAAACAGATCTGGGGGCTTCCTGCCGCGAAGTGGGCGGGGCGAGTTCAACTCCCCCACCCGGTGCGTTCTGGGCGCGTGGCGCTCGCTCGCCAAGAACTTCAAACCTTTTTCTTTGATCCCCGCCTTTTTGGAGGGGAAAGCCAGGGGAGGGAGGAAGCGGCGGGGGCGGTGAGGTGCCGGAGCAAAGTTTTTGCGCTCTGGCTCCGCCTCCGCCCTCGCCCAAGGGGGAGGACTGAATTCCAGACCCGGAATCCTTCCCTTTTTGAAATTGATCGATTTTATCCGGGAGCTTCAAATCGAAACCAGGAGAGGGGGCTTTGAAATGTCAAAGAGAAGTTGCAAAAGGAAAAAGGGAGTGGAGTGAGGAGGGGGAAGGAGGAGAGATTAAAAATAAGAGGGGTGAGCAGGCAGAGGTTTTCTTTGGAACTAGAAGCGCTGCCCCGGCCACCTTTGTAACGATTCTTAACCTTTTTACCCTTTCTGTGGTGGCGGTGGGCTCCTTATAGCTCTTTGAAAATTCGGTGAGAGCTGTGCACCGGCTGCCTGGAAAAATGTCCTTTAGGGGCGTGCACCGTGTGCTCTCAACTTCAGGAGGCTCGAGGAGCCCCGAGTGGAACCGATTTTGCGCAATTCGGGGAAGCTTTTGCAAAACCCTCTGCCCGGCCGTTTGAATTGAACCGTTCCCAACTTAAAATTTGGATGAGTGGTGTTGGCCTGGGGTAATCTCGCCCTAATTTTTGAAAATTCTTATTTGGAATAAAAAAAAAATTCAACCACATTCTGGAGAAGGCAAGAGCTGGCAGGCACGACTTCTAGCGGGGGATTCACGTGTGGCCCTAGAATTGGAGCATGAGAAGCTGGGAGCGCTGGAAGCTCCGCCCGCGCCCGGGTTTCCAGCGAGGCCACCTCCTCACGCTCCTTTCCTTCTAGGCCCGCAAACCCACATCTCACAGCGAGGGGCTTGGCTATCTCCCTCCCTTCCTTTTAAGATAAGGCATCAAATGGGGCAGACCGCTGGCTGGTGCCCAAAGGTACCTCTTTAGAGGACTGGCAGGGTGCAGATTTGGTTGATTGCAGGGAGCTTCCAGTCTTCTTCAGGGGAGCACTAGGGCCAAGAGGATTGAAATCAATAGTTTAGGAGTCATGGAAAACCTAGTTTAAATAGTTGTTTTTTTTGTTTGTTTGTTTGTTTTGTTTTTTTTATTGATGTTTTAATGGTTTTTAACATTGTGAAATTTTGGGTTGTGCATTTTTGTTTGTCCATCACCATATATATGACTCCCTTCACCCCTTGTGCCCACCCCCCACCCCCACTGCCCCTGGTAGCCACAGTACAGTTTTCTCTGTCCATGTGTTGGTTTATATTCCACATATGAGTGAGATCATACAGTGTTTGTCTTTCTCTTTCTGGCTTATTTCCCTTAGCATAATACGCTCCAGGCCCATCCATGTTGTTGCAAATGGGACGATTTTGTCTTTTTTTTATGGCTGAGTAGTATTGCATTGTATATATATACCACATTTTCTTAATCCAATCGTCAGACGAGGGACACTTAGGTTGCTTCCACTTCTTGGCTGTGGTGAATAATGCTGCAATGAACATAGGGGTGCGTAAGCCTCTTTGGATGGTTGATTTCAGGTTTGTTGGCTAGATTCCCAGTAGTGGGATGGCTGGGTCATAGGGTATCTCTACCTAAAGAGTTGTTTTTAATTGCTGTTTTGAAGACCTCCTGATGGCAAGGTGCCGGGGGCAGGGCAGTATAAAGTGGGTGCCCGCTCTGGCCCACACAGGGCTGAGCTCACTCTGTCACTTTCCTCTCCAGCAGCCCAGGGCTGGCGCTGCAGGATGGAGGGGACAGAGTGGGCACAAAGGGCCCTGGGGTCACTGAGGACAGCTAGCCCAAGAGGACGGTTTCAGGGAAAAGGCATTGAGAGGTTGATCAGCTGAAGACAGAAGGAGGGTGTAACAGAGAGAGATGTATAGAGATAAACAGAGACATGAGCATCAAGGAAAGAGACAGAGAGAGGAAGAGATGCGTAAAAGAAGACAAGACATAGTGAAACAGTGACACAGAAGCTGACAGAGCAGAGGGAGAGCAATAGACAATGAGAGACACACCGAGAAACGCGGAGAGAGACACAGGCAGAGGACCTCAGCGTCCTGAGTCCCCAGTGTGTGTCACCCACAGCCAGTGGTCCTGGGTGGCCAAGAGGCCATATGGTGGCCCAATAGCTCTGTGACAGCCCATCCAGCTCCTGAGTCCTGGTCTAACTATATACTCACCTGTACAGTGAGGCCACATGCCTCCTGTGGGACCTGGGAGAGCTGTCCAAGACCCCAGTGGTCACTTGGCTCCCAAGATCTGAGCAGACAAGGGCTTTGGGCATGCTTAGTGGCTTGCTGGCAGTTCCATGGCTGACCTAACATGAAAAGAAGCTACTAACTGCTAAACACCTGGGATACCCGGACACCTGGCAAGAAGATACCATTGAAGAATGATGGGCTGGTGTCACGAGATTGCCGACGCTTTCCATGGCAAGACCTCTGGTTCTGTCCCTCTCTCAACCTGCTGATGAGAGAGAAAGTCCTTCTTTTTCTGGAAAACAGAGCTAGTGGGGTTCCCCTGAGGGATGCAAAGAGCTTCCCGTGCAAGGTGGGGCCCGTTGAGCTGGGAGATGCCCCAGGAATGTCTGCTGAAGGATAGGGTCTAGCAAGTGCCTGCTCAGCGCCTAACTAGTCCTTGCAAAAACCCTACAAAGAGGCAGCATTATTGTCCGTTCTGTCCCCAGGAGGACGCAGAGGCACATAAGTGTTAAGCCACTTGTGCCGCATCACACAGAGGGCAAGTCAAGCCTTGTGCTGTCCAGTCTGCACTGGAAATTGCTGGATTTTGTTCTGCTCAGCCAGCCTCATGTTGGAAATCCTGTTCTCTGTGCAGACCCCATCAGGTGACATTCCCAGCAGAGGGGACAGCCAGGCTTGGAACCCTCCACACTCCTCCGTTCCAACTCTGGTTTCCTGGGCAGGTTGCAGGGGCCCACGCTTGGGTCCTGGTATAATCTGCTCTCTCCTGGTTTCCCCACCCCCATTCTTCTCTGGGTTCAGGTTCTCAAAAATAAAATAACAAGAGCTACTATTTAACGAGCTCTTACTAGATATAAAACTATGTTCAGTCTGCACATTAGCCCAGAGAGGTACTGTTATCCCCACTTTACAGATGGAGAAACTGAGGTTCAAGGAATTCACAAACTTTTCCAAGGTCAGCAGCTCATAAGAGGAAGCTGAGACTGATCACAGATCTGTCAGATCCCAGAGCTTTGCCAGTCCCCCCACCACCCCCCAACTAGATGGGAAGCCAGAGGGAGTGGGGTTGCTTCTGGAAGAGGTGCCTCTGGACACTTACACACTTCCAGAATGAGATCCTAAGGGTCCACGGAGATAGGAAAGTGGTTCTCCGAGGCGGCCCTCTCAGAAGAAGTGCTCCCATCAGAGGTACCTCCGTTTTACAGACGAGGAAACTCGTTCACTCAACAAATATTTGTGGAGTCCTTGCTCTTTACCAGGCACTTCCAAGCAGAGGTTTCTGCTGTTTGGGAGCTCATTATCAAGTGTTGGGGTGGGATGGGACAGATGTTAAATAACCCACTACAAAGAAGAAACAAGCCGAAAGGGCCATGAAGGAGATGCAGGGAGCCACAGAGGCTCCATCGGAGGGTCTGACCTAATCTAGGGAGGTGCGAGGGGGTGAGGACTCTAACAGACTTCTTGTCCAAGGGCCCTTGGAGAGTTCACAACCAGGGTAGATGCTATTTAGGTGCCTCCACCAGATCCCCTTGACGGGGATGATGCACCCATCTCCGTCACCCCCAACACAGCGGCAAGTGTGGGCTGCTAACAGTGCCTGGCTACCCCCTTCTCCAGTGAGTTATCCTTCACAACATAAGCCGCCTCGCCCAGGAAGTTATACCACCTCTCTGCCCACAGCCCCTCAAATGGCTGACTAATACAGAGTGACAAGTGGGTCCCCTTGCCCCAGACAGGGCAACTCCACAGTGTGCTTTCTGTCTGGAGCCTCTCAGTGGATCAGACCAAGACAAGTCTTTGCCTGAGACCTGCTCTTGCAGCTTTTCTCAGCCTTTGCTATCTCCATCCTGATTTACTCCTTCTTGTGCAAGTTTCTCCTGAGAGCACCCGTCAGTACACAGGTGTGCACAGATCCTTGTCTCAGGCTCCGCTTCTTGGGACCCTGACATAAGAGAGTGGCTAAGCTGGAGCTAGAACTGGATCTCCTGGACGGTCACCTCCCTTGTCCCTTCCATGTCTTTGGAGATGGGAGAGCTGAGTTCCTCCCAGGAGATTTACAGGAATTGGGTTCAGTAGGGTGGGATCAGGAGGGTCACTTTTCTCTGGGGGCTGTTCCAGAGGGTGGGCTTTTGCCTTCATGCTCCTGACCCCAAGT
Organism: Diceros bicornis minor; assembly: GCF_020826845.1. NCBI lineage: Eukaryota > Metazoa > Chordata > Mammalia > Perissodactyla > Rhinocerotidae > Diceros > Diceros bicornis. The sequence continues at coordinate 12,217,726 of NC_080774.1, forward strand.
ATCTACCCTGAGCTGCACCTCCTGGGCAGAGAAAAAAGAACCTACTGGATCATGGCACCCTGGCAGACCCATCCCTAACACTGTGGATCCCCGGGGCAAGGGTACAATTTGAGGTCCACATACTACATCTGAGAACTTCAGAGTTATAAATCAAGCTGGCAATGTGTTAATAAAATGTGTTCTATCATCCGGCAAGTTGGCAAGTGTATCTTTCTAATAACCTAGAGGGCCAGAGTGTACTTGGGAATTCTCAGTTCCTTAGAGTTCTGTGCCAGAGTCTGGTGACGTAGGAGGGGCTGACACCCAGCCTCCAGCCCCAATGCTTTATCCCCCACCCCAGTCTATCTTTACCACAAGGGGCTCTGTGCGCACATGTGGATGAGCCCAAGCCTCGCCCACATCTCCTCTGGCAAACAGCCACCCCTTGGCCATCCCGCAGGCCTACGGGTGAGCAAGAAGATGGGAAGTTTTAGTAGATCCAGAGAATAGGACCGAGCAGGGTCTGGGCAAGGCTGGGGCCCATTTGGGCAGAAGTCTCAGCTTCTGGGCACCTTGGATATGGCAGTGCCAGTGATGGGGGGATGTGGCCTCTGTCTTGCAAACTCCCCGCCCCTATGAGAGGGGTAGGCAGAAGAGAGGCAGAGCAGAGTCCACTAAAGCCTAGAGACCATTTTGCCCAGGACGAAGAGTGGCATTGCCCTGGCATGGCTGGACCCCACCGTGGTTGCCCCCCGGAGCCCCTCACTGTCTGCAAACCCTGCCGTGGGTGCTTCCTGACACACACTGCTTACCCACTCTCCACAGCCACGGCCATGCTCGACTCCTGCCATCACTGACGTTTCCTCTGGGAGCCAACTCTGCAAGAAACTCAATCTGCTGTGTGCAGAATTATGGGTTGTTCTTGGCTCCAGCCTCGCCCTCGCCCTCGGTGCAAACACAGACATCCACACATGGCAGAGAGGGCTTTGCAGGGGGGCTGTGGCGTTTGGTGTTATGCCAGGGAAACTGATCCCTTGATTCTCCCTCTTGGTGGCTGGAGCCCTCCCAGCACCAAGGAGGAAAAAACAAAAGCATTCAGGAGCAAACTTGGAGGGAAACCCACCTTCTCTTCTCTGGTTTTCCACAAAGTACAGTTTGCCCGGCTCCGATGAGAAGGCATCTCTGCCTCCTTCCCAGATCAGAATACAGCTGGAGATCTTGAGGTCATCCCCGCATGCACTTGAGCCTCCTTGAGACCTCCCTAAAATGGTGTGCAATGCTGGGCACATCTGTCCTTCTGCCTGTCTATATCTGCATGCATGTGTGTGTGTGCGTTTCAGGTAAGGTGCCCAGCTTTCATCAGATGATCCAATATGTCCATGACCCCAAAGGGTGTTGAACTCCTGGACTAGGAGGTTAAGGATTTTCAAGAGCAAGTGGTACCCATGTCTACCAGGATATATTTACCAGCCTCCATGACAACATTGTCGCTAACAGCCTGCAACTGAAACAATGTAAATATCCATCGGTAGTAGAACAGATGAATACATTGTGATACACTCATCAAGAAGAATATTATTCTGAGGTGAGAATGTATGACCTACAACTTCTTGGAAAAGCGTGGATGAATCTCTCCAGCATAACAGTGAGAGAGAGAAACTTTAGACACAAGAGAACGCCTATGGTTACAATTCTTATTGCTGCCTCATTTACATCTGAGGAACCCCGCTGAACTTGAACCATGGTTTGTCTCACGCTCTCAAACTCCTGAGGGCTAACCTCTTTCAAATACTCTGCTAGCAATGGTCTTGGAATAATTCCCAAGAGTTTCTAATAGAGAACCTGCCCCCTTCTTATTGCTGAAGGAGGCAGGGGAGAGTGCAGAATTAAATGGGGAGGCATGTCCTGCTTAAGGGGACTGAACTAGTCCGGGACAGTGCAGAGGAAGGGGCGAAGGGGCTCTGGAGCTTGGAAAATCATTATTTTCCAGCCTGTATTATGGTCCCTTGGGGCACATTAAGGTTTGAAACTCAATTCCGACCATTCCAAAAAGGATATTTGAAAGTTTGGCCCTGCCATCACCATACTCTTCCTTTTAAAACTAATTAAAAGAAACACAAAAACAAAAATCTTACAATCCCCTACCCGCCTACAAATCCTTTAAAAAACCCGCAATATGACCATCCGGGCAGCATTACTGATCATGACTTGCCCAGAGAGGTTACCCTAATAATCCTTTGAAGTAAAACTTCGCTTTCAACATTGCCAAATATGCCAAATGGCTATATATATATTTCCCTCTGTTTTCTCCCTCATTAAATTCCTCAGATGCAGGAGCCAGAGGAAGCCTCATGCAGAACCAAATTATTTGTGTCCCACATGTTTAGTTTTTAATAATAAAATGAAATGCAACCTAAAGGGCACAAACCTCCTGACCAAGCTTTTATTACCACGCGAGGTGGGGGAGCGAGCCGCATTGCAGGGAGGTATCTTCTATGACCCGAGCTGTCCGGGGACAGCTCCTAACTTGTCCCCCAACCCCAGGCCACTCCGGAATTCTCGTCACCCATGTGTGGCCCTTCTGAAAGGTTCTTCTGGCAGAAGGTGAGCTCTGGCTGAGAAGTAGCTGAGTCCAGAAGTAACTCAGTTCATGACTCAAAAATGGGTTTTCTTACAGTGTAAGTTACTGCCTTTGTTTGCCCAAATTCTTTTGTTTTCCAGTCGATTAACTCAAGACATATTTATTTTGAGCATCTGTTATGTACACTCAGTGTGCTAGGGTTAGGGATAAAACAGCCAACAGCCAACATGATGGATATAATCCCTATCTTGGGGAACTACCCTTTCCCAAGAAAGGGAGTCCAAGAAAGAGAATTATGGTGGGTGAGGATGTCCTTTAGATAAAATGGGGCCAGAGAGTTCCTCTCTAAATAAGTGATTTTTTTTTTGTAGACAGTTTTATTGAGTTAAATTCATATACATTAAAATTCACCCTTGGGAATCATACAGTGCAACGCATTTTGGCAAATGCGTATAGTGGTGTAACTACCACCACAATCAAGGTATAGGACACCTCCTTCACCTCCAAATGTTCCTTTGAATCCTTTGGCTGTAAAGCCAAGCTCCTTCCCTTCCCCTGCCCCTGGCAACCACTAATCTGTTTTCCCATCAGTTTTCTGGAATTTCATATAAATGGAATCGTACAGTATGTGGTCTTTCGTGCCTGGTTTCTTTCACTTAGCCCAATGCTCTTGAGATTCCTTCAGGTTGTTGCAAGTACCATTAGTCTATTCCTCTTCATTGCTGAATAGTATTCCATGGTGTGGATGTACCACAGTTTGTTTCCATCCCATAACTGACGGACACATGAAGATGTTTCCAGTTTTTGGCTATTGTGAATAAAACTGCTACAAACGTTCACGCACATGTCTTTGTGTGGACATATGTACTCACTTCTCTTGGGTAAATACTTAGGAATGTAATTCCTGGCTCATATGTAACTCTGTGTATAACTTTACAAGTAACTTCCAGACTGTTTTCCAAAGTGGCTCTGTGACTTTGCACTCCCACCAGCAACAAATGAACATTCCACATTGTTCATTTGTTCAACAAATAAACATTTCACATACTTGGCATTGTCAGCCTTTTTAACCTTAGCCATTTTGGCGTGTGTATAACATTTCCCTTGATGACTGACAATGTTGAGCATCTTTTCAGGAGCTTTTGGGCCATTATTATGTGAAACATTTAATTTTTTATATTATATGTTTATAATATAATTTAGAGATTGCGTGTTTATAATTTTATAACATATGTATTATGTGAAATATATTTGAATTAATCCATTGATGATAAGAAGCCAGCCATGGGAAGAGGCAGGGAAGACTGTTCCAGGCAGAGGGAACAGCAATGGCAAAGGCCCTGAGGTGGGAACCAGTTAGGGATGATAGAGGAATAGAAAGACCAGTGTAGGTGCCTCATAGTGAGGAAGGATGGTAAGAGAGAGGATGAGAGGCAGGAGCTAGAAGCAGGGCTGTGTATTTCACAAAGGAATAAATAGAGTCCTTCAGGTACAATTGTTGCATAACAAACTATCCCAAGATTTCACAGCTTTAAATAGCAACTCTTTCACGGTGCTCGCATATTCCAAGAGTCAGGAATTTAGACCGGGAAAAGTAAAGATGGCTTATTGCCGCTCCACAACATCTGAGATCTGAGCTGGGAGGATTCAAATGGCCAGAGGTGACTTGATGTCTAGGGCTGGAATCTTCCGGAAGCTCCTTTACTCCCATGTCTGGTGCCTGGATTGGGACCACTTGGAGGCTGAGTTCGGCTGGGACTGTCAACAGAGCACCTATTCTTGGCCTCCTCATGTAGCCTGACTTCCTCCCAACATGGCGACCTCAGGGATCCAAGAGGAAGTGTCCCAGGGCCCAAAGCTGAGGAGGCACCAACTTTTATGTCCCAGCCTTGGAAGCCACACAGCATCATTTCTGCCCCATCCCATTGGTAGAAGCAGTCAAAAGCCTGCCCAGATTCAAGAGAAAGGAAACTAGACTCTTGACAGAGAAAACAGGGTCACACTGGAGAAGAAGATGGAGGGTGGAGGATATTGTCGTGGCAGCCTTTGGAAAATAGAATCTGCCACAGAGTAAAACCTGGTAGTGATACAGCTTGTTCTGCTCAACAAATGCTTTTGAGGGGTGATGAATAAGCATGTGGATGAATCAGACCCAGTCCTTGAACTTGAGGAATTCCCAAGGCAAATGGGGGAGATGGATATGTAAATAAAAACCATACTGTACAGACTTCTACAACATGCGTCATGTTAGGCTATAAAGTCCCCAGGAGGCAATCCGTATTGCCTGGAAGGTGGATGGGGGCTTGGGCTCTGAGGTTGTGCAGGAGTTTACCAACTAGGCAGGGACAGAGAAAACATTGGAAGGAGGAGCGTGATCAAAGAGTGGATGTTCAGACAGGAGAGGAGATTGGAAATGAGATGGAAAGGCAGGCTGAGCTGGGGGAAGGAAGGTTTCTAAATGAAGGCTGGGGAGTTTGGCTCAATTATGTGGGTAATGGGGAAACCATTGGGGGATTAATTGCTGTTATCAGACGCATGCTATGGAAGGAACACTCGGAGGGCTATGATGGTGGATGGATTAACAATTGACAAGGGATACGCTAAAAACCCAGAAGCCAGTAGGGGCATTTATGTGGCAGTCCAAGTCAGCAGTGTGGGGCCAAGGATGGAGAGAATGGGGGGCAGAGTTAAGAATGCCTGGGTAGTGGGTTCAACAAGCTTCCCAGAGAATGGGGAGGAACTAAGAGGAAGAATGTTCTGTGCCTGGGCAGCTGTGTACCCATCAGTTCTCAACCCTGACTGCACTCGAGTCACTGTGGGAGCTTTTCTCAGAGGAACTACTTGAGCTCCACACCAAATCACTTGACCAAAACCTTCGGATTGGGCACCAGGCATTGGGCACTAGCTTTTTACAAGCTCCCTGGCGGATTCTCATGTGCAACTGAGGTCGGAGACTGCTGGAATACATGACGCATTTTGAGAACACAGGTTTGGGTAGAGTGAGAAAAGAAAGGATTTTGATTTGGGACATGTTGGGTTCATGAGAACAAGAATTTGAATCCTTATCCAGGAGGCATAACATAATTTAATGAAAGTTCGTTAATCCGTAGAAAAGATTAAGTTGCTTCTCACACAGAAGTTACAAAGGGGATATACTATACTTGGAAGCCACAGAAAACATATAGCCATAACTATCTGGGCATAGTGCTGTGGGCTTTACATCAGTCACCACAATGGCTGTTAGTATCATGCCCATTTCACAGAGGAGGAAACCGAGGCTCAGAAAGACCAAGTCACTAGCCCGAGGTTACACAGGGAGGAAGTAAGTGGCAGAGCCCAGAGTCAAACGTAAGCAGTCTGATCTCACAGGCAGAGCACTGGGTCCCTGTGCAAAAACTCGCCTTTAGCAAGCTCCCATGCCTGCATATTATTAGCGCTGTTAAAATTACTGCCTGTGTTAAACCCAGTACTGTAATTTCCATCCCCTCTGTGTCGTCCGACTCCCAGCACACACCCTCCTGACCGTCACTTCTGCCTTTTCACTCACATGGTTCTCCAGGCCCCAAGTCCTCTGAGAATTGAGCAGAGCCTCCACGGCGAATCATAAAACAAAACCAAATGCTTCCCCCTGCCCCTTTCCCTGAGTATCTGTCAAAGCCAGCAGAGAAATAAAAACCAGAATCTCCAAACAATACACTTCCCCACAGATAATAAATAAAATCTCCAAAGAGGGGGGAAAAAAGAGAAAGGAGGTTCCACAAAGGCTGTGGGGCTTGGGTGCACGGTGCACGGTGTGCATTGGACTAAACAGCTACCAGCCGCCGGCGAGTAAGGAATCAATTGAGATAAAAAATGGACGTCCACATGACACATGCCGTGTGCAAGGAAGTGTGCGGACACAGGCAGGGAACGCAATCTTCATCAGTCCCTCTTGCTCTTTTACACACAAATAAATACACATGTTGCCTCACATGGAGCAGATGCTCAATAAATTCTTAAGCCGTGCATCAAAGTACCAAAAATTCATTTGTGAATTTTCCAAGTACACATGTCTATGGGCAATGGTGTCTCCCCTCTCACAACTGTGGAATGAGCAGGAATTTTTTTAAAACCCTTTCGTATTTATTGCATTCAGCTAAGCTTTGCTATGTATTGCACATGGAGAAAGGGCACGAAAATCATGCGTGCATGATTCAGAAAAGGGCACGTGGCATCTGTGGACACCTCTGGAGAATGAGAGGAGAAGGGAGAGTGTCAACTTCTAGTTTCTACTGATAACATTTTGCTCATGGGCCTGTATCAATTTTTTTTCATCTAAAGAAATTATTTTTCTAGTTATCCCTCAAGATTTTTATGAAATTAATAAAGTCATCATGGAAAATGAAAGAGAATAAAAATATTTTGAAATGTGCTGCTGAGCATCAAAGAGAAAGTGGGCTGGTCATTCTCCATGGTGACTGACCAAATATTTGTTTCCCCGCTCTCTGGTCCCCACACAACCATGATTTTTGACATGTAACCAGAGTGTAGATGGCATTAAGAAGTGTTTCTCTGAACTCTGTGTATGAGCTTTACGATGGTGTTTAGCTAATATAGGCTACACACACATATCCAGAGGTGTAGGTGTACCCATCAGATTGGGTCAGAGGGGCCTGCCCTGAGTGCCAGTCCTTGGAGGGTCCCACTCTGTCCCTCCTCCTGCCACACCCTTCTTATGGGTTGAGGAGACCTCTGGGCCAAGGGCCTGGCCCACCCAGAGACCACTCCCCTCTTCTGAAGTTGGCACCTACTGAATCCCATGTAAGTGCATATACTCTGCTGGCCATGTGTCACCTGTGGGGGACACACATCTGAAGGTGCTATGAGATCTTCAAATTGAAATCTCCCTGAAACATCATCTCTGCTCCTTATCTAGTTTGGGGATGAGGCCAGATTTTATTTTCTGGCAAAAAGGGGATTATTGGTGGTCATTTTCTGACCTGGGTTCTTTCTTTTGAGTGACACAGCCCAGGAACTTGGCTCAGAGATGTGTGGGTTTGTGTGTGTGCAGTGATACCTGGCTGGGGAGGAACTTTTCCCCCCAATGAGTCTCAAGGGATGCAAACTTCTCTGAGTAGGTTTGTGTGGTCACTGTGAAGGGTGGGAGGGAAGATCCCAGGAATTATGACCATTCCACGATCTGAGCCCCAAGACTCCAGACCTGTCTTGCCAGATGCCTCCTGGGTATCACTATGTGGTCCATACTCAGCTATCTCAAATTCAATATGTTCCAAATTGAATTGGTTTTCTTTTCTTTTCTTTTTTTTTGTTGAGGAAGATTAGCCCTGAGCTAACATTTGTTGCCAACCTTCTTCTTTTTGCTGAGGAAAATCGGCCCTGAGCTAACACCTGTGACCATCTTCCTCTATTTTGTATATGGGACGCCGCCACAGCATGGCTGATGAGTGGTGTAGGTCCGCACCTGGGATCCAAACCCGAGAACCTGGGGCTGTGGAAGTAGAGTGTGCGAACTTAACCACTATGCCACCAGGCCAGCCCCTGAATTGTTTTTCTTCTATCCTGGGCTCCTCATCTTAGCAGATGGCTGTTCCATTCAGGGAATCTTCCAGATCAGAAGTTGGACATCAAGTCTCTTCCTTCTCCATCACACCAATAACAACAACAGAAGCAGGAAACTACCATTAGCTGAGCTCCTGTTTTGGGCTTCACATAGAGAGTGTCACTTACCCCTCTCATATACCTGTGAGGTTGGCGTTATTATTATCCTCGCTGTACAAATAAGGAAACTGAGGCTCAGAGAGAGGATGGAGCTTTCCAAGGATACACTCTGACAAAACCGAGTTTCCAACCCAGTCTGTCAAACCTTTTCCTTCTATCCCTGTGGCCCTCTCTCCTCAGCAAAGTTCTTCAAAGGCACTCAGTAGATGTTCAGAAAAGATGTGTTGGATTGAACTGAGCTGACCTTCTAGAGGGCGTTCTGCACTGCGTCTCCACCTCGTCCGGTTGGAAACTGTTGCCGACACGAGGTCCTCCTTGGAAAGGAAGGGGAGCAGGCTGAGAGTGGGGAGAGAATGGATGGGGAGACTTCAAAGCGAAGGCAAACGATTACTGGGAAATCTGTTTATAGAACCAGTGAGTGATGGTGAGGGGGAGACTCTGAAAAGCTCTAGGAGGACGGGGGAGTGCAGGGTCCACGAATCTATCACCAGTCCTTTTTCATCTGCTGGCCAAATCGTGTGCCCCTTTGAAAGTCTCCTCATCCCCTCAGCTGAGCAGCCAGCACCTGACAGGGGCCCAGCCCCAAGCAGCGCTGGTCATAGCATGGCTCAAAGGTCAGCTGGGTCTGCCTCCCAGAGGTCTGAGAAGCGTAGTGTTCAGGCATAATTAGAAACAGTATCAACGGACACTTTTGTAGTGCTTACTTTGTGCCAGGCACAAATCTGAGTTCTTTAGAATTTTTTAATCCTCATGACAACCTTATAAGGAAGCTACCATAATTAGCCCCATTTTATAGGTGAAGAAACTGAGGCACAGAGAGGCAAGCTTGTCTAAGGCCGTATATAGCTAGGAAGAGGTGGAGCTGGGAGTTTAACCCAGGAGTGTGGCTCCAGAGGCAACCCTCTGAACCTGTAGACTCTATGCCTCCCTGGCACAGAAGCTCTGGGTCATGAGTTCAAACCCCGCTGCCCCAGCACTCCACAGATGGGGGACTTCTGCAAGCCACTTCCTCTCTGAGCCTCAGTAGCTGTGTCTGAGGAATGGGGCAGTAATCATAACTGCCTCACAGGGCTGCTGCGACGATTCTGAAAAAATCCACACAAAGGTAGGGAGAACTTGAAGTTAGCTATGTGATTATTTCCCCCAAACCTTGGGAACCTCTTTCCCCATATCCAAAATTACAGAGAGGGTTGAAAGGGCCCAGAGGGGAGAATAATGCTTCCCTGCTTCTCTGCCACAGGGTTTCATGAGGAGCAAAGGACACAAAGTATGTATGTAGCAGCATTTTTTATTTGCATCTCGAAACATTTCAGGCACACAAAAGGGTAGAGAATAATACAATAAACATCTGTGGATTCAACACCCAGCTTAAGAAATAAAATCTTTCAGATTCCATTTCTCCTAAGTGACTCTCCCCAATTGCGTTCCTTCCCCTCGCCCTCCAAGGATAACCATCTTCCTGATTTTGAAGTTTATCATTTGGAGTCTTTGCACTTTTACCATATATGTATGTACGTATGTATCCTAAAATGATAAATGGCATTATGTAACATATGGTATTGTTTATTGCATTTTAAAACTTCATATGAGTAGTACTGTACTCTCCATATCCTTCTGCAAACTTTACCCAACATTATGTTTTTGAGATTGATCTATACTGACATGTACATTTCTAGTTGGTTATTTTTAACTACTGTAGAGCATTCCACTGAATGAATGCACCTCAATTTATTCATTCATTCTCCTGTGGACGAGCATCTTGGTAGTTTCCAGTTTTTTTTTTTTTTTGGTGAGGAAGATTAGCCCTGAGCTAACATTCATTGCCAATCCTCCTCTTTTTGCTGAGGGAGATTGGCCATGGGCTAACACCCGTGCCCATATTCCCTACTTTATATGTGTGACACCACCACAGCATGGCTTGATAAGCAGTGCATAAGTCCACTCCCCGGATCTGAACCTGTGAACCTCGGGCTGCCGAAGCAGAGCGTGCGAACTTAACCACTACGCTACCAAGCCAGCCCCTAAGTTTCCAGGGTTTTAATATCACAAATGATGCTGCAATGAACATTCTTGTGCGTGGCTTGCTGTGCACATATGTAAAGTTTTCTCTGGAGACCACAGCAGGTGTTGGATTGCTGGGTTGAAATGTCTGTGCATCTTAGAACCATTTAGCTATTGCTCATTTGCTCTCCAACACAGTTGTACCATTTTATCCTGCCATAAACAGTGGCTGGGTGGTCTCATTGCTCCCCATCCTTGTCAACCCTTGGTTTTGTCTAATGGCAATGATTACAATTGAGAAGCTTTGTTATTAGGAACACTGTGTGATCTATTTGGGTGGCCAAGGCTGTTCTGTGTTGTTGTGTCAGCACAACAACAATTGTGTTGACAATTGAGCCAGACAAGTGATTGGAAGTCTTTCCCCAAAACAAATCTACAAGAAGCCCAATCTTCTCTTCTCTTCCAGGAAGCCTTCCATGGCCCCTCAAAATCTGAACCAGGACCGTTTTTTCTGAACTCCTCCAGAACGCAGTTCTCTTACCACTTGGTATACCCGAGGCAAAACTGAAATTGCCTATTCATTTTTTCTTTGACTCAACTGACCATCATAAAATTGGGAACAAGCATTCACATTTTAGCCCTAGAGTCAAACACAGAACCTGCACACAGGAGGCACTCAATGGATTTTTATTGGATGAATAACTGAATCAATGTTCAGCTCTATAACCTAGTGCCTGATGCATAGTACAGGGTCCCTGCATTTTGTGGAATGAATGAATGAGCAAAACAGCCAAGTTAAATAGGAGATAAAATAACTCCAGTGCTGAGGAAGAATTTTGTATTCATTCATTTACGTATTCATTTTTTTAGAAAGCACTTATTGAGTAGCTGTTATGTGCCAAGCCCATGGTCCCCATCGTTGAGCAGCTCATGGTGTGTTATTCTGCAGTGTGACAGATGCTGTGGCGGAGGTAAGCACAGAGAAAGGAGAGTGAACCCTGCTGAGGATGGGAGGCACAGAGTCTTCCCAGTGGAGATGGTACACCCTGAGGACGCCCCCTTCTGTCCTCCTCACCCCACCATCGTATCCCCACCATCTCCTAAGAACCCATTCCCACTATTCCCCAAACTGCCTAAAAGGTCATATTCACTTGCTAGATTCATGTCTCCTTTACCTTCAATTTCCCCCAAATCAAGTCAAAGGGTCAACGTAGTTGAGGTGTGAGCTGAAGGGCTTTTGAATTTGGTCCAGGGAGGTCGATGACGAAGTTGGCTGCTTTCTTTGGCTATTACTCAAGGAAAAAAAAGACGGGGCAGGGATGGCTTTGCTGACATGGAGGACAGGGGCTGGAAGCAAAGGGGAAGAAAATATCCTGAAAGAGACAAAAGCAGGCTCCATGAGATCCTGGTTTTTGGACCCAGGGTCCAGCCTCTTAGAAACTCACACCTAGGGATCTGCCAAGCAGGCCTGCAAACACACCTCCCAGCTCAGGCATGACCATAAACCACTCAGCCAGCACTCGCCAGCTGTACTGTGATGGGCCGTGATGTATTTACCCAAAGAGAAGAAGTGAAAGGTAGCTGTGGGCATGAAGACATAAATCCATCCCTGCATTCAGATGACATCATCCCAGACTCTCTGCACAGTGCTCCACGGCTTATGAAGTCACCACACCAGCAGTGGGTCTCCTGGGCTGGTGGCTGGGCAGCTCCAAATTTACTTGACCTAAATCTTTGAGGGCTTTCCATTTCACTTTGGGGATGGGAGTTAGGGTGACTTCTCCTTTTCTCTTGAAGAGAGTTTATCTATCTCCTTGACTCACTTTCTTCTGGGGTTTCTGAAGCGAGAACAATGGAGCTTTGCACACAATAAAGGAAGTGGATCTGCTTGGAGAGTGAAGCGGCTCCTCCATGATTTCAGTGAGCTGGATCCATGCTGGTCCACATTGAGTTACGAAAGTAGCCATTCTCTCAGTGTTGACTTTCTCTTTGGACCTTAAATAGCCAGGGTGAAGATTTCTACTTGTTCTACTCACCTGCTGTGTCCCCAGTGCCTGACACATAGTATCCACTCAAGGAATATTTATTGAATGAATGAACCATTGGTTTAAGGTTTTGATGAACTTTACTGCTAACTGAAAATATTGACTAACTCTGAGATTCTTTGATTTTGTTAAACTGAAGTAGTAATTCTTAAACATTAAGGATAGGAGCACAAATCGATCAAACTTTCTGGAAGGGAAATTTAAAACACGTTTCAAAAAGCCTTGAACTCTAGTAATTCCACTGCTAGGAATTCATCCTAAAGAAATAATCAGAACTCTGCACTGATATTTAGGTGCAAGGCGTTCATTGCGGTGTTATTTATGATGGAAGAAAATTGGAAATAACCCAAGCATTCAGCAATAGAAAACTGGTTGATTAGATTACGTCACCATATTTAACGTTTTAGAAAACTATCACTAAGAGTGAACATGCATAGTCTGTTTGTAAATTGGGGTGGGTGGGTTATAAAACAGTATGATCCCAATTTTGTTAGAAAAAATATGAATATAGATGGCTGTCTCTGTGTGGTAGAATTAGATTACTTATATTTTTTTCATTGTTTTATTTTATTCTCCAGTTTTCTACAATAAACATAACTCATTTGAATGTCATGAGGAAATGTTAGGGTGAAGGGCTATAAAACCTTGAGGGAAGAGTACATGACTTGCATAAAAGGGGCTCCTATCAAGCAAGGTGTCTTGTTTTAAAGGGACAGTCCTCTACCCCACAACTTGTTCAATCATCCTCATAAAAAGTAGATGTTGGTTACCTACCCACATGTATTTCTATCTGCTACACTGAGCTGTCACTTTGTGTAGCTGGATTTCCTTACGTGGGGATCATGACATTTTAGTAGATCTCAAGTTTTTCCAAGACAATCTCTAAGTGAGTTACATGATGTGTTAGTCAGCTATTACTGCAAGAATGCTGCATGACAAATGCTCCCAGAATCCAATGGCTGAAACAACAAACATTTATTTCTTACTCAAGACTCTACGAGTTGACTGCCATTCTGCTGATCCAGACTGGGTTCAGCTGGGGGGCTCCAGGTGAGGGTATGGATTGGGATCAAGTCTGATCTATCATCTCTCTCATTCTTCGTGGACCAGTGGCTACTCAAGACATGTTCTTAACATGGTGAATGGAAGGCACATAAAGCCAAGCATTTACACTTCTATTCACATTACCTCCACTAACATTTTATTGGCCAAAACAAGTACATGGTAAGACTAATCTCAGTGGGGCAGGGAAAAATACTTCACCCATTCCAGCGGGAAGTCCTGCAAACTCACATGGCAAAGGGTGTGGACGCAGAATAGGGAGGTTATGAAACACTGCAAACAACAACACAATCTGTCACATGTGGGACGGCCAGTGTCTGTCCACTGCCAACTCTCACTTCTCCCTGTTTTTGTCAAAGATCGTAAAACTTTGGAGAAATCAGATTCCGTTTCGGGTTGCAGGGACTTGGCTGCATGCACTAGATCGGGTTGTGCACTGTGCCTGTGTGTTGTCTCTGAATGGTTCATGTGTCTATTTCCTGCCTCCCCTGCAAGGTTGCAGTACAAACGGTACTTTATGTCTTCACAGACTCAGCATCACGCAGTAGATCCCAGAGTGAGTTCTCCATACAGAGTTGACAGATTCACATTTGGACCACGTGGCGGTGTGCAGAGCATCGACCTAGTTAAGTTGGAACTACGTTTCCAAGAGCCCCCTTAGTGTTTGGTCCAGATTTTGGTTGGCCAAACGTGGGATTTGTGTGAGAGCAGAAGAGCAGAATGAAGCACGGCCATTGTCCTCGGAGGGTCATCTTGGTTAGGTGTGGTGACAAAAGCAGACGTATCAGTACTTTCCTCTGTTCTTTTTCTGGTTCTGCTTCCCAAGTGTTGACCAGCAGCAGCCCCAGCCTTCCCAGTAGGTGTTTGGAGCTGGACTCAGAGGCCATAGCCACATGGACGCAGAGCCTCCCATTGACCCCTCTCCCGACCACAATCCCCGCCCCCAGAAGCTTCCCTTTAATAGTGCCATCGTGGCAGCTGGATGTGTGTGGTTTCTCAGATTGTCTGGTTGGTGATTCCTTCTAGGATCCTCTGACTTCCCTGTGGACCTTCTGTTCCCAGCTTTTCCTACACTTACCTGCTAACAAACCCCTTATCCCAGACCTCATCGCAGTTCTGCTTCTCAGATTGGACCCCGACTGTTACAGACCACCTGAAGTGAGAGGCAGTTTCAGATGGCAGCGAGTGGGGCGTATTCATTCTCTTATAAACCATATGTGCCTCAGTTTCCTCGTGTGTACAGTGGGGTTCTCCAACCCACGGCACGGTTGCGAGAATGAAATGAATGGATCAATGTTAATGAATTGATACACACGGCTAGCACAGTTTACTGCTGGCCCTTGTTTCCTACCCTGCTTCTCGAATACTTGGACAGAGAAGGCAAAACGAATTTCTCCCTCTCCACATTCTATGCTTCATTTTCAAGCAGTGCAGCTTCCAAAAATCATTCTGGCTGGTATTTAACTTATCAGACGCCACAAATGAAAAGAAAGCTCGGCTGAAAAACAATGCCCATTATGCTTCGACGTGTAGGTTGAGTGGATATAAAATAATTTTGCTGTCATCATCACATTCGGTTTCCTGATTCATCCCAGGAGAGAGGCAGGTCAGGGAATGCTAATTCCATTGTCTGGATGAGGATACTGATGTGACAGGCGCCAGGCAACAAGACTGCTTGATAACAGGAAGCAACTCCGCAAATTCTGATGCCAGGTCCGGGGGGTTTTACACTACACCAAGATGATATATCTGTAATTTTTGAGTCTGTGCCGTGTGACAGTGACTGCGGTTAAGTTCTCTCCTTTATTAATCCCAACTGCCCTGCACGTTAGACATTATTATCCATTTTTTAAATGAGGAAACTGAGGTATAGGGATGGTTAGTAACTTGCCTAATGTCATAGACTTGTCTCTGAAGAGAGACTCTATGGGTACAAATGTCAACCATGAAGCTACGTGGAAACGATACTCGGGGAAGGAGGGCTGATTGGAGCCCCAAGCCAGGCCAGGTCTGAAACCATTGATTGATTAGAAGATCTGGAGACACAGCCATGTCTGCACATCTCTCATAAATCCAGCAGGTTAAATTATTGGTCCCGCCGATTACTTGTCCTCTGAGGTCGTATACGCATCTGCACCTGTGCTGAGCTCTCGAGGTGGGCAGAGCGCGCTTCCGGCGGTGCTTGGCCACGTGACTCGCTTTGACCAATGGGTGCTGGTAGAAGGGATGCGGCAGAGGCTTGAAATGCACTTGCGCAGTTGGCCTTCCTCGTGTGCACGCTGGTGACCCCCCAAGGAAAGAATATGACCGAGGTAGCCAGTGCCCTTTCAGCGTGAACTCCAAAATGAGACACATGGAGCCGATCACGTGCCCTGGATGGTCCATGGAAACCAGACCTGGACTCAACCTGGAGGCTGAAGTCCCGCCTAGCCCAACTGAGCTGCAGCTGACCCACCGACCTGTGAGCTTGAGAACAAATGATTGTTGTTTTAAGCCGCTGAGTTTTGGAGTGGTTTTGCTGTGCTGCATTATTGCGGCCAGAGCTGACTAACAGGCTAAGATGCCCTGACTATGTGGGGGTGGGGGGGTGAGGGGGGTTGGAACTTGCTACAGAAAGTGCATAGTAATCTCCTGTTTAAATATCGCTGCCTATGGGTGCATATGTGTGTGGGTTCATGTGCACATGTGTATGGAACTCTATAGATCACGTTATTGGTGGCTTCCTAAGGGGATGGGGTTTCCAGGAACTTTCATAGTATAAATCATACATAGTTGTAACATTCTATTTTTTAAACCAAAAATCATATAATGCTTTTGTGATCACAGAATAAAGATTGATGTCCTTTAAAAGACATAATACAATCTGGTCAGTAGTGGATCTGTCAACAGGAAGTGACTTGTCCTGAGTGAAAATACAAATATTTCCTTGGGAGGACTGTTCCCTCGGCTAACCAGATTCCACTGGCCTCATGATGTGAACAAGTTCCCTAAAAGCACCAAGATGAAGGATGGGAAAAAACAAACAAGAGATGATTTCTCCAGAACAGTGGCGCTCAACTGGGGATGGTTTTATTCCCCCCAGGGAATATTGAGCAATGTCTGGAGACATTTTTGGTTGTCACCACTGGGGGAGGTGGTGGGAGGATGCTACTGGCATCTAGTGGGTAGGGACCAGGGATGCTGCTAAGCATCCTACAATGCACAGGACAGCCCCCCAGTCCCCAATAAAGAATTACGCAGCCCCAAATGTCAACAGTGCTGAGGTTGAGAAACACTGATTAAGAGGCTGTCCGTGAAACCCTCCCTGGTCCTGGATCTATGACAGGCTGGAGGGGCAAAGGCGAGCACACCCCACGGGAACCCAGCTTGGTGCATTCAGGGGTAACCCGGAGCTTGTCCAATGTGAATAATATGCAAAGCCTGGTCATCCTGAACTTTAGGACCAAAAAGTGAGCAAGGTATGAGTTTAGGAAGCTAGACCAGACTCCAGACAGGGCTGATGCCCAAGACAGAGCGTGTGGTGAGTTCACAATTCAAGGACCTCTGTGCCAAAATTGCTTCTAGGATAAAATTAGGCCTCCAGCCACAGAGCAGTATGTATACTGTGAACACACTTCTATGAAAATGAAAGAAATAAAATCTTTTTCTCTTTCGTGTATATATATATATGTGTATATATATATGTATATATATATGTATATGTGTATATGTGTGTATATGTATATATATATACACATTTATGTACACACCTATACATCATATAGCATGTATATGTATGATATATGTCATATATATGTCTAGAAAAAGGTCTGGAAGTATATACACTAAGCTATGAGTGAAGTAGTTGGGGAAAAAGGTATAGAAAAAAGATGAATTTCACTTTTTTACTTTACATTTCTGCATAGTCTGAGATTTTTTTATGGCAACCATGCATTAGTGTTAAAATATTTTATAAAAAGAAAATAATAATTAAAAACATATAATAGTGTAAGTATATTTAAATATATACTGTTGTTATGAACATAGAAATACCAGTCACAAAGGTGTAATGGGCAGCAGTTGAACTTTTATAAGTTTTTAAAAAAATTTGTTACATAAATCAATACTATTTTAGTAAATTTACGGAGTTGTGCAACCTTCACTACAGTCCAGTTTTAGAACATTTTCATTGCCCCAAAAAGGGGCCCTTGAGTTGATTTGCAGCCACTGCCCATTCTGACCCCAGACCCAGGCAAATACTTATCTGCTTTCCCACTCTTATGGGTTTCCCTTTTCTAGACATTGCATATAAATGGAGTCATACAAGATGTGGTCTTCTGCTACTGGCTTCTTTCACTCAGCATGAGGTTTTCGAGATTCACCCGTGTTGTAGCAGGCATCAGCTCTCTGTTCTTTTTTATTGCTGTGTAGGATTCTATTGTCTAAATATGCCACATTTTATGTACCCATTGCCCAGTTGATGGACATTTGGGTTGTTTTCACTGTGGGGCTCTATTGTATGTTTTTAAATATGTTTTAGAAATATATTTATAATTATACTTATTTTTATAATTATACCTTGAAAAACACCAGTATTTTCCTGTTTACATATACAACCCAGAATATAACAATTTCTTTAAATATGTAAATGCTGCAAAACATATTCTCTATCCATCTATTTGATGTCCCCACATTCTCAGGAAAGTCTCAACAGTTTAGAATCCTTGAACGTGGAAGCCTTAAAGTTATTTCGTTAAAAGGACTAAAAGCAGAATAAACTAGATACATGTGTGCTTCATAGTAGCTAATGTTTATTAAAAGTCTATCTTATGCTGGGAAACTATGAAAGTTCTTGATAAATATTCATTCCTTTGAGTGTCTTGACTACACTATGAGGATGATAGTGTTATTATCCTTATTTTACAGATGAGGAAACTGAGGAGCAAATAGATTATGTAATGAAGTGACCAGGGGGGAAAGTTAGGAAATAAAAGGATTCGAAGCCAGGGAATCTGGCTCCACTGCTATGCATGCACTGAAGTTTTTCCATCAGTATAAATTACCTTACTTATTACAATATGTTTACTCCTTGGCTTTAAAGTATCCATGCCAATACAAGCTAAGCATTGTATTTCCCTCCTAATGTGCTACAGTTTCAGCTTTCTGATCACGTACCCCTTGGGGAGCCTGAGACTGTGGGCTTTGGGTTCCTGCCACTTAGTAGCATTGTGCATCCTTGAGCGGTACCTCAACCTCTCCAAGCCTTGGTGCTCTCATCTGTAAGATGGAGATAGTCCACCACGTAGGACTGCTCTAGTAGTAAATGAGATGAACATCAGATGCCTTGCGCAGAAAAAGCATTGTCTAGTATAAACTGGTGTCATTTTTGCTGTATTTGTGTCTTGCCTCTATTCACCACTCATGTTCACATCAGCTGTTACTATTGATACATAGCACGCGTGGCTGCTTTTACACAAACTCACATATGTATTTACAGATCGAGAGGGACTTCCCTGGAATTGTGAATTAAATCGGAGGGCAGCAGGGGCAGGCTCCAATCTGCACAATCTTTCAGAGGAGAGCAGAGAAAAATCTTTGCTCAGGGCATGTACAGGCAGACCACCAGATGCACAGGCCGCCTTCACTTACCCCCCATCATACCCCACCCCCTCTCTTCCAGCATTCCAGACTGCAGAGCTGACCCTGTCTCTCTTGATGATTTAAGTTTTGGAGAAGGACCGAGAAGGATTTGTTTTGACATTTAAAGGCAATCCAGGTAATGAATGGCAGGGGCAGCGTCCACCTCCCTGTCCATATATCTGTGCAACAGTATCTATTTTTGACGTAGCTGACACGCCATTTCCTTTGGCAGCGCAAGGGGGGCTCGTCTTTAAATTAAACTCGTCTCTGACCCCTCCGATCTGCAGCTCATTCAGGGGCAGATGCTGGCGAGGGGAGCAAGAGAGCCGGGACAGACCTGTTGGCGGTCAGTGATGTATATGGCGCAAAGGGCCCATGCGCCTTGAGCTGGAACGAGACTCTCTCTAATGCATTAACTAATGACAGAGGATGTCCCCAAGCCTGCTAATCACCTTTAATGCTCACATTTAGAAGCTAACTTTAAAGCCGGTGAGATAAGCAGGTCAGACAAACAGACAAAGAAAACAAAATAAAATCATATCATTGTCTCTAGGGGGCTGGTTTGGGATGGGGAAGGGGCGATGCGTTTGATTAAGAATTAACTCTAGCCAAGAGACTCTCAGGCTTCCGTGAGTGTCTTTGTCTTCATAACTAGCTGATCCCCCAATCCCCTGCCCAGAAGTTCCAGAATTCTGTCCCCGAGAGCTAAGTTGGTAGAGCAGAGAGAAAATGCTAGCGTATAAAATACTAGCAAAGCTCAGCTTTGCCACTGTATTAGCTGAGGGACAAGTCTCTTTCTTTTTCCAAGGCTCAGTTTGCTCATCTGTAAAAAGTCGCACACGGCCTTTGAAAGGTTATCTTGAGAGTCTGAATGCAGAGAAAGAGACAGAAAGGATAGAAAGAGAGAGAGATGGAGAGACAGAGGGAGAAGAAGGAGGAGGAGAGAGGGCGAGTATATACATGCAAGCGATTTATAAACTGTTGCAATGTACTTTCCAAATGTTGCAATTGTTACATAATGATGAGGAAACATTTGAGGTCTATGAGGGGAAAAAAGAATAACAATAAAAGGTCTTAAGCTGGCCTGCCTTCTAAGCCATCTGAGCATTTCTCTCCATGCTCTGCCATTATTCTTCCCTCCAATCCTTTTCCCTTGAGGTCTTGAATCTTTGATCTTTTACTAAAAAAAAAAAAAATTTAATAGGCAGCCAGGCGGTCCTAGAGCCTGTGTGATCCCTTCTGATTTAAACCTTAAATAAAACAAAGACCTCCTGGAGAATACCATCACCAGGTTGGCTTCTCTGATATTTGGGCGAATTTTCTTTCTGTCAAAGCAAAGAAAAGTGGGGTGGGTCAATGTGTTGTAGGGGCCGGAAGAGCCCACTCTCACACACGTGCACACCCAGACTTATCTGCTAGCCAAGAATTCTTACATCGTGGAACTTGGGTGGAAAATGATTACAGTTTTTCCAGGCCAAAGTCACCTTGGGTCCTGGCTCCGGCTCCTGTGGGATGATGGAAGACATGTCCCAAGACCCAGAGAGAGAAATGATGAAGAACCTCTTTCCAGAAAGCTATTATCTACCCAAGGCTTTCTCTCTGGTGGCAGCTGCTATAACTGTGCCCCTGGGAGAAGGAGTCTGGGCAGCAGTCCCCGTATCTGACCTAGTGCAAGCCACCAGCTGCATTCCTGCATCCCCATCTTTGCAGAGCCACTGAGACCAATGCCTCAGAAACAAAGCATGTTTTGGTCCCTGGATAGAAATGGACTAGAAGTCGGAAGTGGCCCATGCTCTCTTGTTGGATGACCCACTTTCTCATGATGTCTATTAATATCTGGATGGAGTTAGATATCCAGGGAACTTTCTTTGGGAAAACATTGTTTCCATGTCAAGCTTTGTCCTTGCACCCTCTCTGCCCATCTTATTACTAGCAATGACCCTGAAGATAGCCCTGTTTAGAGATGACATCAAACTGGTAAGGATACCCCAAATTTGTATGATTTTAAAAGAATCTAAAATTCCAACTGTTGCTAGACAAAATGTCAAAGGATGAATTTAAGCTCGTTTTTATCTTTTAGTCTGATACCAAAACGTAGGATGGAGTAGTGGCTTTATCACAGTTGCTGTGACTGTGACTTGGGGGTTTGGGTTACTGAAACCCATCAATAATAAGTGATGTCAAAATAACTCTGGGGATACAACCCAAATGTCCAGTAGTTGATGAACAGATAAACAAAATATGGTCTATCCAGACAATGGAATATTATTCAGCCATAAAAAGGAATGAAGTACTGATACCTGCCACAACATGGATGACCTTGGAGGCATTATGCTAAGTGAAAGAAGCCAGTCACAAAAGACCACAAATTATATGATTCGTTCATATAAAATGTCCAGGACAGGGAAATCTATAGAGGCAGAAAGTAGGTGAGTGGTTGATTAGGACTGGGAGGGACAGAGTATAGGGGATGATAGCTAAGCAGTACAGTATTTCTTTTTAAGGTGATGAAGTGTTCAAAACTTGGGGTGATAGTTGTATATACCTGTGAATATACTGAAAACCACTGAATTGTACACTTTAAATGGGTGAGTTGTATGTTATGTGAATTATATCTCAATAAAGCTATTAAAAAAATAACCCAGGGTGTGTTAGGCTTCATTCGCAGAATAGCATCTGAGCCAAGGTCCTGTTTGGTTGGAACATCCCTAGGATTTGGGTCTGGGGTTCCACTGTTTGTGAAGGACAGGGAATACCAAGACAAATGGGTTCAGGACCTCAAGGAAAACAGATGAAGTAGTTTGTGGCTGTTAATCCTGGGGACAGAAGATTGCTGCCCACACATATTTAGAGAGTTGTGTTGTTGAAGAAAAGAGAATCTCATTCTGTATAATTGATGAAGGTTCCATGGGGATTGATGTGGGCTCCTCTTGGTAGAGATTTTAAAGCTAGAGCTATCTATAGGAGGGGCTGCCTGTGAGAGCAAGAGCTTCTTGTCAAGGCACTGTTTAGGAACCAAGTGGGGACCATCTGTCTGGGTTGCTAAGAAGGGATTCTTGCACCAAGAGAGTTGGGAACAGAAGCCTGTCAAGAACACGTCCAGTTCTTAAGGCGCCTATGATTCCAGGAAGACCAGCTCCCAGGTTTACTAGAATCCTGCTAAAGCAACACTTGCTTTGGAACAAAACTCAGGATGAGGCAGGCCAAGAAGTTTGACTTGTAAAAACCAGTAGAGGGCCACTTTACAAGGCTTCTTGAGGTGTCATCCCTGGAGACAGTATTTCTGTGGCGATCCTAAGGGCCATCCTCGGGAGACAGTATCATATATTGGTTTCTAGCATAACTTTGGAGTCAGAGAGACCTGGGTTCAAATCCTGCTCTGCCATTTCTTTGCTGTAGGATATTGGGGCAAGTTACTTAGACTCTGTTTTCTCATCTACAATATCAGAGTGATATATATGCGTCATAGGGTTATGAAAGCATTAAAATGAGAGTTTTTGTTGACATCCTAAATTCTCTTTTCCCCTCTCTGCAAAGACAAAATCAACATGTGGTAAAAGTTTCATGCAAAACATTTATGTTAAAAACCAGAAGCAAATGTCCAAAAATCTCACCTCCCAGATACACTTGCTCCTTCCCCTTTATACTTTTATATATCTTTCATGTTTGCTTCAATAAGAGTTTATTGTTTTTATCAGGAAAAAAAATACAATAAACTTGAGACATTAACTGTTGAAGCTTGACCCCATCCTTACCTCATTCCGTGAGCTCTCCTATGAGGCACCTTTATCTCCAACATCCTTTGCTAAAACATAGGCTGTAGTACTAAGACTTAGGTGCTAGGAAATCTCAGTTTGGGATCTAGTCTCCATCCTCCGTCATCACCTCCATCCCCACCATTGTCATTACCACCATCATCATCACCACCATCACCCCTGACCATTATCATACCCCCATGACCAACACCACAACACAACTATCACCACTACTAACAGCATCCTTGCCATCACTCCACCACCACCAATGCCACCATCAGAACCACATCCCACTGCCAACATCACCACAACTACGACTTCCACCATTACCGTCATCACCACTATGATCATTACTACCACCACCATTGCCACCACCATCACCACCACCAGCAAAATCACTACCACCACCACCATCACCATCATCACCAAAATCACTACCACTACCACTTCCACCATCACCATCACCATCTCCACCACTGCCACCATCACCACCATCTCCACTGTCTCTACCACCACCACGATCACCACATCTCTACCACCACCACCATCGCCACATCTCTACCACCACCACCATCACCACATCTCTACCACCACCACCATCGCCACATCTCTACCACCACCACCATCACCACATCTCTACCACCACCACCATCACCACATCTCTACCACCACCACCATCACCACATCTCTACCACCACCACCATCTCCACCATCAGATCACTTCACCACTTCACCACTGCCACCAGCACCACCATCTCCACTGTCTCTACCCCACCAACATCACCACATCTCTACCCCCACCACCATCACCACCACCACCATCTCCACCACCACTACCACCACCACCATCACCATGAGCATTTATAAAGTGCCTTTGGGCAAGTCCCTTCAGCTCTCTAGATTCTGTGCTTGCATCTCAGGCGTGTTTGCCTGTCTTTCCTTAACCATCTATTTGACCCCATAAAAAATTTTAATAGTCTTTCCTTATTTTATTCCTACCAGGGTCCCAGTAGACTTATGGGCATTCAGTTCTAGGTGTCAGTAGCTGAATATGCACTAAATTTTTAATTTGTATTAAAATTCTCTGTAGTCCATAACTTGAGAACTTCTCTATTGAAAGTTTGCACTATCAGGGTCTGAGTCTCTAAGACCAGTTTTCTTGGAAGATTGAACCACGCGAATGCATCCAAGAAAGAGTGGGAGAGAAGCCAGCACTACAAAGCTGTGTTTCTCAGCCCAGTAGTTGTGAAGCTCAATCTTATAAGCAAAGTTCCCCCCAAAGAATCTGGGCAGTCTTTGATTTTTCTGGACTCCATCCTTGACCTGTTGCCTCATAGTAGAGGGTGTTTCTGAGAGACGCGATCAAGACATTCCATTGACTTATACTACATCCAAATATCAGACGATGCCTTTGAACCTCTCCGACAAACCACAAACTTCGGAACCGACATTGACACAACACTCAGTGGATTGAAAACACTGGTCAGGGGAAGAAGGGGAGGGTGTGGGCAAAGGCTCTTTGATTAAATGTGTTTCTTTCTCTTTGTTCTCTAATGGGGTCTCAAGGTACTGCCTGGCAACTTCGAAGTTCACAGGCTTGCTTTCTGAAGAAAGTCTCCATCAAGGTCTCTCTCAGAAGTTTCCAGCCAAGAGCAATACGAGAGATTTGTTTTTGGTTGAAATAACCAAGCATTTCAATGGCTAAACATTCAAACGAGAGAAGGAAGACATGGAGGAGAGATGTCTCTTAAGAAAAAGGCATGTGAAGAAAACCTAAGTATTTGCAGTCAAAACATCTCATGCTCCAAAGAATCAGGCTTATCTTTGCACAGACTTTCCTTTGCAGGAATGACTGTCTAACCTCCGTGCCACGTTTTT
Source organism: Diceros bicornis minor (assembly GCF_020826845.1). Taxonomy (NCBI): domain Eukaryota; kingdom Metazoa; phylum Chordata; class Mammalia; order Perissodactyla; family Rhinocerotidae; genus Diceros; species Diceros bicornis. The sequence continues at coordinate 12,242,364 of NC_080774.1, forward strand.
AATCCCTTCACACTAGTTTTACTTTTTGCCAAGATAGATGTCAGGTCCGAATTAAAACCAGAGTCATTTATCTCTGCCAAAGCATTTTCTTCTTCTTCCCTGACAGAAAGTTATGAAGATAGTTGCCTTCTATTCGGAATGTGCCCCTTCCGAAGTTATCAGGCCCCTGTGGTTTGCTGATAACCAGAGAGACTCAACCTCTGAGGGGCAGAAGCTCCTTGAGGATAAATGAAGAGACCATTAAAAAGAAGACATATGGCTTTGCAGCCAAGGGGAGAGAAAGAAGCAGTTTTCTGGACGTGGCATGATTTTGTTTGCTAATAAAAGGGCTTTTAAAAGGTTGCAAACACCAATTTTTCAAATCTTGGCTCAAACACCTTTATTTGTACCTGCTCTTTAAACCTAATTTTGGGGGAAAGTATTAGAATTCCAGGCAGCTTTTCAATTAAGAAAAAAAGCTAGAAGGAAATCCTGCCATTTGTGACAACATGAATGGACATTGAGGGCGTTATACTAAGTGAAACAAGTCAGACAGAGAAAGACAAATACTGTATGATCTCACTTACATATGGAATCTAAAAAAAAAAGAAAGAAATCCAGACTCACAGATACAGAGTACAGATTAGTGGTTGCCAGAGGTGGCGGGGGGGGGGGGGGTGGAGTGGGGGGGGGATGGGTGAAGAGGTCAAAAGGCAAAAACTTCCAGTTATAAGATAAATAAGCCCTGGGGATGTCATGTACAGCATAGTGACTATAGTTAATGATGCTGTATTGTATATTTGAAAGTTGCTAAGAGAATAGATCTTAAAACTTCTCATCACAGGAAAAAAAAAACTGTTAACTATGCAAGGTGTTGGATGTTAACCAGACTTAATGTGGTGATCATTTTGCAATATATACATGTATCAAATCATTATATTGTATACCTAAAACTAACACAATGTTACATGTGGATTATATCTCAATTAAAAAATAAATATGTTATAAACTAGAAAAACAATATGTTAAAAAACGAAAAAAGCTAGAAAGCAATTTCAAGCCAATGACTAATTTCTTCCCCTCGCCTCTGCTCACTGAGGGGGTAGGTCCTCTTTGAAGCCAGTTTCTGAATCTGAAACTCTGTTGGTAGGAAGCCTAACCTCTGCCCAGAGAGTCTGCACCGATTGGAGGAATAGGATAAACACGGAGGGTGCTTCTATCTTCCTAGGTGAAGTAGGGTGTGCATTTTATCAAGAGACACAGGACCAGGTCTTATGAATGGTGATTAGCCAACCCACACTTTTGGGACTTAGGAAGCCTCCAATTCCGCGAATCCATTACTATGCACCACCCGTCTCTCAGCTCCTATTAGTCTAGGGATTTGTAGTTGCTTTTTCGAGTCCAAAACCAAAAGCATCATCGCTGGGGCTGCCTTGTAGTTGCCGTTTCATGTTAATTATTAATAATTACGGACTACTCCAGTTGCATGAGCTATGATGTTGGCTACGTGTTAGGCTGTGAATGTTATTAAATTCCTTCTACATGAGGGGAAAAAAAGCCAAGAGTACCTCATCAGGGGCCAAGTGAAGCAGAGAGAGTAAATCAGTGAGTGGCATGTCACTCAGTGATGAATCTGATTCATCAGAAGTGGAAAAAATAATTAAGAAGTTTAAAAAAACAATGATTATTATGAGCAAAGTCTGTCTTCCCTGCCCGCCCCCTTATGCCCATAGACTTTCTCTTACGATTAAAGCCACCAGTGGTTTCACAGAACATTAAAGTTCTCAGGATTTGGAGGGTGGAGGATCCCTCCCAGCAAGGATTCTGGAAGCTCAGGGCCACGGCTCTCCTGTATCTCTGGGAGAGAGGATGGAAAAGAACAGACAACCCAACCCCAACTCTCACAGCACTGGCATTGGCGGGAAAGATGTATTGTTAGTGCCCTCTAGTGGCCAAAGCTTGGCTGAACTTCAGAGATATTTCGCTCTGAGCTGCACGTTGAGTGCTTTTAAAAGCTCTTTTGCAACTTGCCTGTTGCCTTGGCGCTGTAGGAATAGCTTTCCACTCCATGACGCTGGTTCTTTTGTCATATTCTGTCTCAGATCCTTTTGGGGAAGTGGGCAAGTTTGAACTAAACAATTTTTGAAAATGGCAAATTGTAATTTTTCTGAGGACATCTTTCAACCTCCAAAGCAGACCATTCTTTGCCTGCACAATTTCCTCTTCACTGCCTATATCCAAAAGCAACATCTTCATATTTATAAATGTTTTTTATTGCCTAAGTTTCTTTGGCAAAATCATTTTTCTTCTTCATGTTAATCGTGGGCCTTGCAAAGGCTCTAAAAATCAAACAATCCCCTTTGATCTGAAAATTCCACTTCTAGAAATTTTTGCTAAGTAATAACTATGGATATGAGCAAGATTGAGGATAAGCTATCTGTTGAAGGATTCTTCATAATAAAGAGAAAAAAACCCACAAGCACCCTACAGGTCCAATAATACAGAATTTGATAAATTACAGTTCAACCAACGATGAAGTGAGATGTTGTAATTAAGAATGACATGTTACAGCTGAGAAGATCCTTTTTGCTAACATATGGGGACATTAAAGTCTAGAGGAGGTGACTTTCCTGGTATCTCACACAAAATCTGGGTGATGGTACGTGGATGTTCACTTTGCAATGTCATTGAGTTGTACATTTTTCTGAATGTATGTAGATTGCATAATTTTGAAAGATTTTTAAACCGCCAGTATCCTAAGCCCTGATTTAACACTCTTTTTCTGACACTATTCTGCTCCTAGCAAGAAAGGTAGAAGCACAAGAGAGGAAAGAATGGAATTGTGGCCTCTTGTAACTGGATTTAAAAATTGCATGTAGGACATGCTGGGAATAGATTTGCTTGCAAATGATGTTGTTGGTGACTTGGAAGACAGTGTGAAATCCCCTCAACAGAAGTTCACAACTTGTTCGCAATGTGCAAACGATACACTTAAAATTCTTGGCTCCCCGGAGATTGGAGATTCTCCATGAATCTCACTAACTCATATTTTCTGTATCACCGTCACAGCTGTGAATTGCCAGATCTTTTGCTGCTCTTTAAAAACCCATAGAACAGTTAGAGAAAAATAATTTCCCTAAATGTACGAGGTAACATAACCCTTCTCCTCTATATGTCTTTGTCAGGAGCAGAGAAATGGTGAGTGCATTGTGAGTTACATTTAATAAGTGCTTATTTCGTGTCTGTCATCCTGAGACAGCAGTGAAAAACAGCTCAGTCGCAGACAGCAAGGTGCCCTCAGTCTGGCTGGGAGGAAATTTTACATCTATGGAAAAAAAAAAAATTAGAGACCAATATAAGGCAAGTGAATGCACCATGTACACTCTACGTGTTATAATGCTGTATAGAACAAAATTAAATGCGAGAAACTTTGAGTCAGGCTGATGTGGATGTATGGCTGTAAGGACAAGTGAGTTTGAATCTCTGCAGCTCAGTTTCCCACTCTCTAAATGGGAGTAATATTAATACCTGCTACTGTAAAAATTAAGTAAGAAAATGTACATTGAATGCTCAAACATGTTAATAGAATACTAATTATGATTATTAATGAATATCTTTGAGCCTGGCCATCCACAGAGCCCAAGTGGAAATGTTCAGTCTTTGCATCAGGTTAGGAGTGTGGGTGCTGAGTTTAGGAAATGGTTTCTCAAGCTGAGAAATAACCAAGATGTCTGAGAAATCATTTCCACATCCTTTGTCAGTTTCTCTCAGTAGATGGCGCCCTTGAGACCTCTGCCCACAGGGATTTTCTTTTTTTTTTTTCTTTTTTTCCTCCCAGGGGAAAAGAACCCGTTTTTGTGCCAAGTACAAGCTTAGAGGACAAGATATCCAATTTAGCCGATTCCTAAAGATCTTAATTTCCAAACACTGTCACTACAGAACGTATTGCTTAAGAAGTGCGGCCATAAATAAATGAACGGGAGGCAGAAAGCCCTGTTCTGCCTTGTCAAATGAGTTGGGCCATTTGGGGGTCTAAGTCAGGAGCTGCTTTCTGTACTCCTTCCCTTTGCAGGATCGTGCAGCCTTGAGGAAGACACACAGGCCCCGGTGCCCGAAGATCTAGCTTTGAATCCTGGCTCTGACGCCAGCTTGCTGTGTGCTGCAAGCTTCCATTTGCCCACCATGTCTATCTCCCGCTCCATATAAAAGAGAGAGAGAACACCAGTGAGGCTCAAACCCTTTGATGGCAAAAATAAAAGCTAATATTTGTTAAGTACTTAGGCTGTTCTCAGCACTTTATCTGTGTTATCACTTTTAATCTTACACAACTCTATGGTATTATTAGTATTATTAGTGCTCCCAGTTCATAGATGAGGAAATGAGGCATGGTGCAATTAAGTTATTTGCCCTGGGGCTACACTTCTAAATAAATGACAGAGCCAGTTTTTGACCCAGGCGGTGTGGCTCTGCAGCCCACGCCCCCGGCTACTGTACTGTCCCACCTCCCCATCTGTGAGACTGGATTGCTCATGACTCTATCCCAAGCCTGGACCTAGGGCCTGGCACATAGTAGGTCAGCAAGAAAAATACATAAACTTGAACATCCATCACTTGAGACTGTGAGAAAATTAGGTTTTCATCTAGATAGCAGGATCTTTTTTTTTTTTTTTTTGTGAGGAAGATCAGCCCTGAGCTAACATCCATGCTAATCCTCCTCTTTTTGCTGAGGAAGACCGGCTCTGAGCTAACATCTATTGCCAATCCTCCCCCTTTTTTTGCCCCCCCAAAGCCCCAGTAGATAGTTGTATGTCATAGTTGCACACCCTTCTAGTTGCCGTATGTGGGACGCGGCCTCAGCATGGCGGGAGAAGCGGTGCATCGGTATGCACCCGGGATCCGGACCCGGGCCGCCAGTAGCGGAGCGCGTACACTTAACCGCTAAGTCATGGGGCCGGCCTTAGATAGCAGGATCTTAAAGAATATTGAGGCTGGTTGAATCTTTAGGAATCAGTTAGTTTATCTAGATCCCTAGTTTTCAAATGAGGAAGTTGACACCTTGCAGGGGTTTTAAAAAATAGCTATAAATTGTTTGATATTTGTCTTATAGAGAAATGAGGTCTATGTTCCCTCCCCCTTGAATCTGGCCTGACTTTAGTGACTTGTTTAAAACCCATAGAATATGGTGGAAGTGAGACTGTGTGTTTTTTTGCGCTGGATCATAAAAGTCGAAGCAGCTCCCACATTGTTTCCTGGAAGATTCTTACTTGGACCCTGAGCCACCATATAAGAAGAACAGCTTCTGTGAGACTGCCCTGCTGCTCAGATCACATGGAGATGCTCTGGTTGCAACCACCTGTCAGCTGACAGTCGTGTGAGTGAGCCATTTTGGATGTCCAACCCAGTTGTACCATCACAGCTTCAATCAACGTCTGACAGCAACCACATGAGACCCCAAGTAAGAAAGAGCCCTTCTAGAATTCACAACCCACAAAAATGAGAGCAAAAGTAAATGGTTGCTTTAAGTCACTAAGTGTCTGGCTACTTCGTTACACACCAGTAGTAACTACAACGTACCCAGAGAGGGGAGGGGACTAGCCCAAGACCCAAGCAGTGGCAAGACCAGGGCTAGAATCCAGCTTTTCTGACCCTTAGCCAGAGTTCTGCCTGCTCGCGTGCCAAGCTGAGCCTGTTTCTCAAGCTCTCTGGACATGCTTCCCCTGGGGAACATTCCAATCAGGAGGGGAGGTGTCAAACTCTCCAACAGACTTATGTGCACAATGCCAAGGAACACAGAAGAAAAGTCACACACCAAGGAGGAGACAAATGGCCATGCAGAAGAGTTCCAAATAACTCATGTAGCTACTCTGCTGTAGAGGCAGTGGAGCATCACTCCCGTCCCACCCCACTACGCCCAGTGTGTGATCAAGTGTGATCTGGGCATGGTGACTTTTTCCCAAAGACTGCAGTGTGGACAGGGGAACAAAGAGTAACCTTATAGTGGAGAAAGTGACCAATAGTATCTCCGCCGGGCGATCTAGGTTGATTATCAACAATGGTAAGTCATGATGTACCTTTGATAGGATGTGATGAGAATGGTATTTCATCTCTGTGGCCTTCCTCCCAAAACCCATAACACCCATCTAGTCATGAGAAAAATATCAGGGAAACCCCAACTGAGGCACGTTCTACAAAATCCCTGACCAGAACTTCTCAAAGCTGTCAAGGTCATCAAAAACAAGGGAAGACGGAGAAGCTGGAACAGGCAAGAGGAGCTTAAGGAGATGTAACTACTGAATGTCGTGTGGTGCCCTGGATGGGAACTTGGGACAGAAAAAGGACATTATGTAAAAGTTAAAGAAATATGAATAAAGTATGGGCTTTAGTTAATAGTAGTGTATCAGTGTAGGTTCACTAGCTGTGGCAAATGTCCCAGAGTTGTGAAAGATGTTAACAACAGCAGAAATAGGGTGTGGGGTATATGGGAACTCTCTGAGCTCTTTGCAAATTTCTATACCTAAAAATGTTCTAAATAAAAAGTTTTTAAAAAGAAGTGCCGCATGTCAGGCTTTCTCCCAGTTGTGAGAGGGAACCTTGTTTACATCTCTAAAGGGTGACCTCCTTGTGTACATCTCTATAGGGTGACCTCCTTGTGTACATCTCTATAGGGTGACCTCCTTGTGTACATCTCTATAGGGTGACCTCCTTGTGTACATCTCTATAGGGTGACCTCCTTGTGTACATCTCTATAGGGTGACCTCCTTGTGTACATCTCTATAGGATGACCTCCTTGTGTACATCTCTATAGGGTGACCTCCTTGTGTACATCTCTATAGGGTGACCACCTGGTTTACATCTCTATAGGGTGACCTCCTTGTGTACATCTCTATAGGCTGATCTCCTTGTTTACATCTCTATAGGGTGACCTCCTTGTGTACATCTCTATAGGGTGACCTCCTTGTGTACATCTCTATAGGGTGACCTCCTTGTGTACATCTCTATAGGCTGATCTCCTTGTTTACATCTCTATAGGGGGACCACCTGGTTTACATCTCTATGGGGTGACCACCATGTTTACATCTCTATAGGGTGACCTCCTTGTGTATATCTCTATAGGGTGACCACCTTGTGTACATCTCTATAGGGTGACCACCTTGTTTACATCTCTATAGGGTGACCTCCTTGTGTACATCTCTATAGGGTGACCTCCTTGTGTACATCTCTATAGGGTGACCACCTTGTTTACATCTCTATAGGGTGACCTCCTTGTGTACGTCTCTATAGGGTGACCACCTTGTGTACATCTCTATAGGGTGACCTCCTTGTGTACATCTCTATAGGGGGCCCACCCGGTTTACATCTCTATAGGGGGCCCACCCGGTTTACATCTCTATAGGGTGACCTCCTTGTGTACATCTCTATAGGTTGACCACCTGGTTTACATCTCTATAGGGTGACCTCCTTGTTTATATCTCTATAGGGTGACCTTCTTGTGTATATCGCTACAGGGTGACCACCTGGTTTATATCTGTATAAGGTGAACACCTTGTTTATATCTATACAGGGGGACACCTTGCTTTTATCCCCGTGGCTTCCCCTTGCCCTCCCAAGCCCTCCACCATAGGGAGTGGCCCTTCTCTGGCAGGCATGGAAAGAGCAGAAGATCCACCACTGGGCATACAGAGGGCACCCTGCTCCTGCCACTTGCTGGCTCCAAGATCTTGAGTAAGTCACCCAGCCTCTCCTGCTCTGTAAAATGCAGAAACTTCTCTCCCACACTCGAGTCATAGGATTAAACAAACCAAAGTGGTAAAGCCCTTTGAAAAGCATGACAGCACTTTGCTTCTGTAATCTCCTTTATATCCAAAGACAAGGATGATTGATATAAAGCATTTTAGATATGTAATTTTCTAATGTGTGAACTTATTCACCTAATTTGGTATGGTGTGATCCTATACATGCTTTGCATGGGCGTGCATATTGTCTTTTCTTTTCCTTTTTTACTTGGAAATCTTTGTCAGAACCAACCTGTGCTCTATCCCATTACTATTGACCTTAAACAAGTTACTTAATCTCTCTGTGCTTATTTTCTCACCTGTGTAATGGAGATCAAAATGTCCACTTGAAAGAATTAATTCCATTCTACCTTGATAATTGCCTCACTGGTTAATAACATGATTAAATGAGGTGATCTATGCAATATGCTAAGCGCAGTGTCTGATGTATGGTAAGCGCTCAGTAAATGGTTCTTGTGGTAATGAAGACAATATTACTGATAATAAAAATAATTACCATGTTTGGGGCAGTTAATATGTATCAGGCATGTTGTAAATGCTTTACCTCTATTAACTCACTTAATCTTGCCAACAACTCTGAGGGATGAGTAGTATCATGACCCCCATTTAACAGGTAAGGAAACAGGTTTAGAGAGGGTAAGACATCTGCTTAAGGTCACACAGCCAAGAAGAGGCAGCAGTGACATAAAGTGCTAGCCCAGTGCCTAGTACCTAGATGCTCAGCCACAACCAGCCTCCTTCCCCTCTGACGGTTCTGTTCAAACTTCCGAAGCCCATGCGTGCCTGCAGGAAGTCTTGGAGTTTGCCTATGAATGTCAACTCCTAGCTGTGTGGCCTTAGGCTAGTTACTCAACCTCTCTATGTCTGGAAAATGGGCAGTATACTAGTAGCTACCTCAGACAGTGTTACCAGGTTTTCAAGAGTCACAGATGGAAATGGAAGTCACTCAGCACGGTGTCTGGCATCTAGTAAGTTCTCAAAAATGTAAATGATAATGACAACGATGATGATGTTTTTATGTCTCTCAGCTTCTAGGCATGTAGATATCCATCTAGTCCAGTCATCAGAGTGTTATAGTAGCTTGTTCCAGAAACTTCCTTCAAGTGAAACGATTCGTTTCAACTTTTGCCCACACAGTCTGAAAATACTACTGATCATCCTTTTCATGTCCTGTTTAGTCTGCTCTGGGAAGCTGGATGACCACTGGAATGGCTGGAATGGCTTAGCTGGGAAGCAAGAGATGGAGATTAGAGCTACGTGTATATAAACACACACATTTGTGTGGGCACACACAAACATGCATGCACACACACACACACACACACAGATGCTGCTGTCACCATTTGTCTAAAGTGTGAGTCTGCTTAAAAGATGTTTTACTTCCTAGCTCAATGGTTTATCCATTTAACATTCCTCATTAAAGGTTTAGATAGACCTCAAAATGGGAGTGTTCTTCTTTTCTTTTAAAAATAGATCCTCATTACGTGTATTTTCTGATTAAAAAATTGACATGTGCTCATTATAAAAAGTTAAAACATACAGAAATACATCATGTAGAGAAAAGCATGAATATCTTAAAATCCCCTATCTTCACCACCACCCCCCCTCAAAATAACCACAGGTGGCAATTTGTGGTATGTTCCAGAGGAGATGTGAAAATGATGGACAGAAGATGAGGGAGATTTACACAAGGTGGACATTGATGAGATAAAATGTTGAGACGGAGTCTCAGTTACTCTTCGGTCCAATCTAACTCACTGAATAAAGCTGGGATAAGAGGAATGTCACTGGGTACCTTGGAGAAAAAAACAAAACAAAACAAAACATGAGAGAAGTCTGTTTGAGGTTAAGTTCAGCAATAGCATATTGTTTACTGGTGCTCCTGTCACCAAACCCTTCAGAAAAAAATTGGTCCCTGCCAAAATGGAGCTTATGTTCTAGTAAGAGAGACAGGCATTAAATAAAGAATTCCGTAAATATATAAAAATAAATATAAAAATAATTATACATGTAATTATACATAATATATAACATACGTATAATACATGTATTATATATAATTGTATGTGTAACATGTACCACTATATATGTATTATATTTGACAATGCGTATACTACATAACCATGAAAATACATATACACACAGTAGGTCTCAATCCAAGGTGAGTTTGCCTCCCAGGGACATTCCACAGTGTCTGGAGACGTTTAGATTGTCGTAGCTGAAGGGAGAGGGAGGTGGTACTGGGATCTAGTGAGTAAAGGCGAAGGATGCTGCTCGACATCTTACAATGCTCAGGGTGGTCCTCACATCAAAGAATTATCCAGCCCAAAATGTCATAGTCCTGGCTGCACAGAGCGGTGGGACCATATCACCAAAAGCTGTGTTTGTTACGAGGACACTTTCAAAAATACGAAGCTACAAATCTCAGTGGCTCTCCTCAACAGAAACTGCTTCTTGCTTGTAGGAATTCCAATAATTAATTCATAAATCAGTTAATCCTCTGATGAATTATTAAGGGCAGATCTCAAAGGAGAGGAATCGGAACCACTTGGCGTCAGCCCCACCCCAAGATTACGCAGTGGTGTAAGCATCCAGTCATTTAGGTTTGAGGCCCTGGAGTGTGAGCAAATGCAGGCGGTTCAGATCACCTTCGCTCATGTCGCCAAACTGACATGGCTCTCCTTAATCAATGACGCACATCAAAGTCACCCAGGAAGCAACTTCATATACACAGATCTGGGTCCCACCCAAGATTCTCTGAGGGTGAAGCCTCTACAAACGCATTGCATTAGTCTGGGTTTCTTGGAAAGCAGAGGCCGAAACGAAGATGGAGCGGACCCCGAAGCAAAGGTAGGTTGGCAGGTTATATCAGCAAGCAAATGAGGGAGTAGGCGACCGACACAGGGAAGGGAGAAAAGTCAACAAAAAGTGTGTCAATATGCTACTTACCCCGGTGGGTACTGTTTGACTCAATCCCTCTGGGAGCCTTGGGGAAATTGCGGAGAATTTTCCTACTGGAGGACAGGAAACATGGGGTGTACGTACCTCCTCCTGTCCTCTGCTGGTTGAGGATTGCCCTCATGGTGTTCACTTCCCTGCAGCTCCTGGCTTCTTGGAGAAAGCAAAGCAGAAAACACAGTGGGGCACGCTTGATATGGGAAACTGACAAGAGCTGTTCCCACAGCCCCGCTGAAATCAGATGACTTAAGGGGACGTGACAGAGCGTCTCAATATCTTATCTTCTTCCCTTGCCTTTCAGAAGGACTATCTCACTGTAGAGTGTGGTGGTTAAGGACCCCTGGATTCAGAGACAATCAGACCTGGATTTGGCCAGGTCTCACACTCTAACTTTCTCACATAGAAGATAAGGACCCACTTTGCAGAGTTATCAGGAGAATCAAATGGGGTACTGCATACAAAGTGCCCAGTACTGTGCCTGGCACAGAGCAGGAACCCAATAAATGGTGGCCATTACCATTAACATTATACTATTTATTACAATTATTATAACAGAGTCCCAGGCCCAATGTTATATTAATGTGGACAAGCCTCCTAAAAGGAGCTGGACTAGTAGTCTCTGATGTCTCCTGATTTAAGCTTAAAGAATTTCAATTTTCAAAATAAAGGGTTGGATTATCATTTTGATACAGTTTTTATTTTGGAATAATTTCAGATGTAGGGAAAAGTTGCAAAGATAGTATAGAGTTCTGGTCTACCCTTCACCCAGCCTCTCCTAATGTTAGTGTCGTACATTACCACGGAATGTTTGGTGAAACTAAGAAGTGAACAGTGGTACAATATTGGTAATTAAAGTACAGACTTTATTCAGATTTCACCAGTTGTCGACCTAACACCCTTTTTCTGTTCCAAGATCCAAACCAGGATATCATGTTGCATTTAAGGATTCCATAAATATTTTGACCTCTCTTGGTAGAGCTTGCAAGTCGCAGTTATACCAAATATTTGACAAACCCTCTAATTCCTACTCCTCCACTGATGGAGAAACCAGAGGGCATTGTTTATAATACTGAAGAACTGGAAACAATATAGTTATTCAACAAGGAACAATTTGATTTATAAATACAGTCCCTCCACATTATGGCATATTATACAGTCATTTAAAATGATGTTGAGAGCATATTCATTGATATGGCAAGAATTAACATATTATTGTATGGATAAAAGAGATTACAAGGCAGTGTTACATCATGATTTCAGGTTTTTTTAAACAAATGTGAATAAAAAAGTGGGCAGGAAATTTAACAAAAATTTAACAGTGTTAAACTCAAGTTGATGGAATTACAAGCAATTTTATTTTTTACTTTTTCTTGACTTTTTTTTTAAATATATATATATATCCATGGTGTAAATATACTGTCTTCTGTTTTAAAACTTTGGAGAGAGAACTGAGATTGCACAGCAAATTGGAGATGGGACGAAGATGATCAAGGTTGCGGCCCAGATCTCTCTGTGTAAGATCAGCTCATTGTTCCTGAGCTGTTACATTACAAGCCACAAAAAGCTTCCATTAAAAGACATCCTTTAAAGAACATATAATAAACTGTTTAAAATGGAAGCAGGCATCTCTAAGCTCTTGACTATTCAGCAATTGCTTTCAAATCTGCTGTCCGGGACACTTGAAGGAAGAAAAAGGGGGACATTAGGGAGAAAGGGGATAGTCTAGACACGGAGCCGAGACAGGCTGAGGAAATCGGGTAGAATCTGAGAGACAGTAAAGGAGAAAATGATGAGCAGAATTCTTGGCTTGGGGAAAAATATCTGTCTCCTCCACAATGTTCCGTCTAAACAATAATTCAAGTCCCAAAGGGCAGTTCTAATGGTTCTAAGAAATGTGTAGGATCGAGGTGTTAAGAAGTGCATAACAGTTACGTTGGCCATTGGGACACCATCCCCTTTTCCTATGTAGTCTCTTAGGTCCCAACATTTGCACAACGAAATGCTGAATTTTCATCCAGAGAGTTTAACAAATGCTCGGGATGGTAACTTAAGAGAAGCCAAGATATAAATGCTTAATGAAGTTTTCTTTTTATTATTTATAACTTGCTCAGTAGTTCTCTCCAGTGATTAACAAGAAGCCCTGGTATTTATCTATGAAAAGAAAATGTCTTTATATTTCTCCATCCAAGTCAACAGCACTCTTTTCCCTCACTGAGAGGGCAAGAAACAGAAGACATTTCTGTCCCTAAAAAGTCAACTTTTCTTTCAGGAACAGGATATGGGAATTGAGGGAAAAGAGAATTGGGCAATAGAAAGAAGAAAAACTAAGGCTAAGTTATCCTTACAGAGACAACCAAAGACGTTTTCTTCATATTTCTAAAAGACCTGGAACTCCTGATTCTTCTCCAGGAATAAATTCTCTCTCTGTCTCTCTGTCTCTGTCTCTGTATCTCTCTGTTATTTCTCTCCAGAAGCAGATAAAATTATGCCTTCAAGGATCAAAGGATTTGCTTCACTATTAAATGGGAACAGCTGTATGAATTTCAATATATGAATTACATTTATCTACGTTCCAACCAGGGTCTTAGAATCTCCCAATCAAATTCTTATATTTTTGAATGGTTGTCAAACTGTTCTTTCAAAGCTGAAGAAATCTTCATTTAAACGAAATTTCTCAAACAACCAGTATGTGTAGTAGTTAAAACAAGAGCTGCTGGAATATTAGTCAGCAATGAAAAAGAACAAACCATCGCTGTACCCAACAACTTGGTTGGAGCTCAAGGTAATTATGCTGAGTGAAAAAAAGCTAATCTCCAAAGGTTACATACTGCATGATTCCGTTTCTGTAACATTCCTGAAATGACAAAATTATAGAGATGGAGAACAGATCAGTGGTTGCTGGGGATTAGGGAGGGAGGGTGGGAGGTGGTTGTAGCCATTAAAGAGTAGCCCGAGGGATCCTGGAGATGAATGTTCTGTCTCTTGACTGTGGTGGTCATATAAATCTGCATGTGATAAAATTGCATAGAACCAAATACACACAGTCATGCAAATGAGTGCACGTAAAGGTGGTGAAATCTGATTAGGGTCAGCGCATTGCATCCAAGTCACTCCCGTGGTTGTGATATTGTACCATAGTTGTGCAAGATGTTACCATTGGGGGAAACTGGGTGAAAGGTATATGGGATCTCTCTGTATTTTCTTGCAACTGCATGTGAATTACAATGACCTTAAAAAGTTTTTATAAGAATGGAACTGCTTTAGAATTTGGATGGAGATCCCTTCCTCACCACTCCGTTTCCTCCTGGAGTGGGCACCGCAGAGCAATGAGAAACCTCAGGTCAACTCCAACGCCTGCATTTGGCAATGGTGGGCTCACGCCCAGAGATGGTACATGACTTGCTCGCGGTCATACAGTGAGTGGGTAGCAGCCTCGTCTCACACCTCCAGATTTTTGGTCTCAGGCTCTTTCTCCTAAATCGCAGTGATTTGGTTCTCACTGAGTATTTGCCATGAAGGTCAACTTAGCTAAATGTACAGAGGCAATTCAAAATAATTGATGCTATTGGCTAATGAAGTCTTGTAAAACCCAGTGGGGACGATAATACCATTACCCCCATTCACTGGGATATGAGGAAACTAGGACACAGACAAGTTAAGTAATTTGCCCATGGGCATAACCGCTAAGCTTCTCTGCTGGGATTGGAAGCCACGTCAACTGGCCCAGGAGGGTTCCCAAGCATTGGCTGAGCCCATGGCATGCTCTCAAGTCTGCGTGCGTACATGTGTGTATGTGTGTATGTGTGTGTCTTTCAGAAGGCAAGCCCACATGTTTGCTAAAGCCATGGAAAAAAATGAGATTTGGGTTTAAAACTCAGCCACTATCTCAATCCTGTGTGTTTCTCCTTCTTCCTCCACTGGAGTAATTTAATTTGCTTAGGAATCTCCCCTTTTGCCACTGGGGAACCACAAAGTGACAGAACCTTGGCAGCTCTAACCGAAATCTCCAGTTACTGTGGCCCAGCTCAGCTTACACGACAAAGGGAGGGGAAGCCCCAAAAATCAGGTAGCTCAGACTTCCAATGCTAGCCTCATGCCGAAGCCACGGTGAGGGGGCTCCCAGCCCTGCCATTTATTCGTCATCCTGCTTATGCCTTTCAGAGATGCTTAATTCCACCTCCATTCAGCTGTCCATCAATGTTTCTGTCACTTTTACTGCCTCTCCTTGTCCTCAGAATTTTTACTTACCTGTCTATTCTGTATACACCCATGCCTCCCCATCAGAATCAATTACTTCATAATTACATAATCCATATTTTCAAAGGACTTCCTGCTGCTTTTAATGTGGTGCCTTTTTGAGGACTATAAGAAGACCCTGAATTTTCTCTTATCTCATGAAGGTCTTCCTCAGGTCAGGATTACAAGAATCAGAGGTCAGGAGAAAATAACATGCCACATACATATTCCCACGTGCAAGTTTTTCTTTTTACAAAAATAAAATCCTGTATTTTTATAGCCTGTACTTTTCACTTAATAAATTGTGGACATTTTTCAACATCATTTTGATGGCTACTGCACTGAGTTGAATGGTGTCGTCCAAAAATTCATGTCCACCTAGAACCTGACTGTGACTTTATTTGGAAATAAAGTCTTTGCAGCTGTAATCAAGTTACGAGGGGGTCTTATTGAATTAGGGTTGAGCCTAAATACAATGCCTGGCGTTCTTATAAGAAGGAACTTTGGACACAGAGACACAGAGATATTGAGGGAAGAAGGGCATATGAAGACAGAGGAAGATCTGAGTAACACACCTCCATAGCTGCCAAAGGGAGAGATTATTGAAAGTCAAGTGTGACTTCAGGTAAGTGAAGGTATTAACCTATTGTGATTGTATATAAGATTAGGCACACACTGTTCCTATACCAAATTTCTTAATGATTCTTGTAGGTTCCTGACCAGCCCAGAAATACATATTAAAAGAGTGATCTTGATGCAAGGATGGAAGTAGAGATTGCCACATCAAGTCATGTCCTTAGACGGGTGATGGGCAGAGGCAAATTCATACAGTCATGACTGCCTTGCAGTTGTCTGAACTGATTCAGACAAGTGTCAAACCGGCCACAGCATCCAATAAGCAAGTGAAAAGATGGTCAGCATCACTGGCCATCAGGGAAACGCAAATCAAAACCACAAAGAGGTATCATCT
The DNA here is from genome assembly GCF_020826845.1 of Diceros bicornis minor. Classification (NCBI taxonomy): domain Eukaryota; kingdom Metazoa; phylum Chordata; class Mammalia; order Perissodactyla; family Rhinocerotidae; genus Diceros; species Diceros bicornis. The sequence goes on from NC_080774.1 coordinate 12,258,300, forward strand.
CACACCTGTTAGAACGGCTATCATCAAAAATATAAGAAACGGCAAGTGTTGGCAAGGATGTGGAGAAAAGGGGGTGACATCTATGTAAGGTAAAGAGGAGGCACAGTATTGGGTGGGAGAAGGCTTCAAAGCTGATCTGTGATGCAGATCTGACAGCTATGAAAGCAAAACTGAGAAGAAGCAAAAGTAAAGGAGAGCCTCAGACCCCAGCAATGCAGATCCAGTGAGGCCTTGGCCAACCCAATGGGGAGCTCCAGAACAAAGAATGCCCATTGCAGAAGTCCTGCATTGGCCAGAAATGACCGGGCCCTAGGAACCCCTGCCATGCTCCTTCATTGACGGGGCACTCTCCAGGAAGAGTGTGTCCTCAGCTCAAAAGCTCGGGCAGACTCCACACGTGCCGCAGGTGGAGAGGGTCAGCTAACTGCACTCCTTGCAGTTGAGCAGCTAGTTCTTTCTGGAAGGTCAAGAACCCCCGTGGTTGCCCCACGTTTGTTGGTTATTTGCCCTGTACCAGACACTGCTCTGAGCACTTTGGATCTCATCTAATTCTCAAGACAATCCTGCAAGGCAGGTTGAGAAACTGAGGCACAGTGAAATGAATTCGTTAATTATCCTGCTCAAGATGGGATAGCCAGGGGCAGAGCCAGAATTCAGGCCCAGCCAGGACATCTGACTCCCGTGTCTGAGCTCTTAATCTCCACATTACACTGTTTTATGGTCTTTGGATTTTTATACATATAGACGATCTGGAGACACAGCCACCAAACTCTGATGGTGGTATAGCTCAGGGTAGAGGTGAGGATCAGTTCCATGTGACAGATTTTATCTAATTTATACATTGTACAACAAGAATTACTAATTTCGTAATAATAAAACAAATGATAAAGTGGTTTTCGAAAAGACTGACAAGTCCCCAGCTTGGAAATCTGCCTGTGTGGGCTGCAGGTGCTGTCGGGTGGAACCGGAAGAGGAAATGTCATTTGTTGGGAGCACTGTGGGTTATTGGGGACCAAGGTTGATGGAAGGTGAACAGGCGAGACAGTTGTCGTCCACTTTCCATCCCATTCCTACCACTAAGTGCTTTGAGCAACATGGGTATATGGGCTGAATTGTGTCCCCGCCAAATTCCTATGTTCAATTCCTAACCCCCAGTAACTCAGAATGTGACTGTATTTGGAGATAAAATCTTTAAAGAGGCAATTAGGTTAAAATGAGGTCACTAGGGTGGGCCCTATCTGAGTGGTATCCTTATAAACAGAAGAGATAAAGACACAAACACACAGAGGGAAGATGCTACGTATGGGAAACACACACTGTTTTCCATTACCCTCACTCTATTACTGCACTCACAACACTTCTGACACCAGATGTGTGGGGTTTTTCCCCACACTAAGCAATTCTCTGAAACACCACCTGGGTGTCTTGCAACTCAACTCAATTCTGACACTAACTAGACTTAGTGCAGACCCCACAGGTTAAGGGCTCAGTCCCACGACACAGCCCCGCCACTTCAGATGCCAACTACAAGTAGTAGGTCCCCAGGTTATTCGCAACTTCTGTCCAACCTGGCTACAAATCAGAGGTTCCCATAAACCCCTGCTTGGATTCCATCATGTGCTAGAACAACTCACAGACTCAGGAAAACATTTACTTATGTATACCAGTTTATTATATAATAAAGGATGTGATAAAGGGTACAGAGGAACAGCCAGATGAAGAGATACACAGGATGAGGTCTGGAAAGGTCCTAAGCACAGAAATTTCTTTCGCTGTGGAGTTGGAGTGTGCCACCCTCACGAAACCTGAGCAGAACCACTCAAATGAGACTCAGTTGAATGATAGATCTACGAGAATAAATGATTGTTGTTTTACCTCTGAGGCGGAGGAGAGTACGCCACCACAGAGTGTTCCCCTTTGGCATATTGATTATTTTGAATTAAAGTTATGTGAGAAACAGCCAGCACAAGAAGGACACTCTGACACTCCTTTGTCCCCCTGAAAGCAGGAAATAAATCTCCCATATGAAAGATGCCCTCCCTGTACCAAGAGGGTAGAAGGCACCCTTAGCACCAGAAATAAAGAATTTAGGGTTGAGAAGTCTGTATAAATAAACCTTGTTACTTCTTCACTAATTTACTACTCCACACCCAAACTTCTTTGTCTTGTCAATTCTTCATAAACTTATTGTTTCTTTGTCTAAAATGTACCAAAGTTGCCTGCTTTGGTCACCTCTGATCTTGTATCTTTGGGGCACGCATACGTACAAAACTAAATATGCTTTTCTCCTGTTAATGTATCTTATGTCAGTTTAATTATTAGATCAGCCAAAGGACCTAGAAGGGAAGAAAGGAAAAGTTTTCCGCCCCCACACTTTTGGTGCCCAGTGTGGGACTCTTCACTGGCTGGACGTTGCTTCCTCCAGGGCTGCTGCAGCTGGGAAATCCTGGGACCTCTGATGGGAGCTGGCAGAAAGTGAGAGTTCTTACTACATCAGTCTCCCAGACCTCTGCCTGCAGGGTCTGGTGGAAACGAGAGTGGTGAAAGTGCTTTTCTTTTCCTTAATTCAGATTAGCAGGAGAAAGTACTCGTGTGAACTAGTCGTTTAGGTATGGTGACTCTAGTCAAGATTTGTTATTAGTACTCTTGTTTTTTGTTGATCCTTTCCTCCCAGAGTGGGTCATTGTTTTCTTTCTTTTTTTTTTTTTTTGCTGAGGAAGACCAGCTCTGAGCTAACTGCCACTGCCAATCCTTCTCCTTTTTCCCCCCAAATCCCCAGTAGATAGTTGTATGTCATAGTTGCACATCCTTCTAGTTGTTGTATGTGGGACGCGGCCTCAGCATGGCCGGAGATGCGGTGCATTGGTGCGTGCCTGGGATCCGAACCCGGGCCGCCAGTAGCGGAGCCTGCACGCTTAACCACTAAGCCATGGGGCCGGCCCATCATTGTTTTCTTTTATCTCTGTCTTTTGCGTCATTTGTCACCAGGAGGAAAACCATAGAGTAGAACTCCGTCATGGGTCCTAGGAGTCTGTTCAAGCCGGCCTCACAGATGGTTCTTACCAGACTGGTGTCTGTTTAGACAAACTTTGCTGCAGGTCCCCTATGTAAAAACTGGATGAGGTTGTCCTTTCATCTTGTTTTACGTCCTGAAAGCTTGGCTTTGTGATCATTAGAATATTCTCTTTGATCTCTACCATCTGGAAGGTACTTGTACCGGGGTGCACCTGGTGGCCAGCGGCACAGACTGGGATTCCAAGACATGGAGTCACAAGTGGCACTCTCATTGTCTGACCATGCCAGCTCTCAGGGGAGTTTGTCATGAGGGGTCCCAGTCCATAAGAGGCCTTTGTCATCTCAATGTTCATTGTCTTGCTAGCGCTGGAAAAGTCCCATTCCACTAGTGCCTGCCCAGTGCCACAGATTAGCGGGTCTGTGACTGGAGGCTTCTCGCATTCTTGTGGGAGACCGGAGACGCCGTTTCCACTACGCCATTCTTACCACCTGTGACAATGAAGGTCTTTGCTTTCTTAGGCTAACTCTGGGAGTGAACTTTCTGGATCTTGTGAAAGCTGCATCTTTTGCACCCTCTTTGGAATGCCTCTTGGATCCTGGGTTAAGCCGTAAAGAGGCTTGTTGGTTTGAGTCGCTATTGAGATTAACATAAGATTCTACGCCAGAGGATAGATCCTTTGCATTGGCTATATTTGGAAAAAAAAAAAAAAAAAAAAAACAACTTTTTTTTTTTGAGAGCTCTCATCCTAAGCAATTGTCTTATTGGTCCCTATGGAAAGACCAAATTAGAAGGGGAAAAAGAAGGTCCAATGGCAACATTTCACCTTCCCTTAACAAGATGAAAGAATAGAAATTAGACTTAAAAACTAAAGTCCACATGTAGCGTAAATTCCCCTTCTCCACCTTCTCATACACCCCTCTATCCCCAACTCCCTGTCTCTGACTCTCCGGAAGATCTTTTGGATCTCTGGACCCTGGGTCTAAATTCCTCTTTTCAAAATCCAGCCCTGACTCCTCAACAAATTCCCTTACCCCCACAAACTCCTCCAACTTTGCCAGAAAAATCCCTTAATCACGTGCCTACCTGTTTTAACTTCCCTTTCCCTACAAGATTTACAGAAAGCACTCAGGCCTGACCTCCCATCCTGGAGTAAACAGGTTACTTGTATAAATGCTGAGTGTCAGGAAGTGAATTTAGTGGAAGCATCTGGGACAGGGGGTAGTGTTCGCTTGGCTGTCCCTTACAGCTCCTGCTTTCCAGGGCTCTGTGATCGGGCCCTGTCAGCTTCAGGCCTTCCTATGCAATGCCCTTTGCAAATATATCCTGGACCCCCACTGCAATGAATTCACGTCCTCTGGACAGCAGCAGGTCTTTCAAATTATAAAGCCCTTCTACTTCCACTTTCAAAGGAGCCTATCAAATTTAAAGAGGAATTAAAAAGATTAATGGCCATTTACTACCCCCACTCACAGGGATCTGAATTGGCTGCTAAGGGGCATTCTTTCTACCTGTGATTATACTATACTTATCAGACAAGCCAGGCAGGCCCTGGAGAAAACCCCCCTCACAGAGGAAACAGACACCCAGAAATTCTCCCAGGTCCTCCTGCGAATGACCAGGAAATGGCTCAGCTGGAGGCCGATGTTCGGGGGCTGACAGGAGACAGAGTAGAGGCTTTCCCTCCTAAGATGAATTGGTCAAATGTTGAACTCTGCACCCAAAAGGAGAGCACCTGAAGGCCTTTGTTGAATGCTTTAAACCCTGAAGCCCTTGAACGTAGAAATCGTTTGATTTCTGCTTTAGTAGGAAATTTTCTCCCTGATACAGAAAGGCAAATTCAAAATAGCGTGGCTGTGTGAGCCCGCCAACCTGTAAGTGTTATCAAAGAAGCAGCTACCCAATTCTTTGACAATCGCTTGCAGGAATGCAGGAAAAAAAGAGCAAAATCCAACAATTCTTGCTCTACAACTTGAATCTTTAGAGAAACAAAAGCAACTCTCAGAGCCCTTCCTATTTGCTTCCAGGCATTTGCAGATGTTATAAAATAAAAACAACAGAAAGACCTCCAAAAAACAGGATATTGGAAGAATAATTGCCCTGTACACAGGAGAAAGGAGAGCTTAAAAAACAGTCCCCCTAGGTCCCAGCACCCCCAGAGGGTCCATTTTTCTCCTCCTGTGAGACAATTCTACATCAATTGATGGGGTCAGGCTATTCCCAGTTATACCCCAATGACCATCATTAAACTTAAAATAGAGGATCGGAAACTAGATTTTTTAATTCACATTGGTGCAACTTTCTCTACCATATATTCAGAGGATTTATCTCTACCTGTCACCTCTGATTCTACTCAAGCCTTCCGAGTCTCTGGGCAGCCCATTTCATGGCCCACATATCAGGCCACCCCAATCCTCAGGCCCTCTTAACACCCATCATGACATTCTAGTTTCCAACTGCTCACCAGCACACCTTTTGGGTAGAGATTTGTTATGTAAATTTAACGCCATCATAAATGTAATGAGAAAGACAATGGTTTTATTTCCCTGCCATCAGACCAAACCCCAAATTTCCTCCTCTCCTTACTGGAAACTCATCTTGACTTAAATTCCTCTGAAGAGGATGAATCTTTAAAAGATGTCCCAATGACTAATTGTTAATGCACTGGGCCACACATGCAAATGAAGTTGGATCATTTCTGAGTGCAGAGCTTGGAGAAAGTAATTTTCCAAGTTTCCATCAGCGGCCCAATCCTCTGTCTCCAGAGACGCAGAGCGAGGAATTGAACCTATAATGGACTCTCTCTTGCGGCAGGATGGACTCGTCTTTACTTCCTTAACACTTCCTGCAATGCTCCCATCTTGCCAGAAAAGAAAGAAGGTAGATTTGACTCAGATGGGAACCAAATCTGCCAATTTGTTCAAGACCTAAGAACCATACACTCTTGCAATTCCTTGCCACCCTGACGTCCCTAATCCACCTACTATTCTTACTTCAGCTTCTGCTGATGCAGCCTGGTTTACAGTAACTGACTCCTACTAAGCTTTCTGTACAATTCCATTGCATCCTGACTTGCAATTTTTTGCATTTATGTTTAGAAGGAGACAGCTAACATGGACTCGCATACCTCATGGATATTATGAGTCTCCCTCAATATTTTCCCAAGTCCTTAAGGCTGACTTAGATTCTGTAGCCTTTACTCAAAGCTTCACACTTGTTCAGTACATTGATGACCTTCTACTCTGTAATCAAACTAAGCAGCGTGTTCTTATAGACTCGCTCATACTCCTAGACGCACTAGCTGCACGAGGCCATAAATCTTCCCTATCTAAACTTCAATGGGTGCAAACAACTGTTACCTACTTAGGACATGAGATGTCTCAGGGCATTCAAAAGTTCACCCCACAGTATCTTGAGTCAATTTGTCCATCCTTCTTCCCAGCCCAGTTGGCACAATTGGAAATCCCGTGGATTCTGGACTTCTGTGGGTACTCCTATTGCTAACGGGTATACAATTGCTGCCCTATTACAAGTCATTCACCTCCCTTCTTAAATTGCCATTGTTCATTGTTCAGCCCATACTAAGGAGACTGATGCTATATCTTTAGGAAACAATAGAGCTGACCAGGCTGCTAAATATGCAACTCACAACAGGTCCCCCCATCCTTTCTCCACCCAATTTTTAAACCTGCCTTATCCCTGACTGATATTAACTATAAGTCAAATGCCCCATGATCTGAAAAAGACAACTAGATACAAAAGGTTCCAAACAATTATCAGATGGATTATACATCAGGCCAAATAGACTTCCTATAGCCCCCTTTTCTTTTGACTTTTTGACTGGCGCTTATCTCCCACCAAATGGGACCCATGTGCAGACAGGAGATAGTTAAGAGACCTTCGGCTGTGCCCTGGCATCCACAAAGTTTCTGACCAAGTTGTTTCCCAGTGCACTACTTGTAAATCTCACCAAATTTCTGGGAGAAATCAGTATATGTTAGGAAGTCCTCCCAGGCCCACCCTGCCATTGGCATTACACCAGATGGACTTTATAGACTTGCCCCCAGCTTCAGGCTACTCTCGCTATTAGGTTATTGTCTTCATGTTTAGTCGATGGACTGAATGCTATCCGACTAGACATGCCGATGCCACAACAGTGGTAAAAAAATTAATAACTGAGATTATTCCACATTTTGGCATTCCTTTATGGATTGAATGAGACCAAGGAACTCATTTTACTGCAGAGAGAAACCACTTGCTTGCAAAGACACTGGGGTACTCATGAAAATTTCATACCCCGTGTCATTCTCAATCATCAGGGCAAGTGGAACGTAAAAATTTAGACATAGGAAGGACTTTAGGAAAGATCTGTCCAGAAACTGGACTTCAGTGGCCAGAAGCATTACCCTGTTTTTATAAAGATCTGGAATATTCCATAGGAGACATGGACTGACCTCTTTTGAAATAGTGTTTGGACACCCAATGCCTACTGGCATCTCTAAACCTTCTGTTTCTGGATTAAATGAACATTGTGGGAACTTAAGTGAACACTTTGATGCTATGACAACTATATACAAGAACTAACTAGAATACTTGAAGCATATGGCCAACAGGTAAAGGGGGCATGGCCCCCACTGACTGACAAGCCTTGCCATCCCTTGCGACCAGGAGACTGGATGTACAGCAAGGTCTTTAGACGAAAACATGAGCTGACCACCTACAGTGATGCTAAAATAAAAGGAAAATCCTCCTGGATTCATGTGATCCACGCCAAAATAGACCCAGATCATCACTCCTTAGAGAACTGGGAGACCATCCCCACAGGTGACCTTAAAGCAAGGATTTCCAGGACCGACTCCCAGGCTCCAGAAGCAGATGGTATTTGAAGTAGACAACTTTTCCCAGATCTCAGATCAAGAAACTTCCTTTCACTTATTCCTCCCCACTTTTAAAACTGCCTCTACACACACACGCACACACCAAAAAAATAAAATAAAATAAACAAAACCTAAAAACCAATCACCTTTTCTTATTAATGAACATTTTCCCGACACATTTATTAATCATTTATTAGAAGATTGACTGGAGAGTGCTTGTTTCAATCTGTCCTATTTCCCCCTCTGAATTTTCACTCTGGGCTCTCTTTCCACCTGTGTCATGATCTTATTAACTCTTACTCTTTCAACAAGTCAGACCCAGACCAAACACCCCCTTATGCCAGTTTACCAAACCCTGGCCACGTTAACTAATCAGTCTGACTGCTGGTTATGTCAACATCTAGAGAGTACAAAAGAGTCTGAACTAGTATTTGTTTCTGACAGTGTGAACACCCGGTGGACTAAGTATGGAAGATGGACGAGCGATAGGGGATGGTGTCCACAACTAGAAAAACATTGCTCCTGGGGCTGGCCCCGTGGCCTAGTAGTTAATTTTGGCGCACTCTGCTTTAGTGGCCCAAGTTTGGTTCCTGGGTGTAGACCTACACCACTCATTGGCCGCCACACTGTGGCGGCGACCCACATACAAAATAGAGGAAGATTGGCACAGATGTTAGCTCAGGGTGAATCTTCTTCAGCAAAAACAAAACAAAACATCATTCTGCTTCTTCTTTTGCTTGAGTTATTTGGGCCCAGGAAATCCTCTGTAGAAGCTCAAGGACTGTCCCTTGCCCAGATAAAGACAATATGTGAGAATTTTTCCCTTTCTCTTGAAAATAGACATGCCACTGGACCCTTCCTGGGTGACATACCAGGACAATATCGTAATCAACCCCTGCGGTTTGATTCCATAGAAGGCTTCTTCAAACTTGTCAAGGAGCTTAAAAATGACTCTAGCACTACTTTCTACAGCACAAATGTTTGCCAAATCACCAAATGTTTTGGATAGTTCATAGGTCACCCTTGTATGACTTGGGATATCTCAGCTGCTGGCCTGATTAGGCTGCCCAATAGCCCAAACTACAGACGGGTGGACAAAAAATCTGGACTATGTGGGCCGGGTGACAAAACCAAGCTTTAGAGCTGCCCAAGCCAGCCAACAGGGCTCCTATATCAGATATTTCACAGCCTGTTCTGCTCTTACAAACTAACAGGAGTGCATGGAAAATGGAGATGTATGGGTACTAACATTACTAGTAGCAAAGGTCTTGGAATGTTCCAGATCTGGGAAATTACAGATGCCACTCTAACCTTATCTTTGAATCACACTGGTCTTTTTATCTTACGTGGCAGCAAGGTATACGAAGGGTCCAACCTAAATGGTCAGGACAATGTAGACTTGGATACATTGTCGCTCTTTCTGTCGTCAGATTCTCCACCTTAAATGCCAACCAAATTACAAACTTGGGGTCCTTCGTTCTTAAAGTTGTGCCACATAAACGTACTGATTGAGAAGTCATAGAAAAATCCACTTGTGTATCACCATTCCAAGTTCTTTTCAGTGTTGAGGACCTCATTCCCAAGCTTTGGAACTTATGAATTGGAAAAGGAAATCTTAAATCTTTCCATGGTAATAGACAGAGTTCCACACCTCTAGGCAAACTCTGGAACTACTCCGGCCAGAAATTAACAGCTCTGTGGTACTTCAAAATCATCATTCCCTAGATAGACTGACTGTGCAGCAAGGAGGAGCTTGTGCAATCATTGCACTGTTTCTGTGTAAATCAAACAGGATAAATCGTGTCTAGCTTACATCCATTAAAAGAGAAGATTAACACTTTCCATCAGGTACATGAAGCACACCGTTCTATTGGGCTGATCTAGCCCCAGGATGGGGAGACTGGTTGAATGGTTTGTGGGGAAATGTGCTTCCACTTGTTCTCTGTTCATTTGTGCTTGTTCTAATCTAAGTTCTTTTCTCCCTTTGCAGAATTCTTACCACTCAGCCACTAACCTGATTCTGCTCTCCACAACCACCAGTCCAGTTTTTAATATGTGAAACTTCCAGGGAAGTTTCAGAGTTGGGAACCGATGAGGTTCAGGGCAGGCTGCCTCCGAAAATACCATTTTGGCATATTGATTATTTTGAATTACAGTTATTCCTGAAACAGCCAGTGCAAGAAGGACACTCTGACACTCCTTTGTCCCCCTGAAAGCAGGAAATAAATCTCGCATGTGAATGGGAGTGTAGAAGGCACCCTTATCACCAGAAATAGAGAATTTGGGGCCCAGAGGCTGTATAAACTAACCTTGTTATTTCTTCACTAATTTACTACCCCAAGCCCAAACTTCTTTGTCTTGTCATTTTCTCACAAATTTATCGTTTCTTTGTCTAAAAACTGGCTGCTTTGGTCTTTGAGCCTTACATCTTTGGGGCTCCTGTACGTACAAAATTAAATATGTTTTTCTCCTGTTAATGTGTCTTATGTCAATTTAATTATTAGACCCAGCCAAAGAACCTAGAAGGGAAGAAGGGAAAGATTTTCTGCCCCTGTACATCACTGAGTTTTTTGCACAGCGTAAATATACAATTAACTGAAATAGGAATGCAAGTGACTGCTATGTACAAACTGAAGATTAGCATCAACAATGAAGAAATTTTAATTAGGATAGCAGTGAAATTTTTCCCACTTATATTAGTAAGGATAAAAAGAATGATAGTACCTGCTGTTGGCAAGGATGTGAGGAATAGCCATTCTCGTACACTGGTGGTATAAACACATCACTGAGTTTTGGCGTGGTTTGTTACACAGCATGATTTTAGCAATAGCTAATCCATATAATATCTGTCACAAGCTGAGCCAGTCATGGTGCCATATCTTCTAGTCCTGCAGCTATGGACACTAGACCCAAGCTTAGCAAACAACTAAAGCCCTATACTAGGATTTTTCAACTAGGAACCAGAAAGAGTGAGTCTTGGTCTCTCTCTGACAATGAGGTTATGGAGTGTGAGCATAGAGGCAGCTGGCAGACAAGTTGTGTGTTGAAATCCGGTCTGAACATACGAAACCAACGGGCAGAGAAAGATAGCAGTTATCAACTATCTGATTTTGATTGTCCCTGCGACTTACCTGCTCCCTGCCACCCCTCCTGCTCAGTTACATGAGCAAATGCCTCTTCTCTTCTTTTGTCTAATCAGCTTCAGAAAAGTCCTGACTCATGCACCCTGCCCACCTACCATGCAAATAGACTTCTTCCCAGGTCAGTCCCAACCAATTTCCAGGCATTGGCCAGCTGTGAACTTCTGGAGAGAACAAACACACTGCGTATAGAATAACAGGACATTAGTGATAATCTCATCTAAATCTCTCATTTTAGAGATGAGTCAATTAAGACCCCAAAAGAGGAAGGACTTTCTTGGGGCAACAAAAAATAAAACAGGCACAAAATCTGGCTCTCTTGAATTTAAAATATACCGCGAGAGTATTTGAGATGAACAGAACATATATATACCATTTGGCCACCTACAAAGTCTTTAGAGAATTCAGAAGTTAGAAACTTGTATTCCAAAAGAGGAACAACAAAGAGATTTAAGATGTTGCTTTTTAGAATGGCAAAGGTTAAGATGCTTTTTCGCAACCTAGTGATATGAAAAGTATGAAGAAATGAGCACATTCAAACATCAATAGTGTGTGTGCCAATTGAGACAAATCTTTCTTAGAAGACAATTGGGCAACCCAGTGATTTATCTTCTAGTAAGTTCTCCCAAGGACATAACTTCAGAAGTTAAGGGAAATTTTATATGCAAAAATGTTCACCATTGCATTCGTTTTGTAACAGAGGAATATTAGAAACAATCTAAAAATCCAACAAAGGGAATCAGTTAAATTAGTGATGACCTGTCTTCTCTTCAGTGAAATACTATGCTGTCTTTCAAATTTGTGTGTGTAGGGGAGAGAGAGACAAAGAAGGACAGAGAGAGGAGAGGGGGAGGGGGGCAGGGGAGAGAACAAAATTCTAGAAGAATATACACCAACATGTCAATAGAGGTTCTCTCTTTGGGGTGGGTTTTCTGTTGTTAAGATTTTTATTCATGTGTTTGGTCTGCCTTTCTCTTTTAGACTTTTTTTTTTTTTACCTCTGCCCCAAATCTGGGCTACAGAAGACTGTTCCAATATGAGCAGACACCTGGTCCTCCCTGCGTTTGCCAAGGATCGTAATCTCAGCTGAGAAGTCATAAATCGCCATCAGGACATATGGTAGTACCCGGCCAGCTTGGCTTTCCTGAGGACTTTGGCTCCAAGAACATCAAGGCCCTTCCCACACATGGGTTCACTCATCCTTACACCTTTTGGCTGAAACCTGGCTTGGCACTACAGAAGCAGCCAGGGCCACACTGTTCCTTGGGAAATTCTTTGTTCCCTTGTTATCCAGTACAATCTCCAATTCTCTGGCTAAGCCAAAATCAATAGTAGTTTTCCAGATATCAGCATCTCTAGACTACAGCAAGACACTGGGTTCTGGTCCTAGGTGTCAAGTCATACCTAGGTTTAAAATAGGGTGACCAACTCTCCCAGTTTGCCAGGGACTCTTCTGCTCTTAGCATTGAAAGTTCAGCATATGGGAAAACTCCGTCTCTTGCAAACCAGGAAGACTGGTCACCCCAGCTTTGAATCGGGTCTCTTCCTTTTGTGAACAAGTGTCACCTATGCAAGCCTGAGTTATCTCCATCTTGAAAAGGATGTACCTTTCCTGGGCCTTGAGGATACAACAGGACATAAACAGACTTGATCTCTTCCCTCCTAGGGTCTTCAGTTGAATCAAAAAACAGACATTAAACTAGTAACTACATAAGCAGGTTCTTGGTGGGGGATAGAATTGGGATTGGGGTGGGCAGAGAAGTCAGGAAAATGATATTTCAGCTGGCATTTGAAAGATACGAGTCACAGTTAATGTTTCCTGGGCACTCAACGTGTACCAATACCACGAGCATTTTATACACATTGTTTCATTTATGTATGACAATAAGCCTTTTCAGAGAGATACTTATTTATCCCCATTTTAAAGATTTAGAAAACTGAGTGTAAGGGAGGATTAAGTAAATTTCTCAAGATAACAGAACTAGAAAGTGACAGATTATAGATTTGAAAGCAGGCAACCTACTCCAGAGCCTGTAATTTTTTTTTAAGTTAGTAAAATAACATATCCATAAGGTTAGAAAACTAGAAACAATGCCATGAGCATCACGATGAAAAAGAGAAAAGAGGCAGCTGCCTCCCCCAGCTCTCCCATCCCTCTTCTGGTTTCCCAGGGCAACAACCTTCAAAACTCTTAGCTGCTCTTTCATTAGATTTCCAAAGTGCTTAGGAAGCACTATCTCAGGCTAAATAGGCAGAAACTTGAAGTACGTTTAGTGAGCCATAATTGTGAGTTTGAAATTTACCTAAATTTGGGTGGATTTGCCTGTTGACTCCATAAGGGGAAGGATATTTGCCTTTTTGTTTATTGCTACATTTTCAGTGTTTTTGTGCCTGACACATAGTAGGCACTCATTAAATATGTATTGCATGAGTGTGTGAAATAAATTTACCAAAAGTATGCATTTTTGAAAGAATAAATCTAACATGAAAGAATACTTTCTTACAGAAGCATCCAACCATTTCTGTAACGTTGGTGTTTAAGCACATATTACATACCAGGCACAATAAATAATATAGTGATAAATAGGCTCAGTCTGGTAAAATTGAGTCTGTGTTTGTTTAATGCTCTATTTTATATGTCAAGCTCATTTAGCTGAACAGCCCAGCTCCACAGGGACAGGATCTCCTGCACTCCGGTCTCTTCCAGATCTTGCCTTATGTCCCTCTTCATCTGGTGTTCGTCTGTAGCCTTTAGAATATCCTTCATAATAAACTAGGAACAGTAGAGTGTTTCCTTGAATTCTATGAGCCTTTATAGCAAATTATCCAACCTGAGGAGGTAGTCCTGGAAACTCCCAATTTGCAGCAAGGTCAGACAAGTGTGGTTAACCAGGGGACCCCCTCCTTGTGATTGATGTCTGAAGTGGGGGCAGTCTGGTGGGACTGAGCCCTTAATCTGTGGGGTCTGTGCTAACTCCAGGTTCTTAGTGTCAGAATTGAATTGAATGTAGGACACTCAGTTGGTGTCATCAGAGATTTGCTTGGTGTGGCAAACCCACACATTTGGTGCCAGAGGTGCTATGAGTAGAGAAACAGTTTTTCCCTTTAGTAAGTAATTTTGTATGGTTCAACCTAATGAGATTATTTAGAAATTGGGAGGAATTGATAGAAGAATCAATAAACAAGGAGGGAAGTCTCTTGAAACCCAGGAAAATCCAGGCGTCTAGATCGGCTGCTATTATTTTGCTAAATGTCCCCTGGGCTGGCCCTTCCCTCCCCCAGAAACCTCCCTCTGCGCAGTTGACAGGTGCCTGACAGTAAAACTTCAGGGAGGTAAACACCAGTAGCTGTAAGAATGTCACAATTTGGTTTTATGTAGCAGTAACTAACCACCGGACAATTGTGGGGTTTGGCTGTCAGCATACTTCATACCTGTTAAAAAAAAATCATACAGAGGGGCCGCCTGGCAGCACAGTGGTTAAGTTCACGCACTCCGCTTCAGTGGCCCAGGGTTCACGGGTTCAGATCCTGGGCGCGTACCGACGCACAGCTTATCAAGCCACGTGTGGTAGCGTCCCACGTACAATAGAGGAAGACGGGCATGGATGTTAGCTCAGGGCCAGTTTTCTTTGGCAAAGAGAGGAGGATTGGCAGTGGATGTTAGCTCAGGGCTGATCTTCCTCAAAAAGAAAATCATATAGAGACTTCTATGTGAGTTCATCGTATAACACTTGTAACTCGTGAGGGCTGTTGGTGACACAGCGAGGAGATTGAGTTTTTAAAAGTAAGTTTTAGTAAGAGATGGGTTTCTAACTGACCTGGTTAGGCTAAAGGGTAGCTGCAGGGGTACCCAGGGCAGAGAATATGAAAAGAAATCAGACACGATTTACTAAAACTTTTAGATGCACGAAGGTCTGTTGTCTCATCTTGGCTTTGCTCTGGCTCACTGTGCGATCTTGAACAAGTTATTCTCTTTGAGCCTTTGTTTTCTCTTCTACACAGTGGAGCTAAAAGTAAAATAGCTATACCACAAAGGGCTACTGTGAGGATTAATTGAGATAATGTGTGTAAATTACGTGGCAAATAAGAAGCGCTCAATCATTGGCAGTTAATATTATCACGTATCCACTAGCTGATGTGTGCCACGCACCGGGCCAGGAACTGTATGTGTATGTGTCAATTAATCCCTTCAGCAACTCTATGAAGTAAACATATTTATATCCACGCTACGTGAAGAAACTACATTCAGAAAGGTTAAGTCACCTGTCTGAAATCGCACCATGGGAAAGCACTGCAGCTAGAATTTGAATCAGAAAGGAGGGTGTGGATAATTTGGAGGGCTATTATCGACTGCTATTCAAATAGCTGTCTCTTTAAACCCTAGTGCCAATTCAGCAACACTTGACAAATATTTCTCATGCCCAAACTCACTACCAGATGTGTAGCTAGGTGAATGCAATATGATTTCATGTTCAGCCGTTAGACCATTGAGAGATTTGTGACTAAAATTTAAAAAAAGAAAAAGAAAGACAGCGTCTAAATGGGAAGAAGTGTGAGGGATGCCCCAACTTATTTCCGTAGCCTGAGCTGCATGAGAAGTCTTCCAGAATGTTCCGGGAAGGGAGAGTCTGGTATTCCCAGCCTCACACCTGCTCTCTATGGACAGACAAGAACAACTCTCCAGGCTGGTGGAGAGACTTGTGGTCTTATTAGTTCACGTTTATAGAGCGTGCTTCAGAGGAGTTTTCTTGACCCAGGTGGGGTTCTCCCCACGTGGGTGGTGGGGAGTGGGCAGTCATTAAGGGAGGCGGCTCTGCCCAGTGCAGGCACTAAACCAGACAGAGACACACAGGCTAATTCTCCTGCCTCACCCCCCACTTCTTGCACCTGCAAAATTATGCCCCAGAAACAACCGACTCTTTAGTTGGAAAGAACCACCCACTGGCTGAAACAGCTTCTCGCGCCTAGAGCTGACCAGGGGCCGCCTGCTGCACCCTCAGCCCCATGCAGAGAAACACACCAGCTGACTCTGAGCTTCCTCTTGGCCATCTGATCCTAAGATACTCTCCTTGTGGATGAGGAAGAAAGACCGTGTCCCTCACCACCCGGAGATATCAACCATTGGCGTGCTGCCACTTCCAGTATTTGGGGTTTTTGTCAATGCATATTTTAGTAAAGTAATTTTTTTTTCAAGATCGGACATTCTGATTTTTGCAGAGCTAGCATCTCCATTTCTGATTACTAGAGCATTACATTCATTCTCATAATGACTATAAAATGTAAATTAAATGATAAGACACTATTTGGGGCTCTCTGATATCAACAACAAGCACATTATTTACATTATAGTGCCAGGCATTGTTCTAAGTGCTCTACACTGAAAAATAGGACTTATTTAATCCGTACAATGCCTCTATGATTTCGGGTCTGATGAGCAATCTGAGGCCGAGGTGATGCATCGAATAAATGACAGGGCTGGGATTTGAACCTAAGAAATCTGCCCCCGGACATCACGCTCTTAACTAGGATTTCGACCACCTCTCAGATGAATGAACCAGTGTTGGGGAGGGTAGAGGGAGAAAGACCCTCATCAATGCTGATGAGAGTGCAAAGTGATATACATTTTTGGAGGGCAATTTGGCAGAATGTATAAAAATTTTAAGGAGTCATTTCTTTGACCTAGCAACTTTGCTTTTAATCTCCCATTTCCTTGACCTAGCAACTTTGCTTTTAATCTCCATCATCTAGAAACCTTCATACACATGCACCAAAAAATACACACACACAACCACACACACATACTGGTTCATCGCGGTATTATTTGTAATGGTGAATCAGTAGGGAAAACTTTTACTAATTAAATTAATAAATATATACCATGAAAAATTTACGACTAAATTCAGACAAATATAAACCAAAATGAAGAATTTGGGAATAGAGAAAAGGACTCACGGTGAGAGCTATATCCATTTGAATACAATTGGATATTGTAAGCTTACAATTTCATTGTAATTGGAATTATATTGATTAAATATAAGATTAAGGAATGTGAGAATTATGGTTACAAAATAGAATATTTGTGTTACAAATGTTGACAAATAAACTATATAACTAAGCAGTCAGGAGGGGAGGAGGAAAGCAGAGAATAGTAAATGAGTGCTCACTTCTTCATCTTTCATTTGAAAGATTCAAAATGTCAAAAATTGAAATTTACTTTAAAAATGACTTCCAGAGCTTAATGTTTTTCATGACCTTTTTGTCATCATGTGGATTTTTTTTAAGGAAAGGCTATCTTTTGTGGCGAAGGAAGTTGTACTAAATTTTTGTGTCTAGTGTAAGACAAGGTTTAATTTCATTCCTTTGCATATGAATATCCGATTTTCCCAACCCCATTTATTGAAGAGCCTGTCCTTTCCTCATTGTGTATTCTTGGCTCCCTTGTTAAAGATCAGTTGACCATCTATGCATTGGTTTAACTCTGGGCTCTCTATTCTGTTCCATCAGTCTATATGTCTGTCTTTATGCCAGTAACATACTGTTTTAATCATCATGGCTTTGCAATATATTTTGAAATCAGGAAGTGTGATGCCTTCAGCCTTGTCCTTTCTCAAGATCACTTTGGCTGTTCTTGATCTTTTGTGGTTCCATGTGTATTTTAGGATTGTTTTTTCTATTTCTGTGAAAAATGCCATTGGGATGTCAATGGGTATACCACTAAATTTATGGATGGCTTTGGGTAATATGGACATTTTAACAATATTAAGTCTTCCAATCCATGAAAGATCCATGATTTTCCATTTATTTGTGTCTTCTTTAATTTCTTTCATAAATATTTTGCAGTTTTCAGTGTACAAGTCTTTCACTCCCTTGGTTAAGTTTATTCCTAAGTATTTCATTATTTTTGATGCTATTGTACATGGGAGTGTTTTCTTGATTTCCTTTTTGGGTAGTTCATTGTTAGTGTATAGAAACACAACTGATTTTTGTATGTTGATTTTATATCCTGTTACTTTACTGAATTCGTTAATTAGTTCTAACTGTTTTTTTTGGTGGAATCTTTAGGGTTTCCTACACATAAGATCATGTCCTCTGCAAACAGAGATAATTTTACTTTTTTTCTCTCTGATTTGAATGCCTTTTATTTCTTTTTCTTGCCTAACTTAAAGCAAATAATTATATAACCCAATCAAAAAATGGGCAGAGGACTTGAACAGACAGTTTTCCAAAGAAGACATACAAAAGGCAAACATTTATATGAAAAAGTGTTCAACATTACTAATCATCATGGAAATGCAAATCAAAATGACAATGAGATACCACCTCACACCTTTTAGGATGGCTATTGTTTTGTTTTTTTTTTTTAAGATAGCACTTGTTGGTGAAGATGTAGAGAAAAAGGAACCCTGGTACATTGTTGGTAGAAATGTAAATTGGCTCAGCCATTATGGAAATTTATCGAAGTTTATCAAAAAATTAAAAATAGAAATACCATATGATCCTGCAATCCCACTTTTGGGTATTTACCCAAAGGAGTTGGAATCAGGATCTCAAAGAGATAATTGTGCTCCCGTGTTCATTACAGTGTTATTCACAATAGCCAAGATATGGAAACAACCTAAATGTCAATCAACAGATGAATGGATAAAATACATACAACGGAATATTATTCAGCCTTAAAAAAGAATGAAATCTCACCACTTGCAGCAACAGGGATGAACCTGGAGGGCATTATGCTAAGTGAAATAAACCAGAAACAGAAAGACAAATACTGTATGATCTCACTTATATGTGGAATCTAAAACAGTCAAACTCTCAGAAGCAGAGAGGAGAGTAGAATGGTGGTTGCCACTGGCTGGGGGGAGGGGCAAATGGGGAGGTGATGGTCAGAGGGTACAAAGTTTCAATTATGCAAGATAAATAAGTTCAGAGATATAATGTACAGCCTGGTGACTATAGCTAACAATACTGTATTGTATACTTAAAATTAGCTAAAAGGGTAGATCTTAATTTAAGTGTTCTTACCTCACATAATGATAATAATAATAATAATAAAGGGGGCAGGAGAATACTTTGGTAAGTGATGCATATGTCATATAGCCTTGATGGTGGTGATGGTTTCATTGGTGTATATTTATCCCCAAACTCATTGAGTTGTTGTCTTGACATGAGTACAGCCATGTTTGGCTGCTCCATTGACCTACAGCCACCAGCACAAAAAGAAATATAAAAGCTGCTTTCTGCGTGGTGGGAACTGGCCCTTCTCCCATGGAGATAGTCGCAATGTGTAAAAATTTCAAGGCCCTTTGGGCGCCGCAGCCTGGGACAGACTGGCCATCTGTGCCAGGCTGGGACGATAAGCAGGGTAAACAATGCACGTACACAACTACTGGGCTGGGACGATAGCCAGGAGGCTCAGTGCACGTACGCCACTGATAACCATTTGTGCGTGGGAACACTAGATGCTTGCTCTGAGAAAACCTCTGTAACTGCTTACTCTGGAAATTACTGATGGTATAAAAACTGCTGGAAACTGAGCCCGAGTGAGAGTTCCGCCTGTGGAAGGGACGCCTTGCCCAGGATGTGTGATCCTTGCCCAGCCATGTTGATTGACAGGACTCTCCCGGCAGTGGGGCGTGGATGATGTGAGTAATTGATTTATTGTGAAGTAATTGATCTGATGTGTTCTCTTTTCGGTCAACCTGGTGTTTCTCTTTCCGGTTGATTTGTGTCATTTCCCTTCAGTCGATCTGGTGTTTCCCTTTCCGATCGATCTGATGTTTTTCCCTCTTATTATATGACCTATTCGGATCTGCTGCTATCTCAGCCGATGTGGATGTTTTCCCTTTCCAGTCGAGCTGGTGTTTCTTCCCTCTTATTATTTGACCTATTCGGATCTGTTTGCGGACTATCGCCTTTACTATCCTCTATGTAATAAAATATACCTTTAGTCCATTTGTTTGGAGTGGAAAGTTTTTTTTACATTTCCGATCGAATCCCCGAACCTCTCATAACAGTTGTATACATTAAATATATACAGCTTTTTACATGTGAATCCTACCTCAATAAAGTAGCTTTAAAAATAAGTAAATAAATAAATGCATGGCATTAAAAAAGTGGAGAGGGAAAACTATTACTGATTGAAAGAGACTTAATTGACATATCAACTATACACCGGGTGTGGTCATTTTGTAGATTCTGATTCAAATAAACAAACTATAAAAAGACATCTTAGAGAAAAATATCGAACATGGTTTGGGTATTAACTGAGAGTAATATGCAGAGCACCTGGAACTCTCGTACATGGCTGATGGAAAGGCAAAATGGCTCAACTACTTTGGAAAACACTTTGGCACTTTCTTATAAAGTTAAACATACTCCCACCATACAAACTAACAATTCTGTTCCTGGGCATTTACCCAAAAGAAATGAAAACCTATACGTGAATGTTTATAGTGGCTTTATTCATAATTGCTGAAATGGAAACTATCCAAATGTTTCTCAACAGATAAATGGATAAATGATCTGTGGTACATTCACACAATGGAATACTACACAGAAATGAAAAGGAACAAATTACTGACATATTCAACACGTGGATGAATCACAAAAGCAGAATGCTACTGGGAAGAAGCCACATTCAAAAGGCTACAGGCAGGGCTGGCCTGGTGGTGCAGCAGTTAAGCTCGTGTGTTCTGCTTCAACGGTCCAGGGTTTGCAGATTCAGATCCTGGGCGAGGACCTATGCACTGCTTATCAAGCCACGCTGTGGTGACATCCCATATAAAGTAGAGGAAGATGGGCACGGATGTTAGCCCAGGGCCAATCTTTCTCAGCAAAGACAGGAGGATTGGCAACAGATGTTAGTTCAGGCCTAATCTTTCTCACCCAAAAAAAAAAAAAAAAAGGCTACAGGCTTTTTGATTCCAGCTATTATATGAAATCCTGGAAAAGATAAGACTATAAGGACAAGAATAGATCAGTGGTTGCCAGGAGCTGGAGGGGAGGGGAGGGGTTGACTACAAAGGGACACGAGGGAATTCCGAGAGGTGGTGGAAATGCTCTAATCTTCACTGTAGTGGAGGCTACATGACTATATGCTATTGTCTAAACTTGCAGAACTGAACACTGAAAAGGATGAGTTTTACTAAATGGAAATTATACTTTAAAAATGGCATTAAGGAATTATCGTTAATTTTGTTAGGATGCTAACAGTACTGCAGTTAGCGATATATACAGAATTATTTATGGGGGAAATGATAAGATGTCTGGATTCACCTTGAAAATATTCCAAAGAAAATAAGAGGGAGAAATAAATAAACTAAGCATGGAAAATATTGGCAACTGTTGAAGATGGGGTTCATGATGCTATTCTTTCTACTTTTGTCTATGTTTAAAATCATCACAATAAAAAGGAAAAAAGAAGGGTTCCCACTCTTGCCACTCTTATTCAACATAGTGTTGGGAGTTCTGGCCAGAGCAATTAGGCAATAAAAAGGAATAAAAGGAATCCAAATAGGCAATGAAGAAGTGAAACTCTTGTTGTTTGCAGACGACATGATTTTATATATAGAAAACCCTAGAGAACCCACCAGAAAACTATTAGAAATAATCAACAACTACAGCAAAGTTGCAGGGTTCAAAATCAACTTACAAAAATCAGTTGCATTTCTATACTCTAATGACGAACTAACAGAAAGAGAACTCAAGAAGACAATCCCATTTACAATCACAACAAAAAGAACAAAATATCTAGGAATAAATTTAACCAAGGAGGGAAAAGACGTATACAATGAAAACTATAAGACATTATTGAAAGAAATTGGCGATGACGTGAAAAAATGGAAAGATATCCCATGCGCATGGATTGGAAGAATAAACATCGTTAAAATGTCCATACTACCTAAAGCAATCTACAGATTCAATTCAATCCCAATCAGAATCCCAATGACATTCTTCACGGAAATAGAACAAAGAATCCTAAAATTCATATGGGGCAACAAAAGACCCCGAATAGCTAAAGCAATCCTGAGAAAAAAGAACAAAGCTGGAGGCATCACAATCCCTGACTTCAAAACATACTACAAAGCGATAGTAATCAAAACAACATGATACTGGTACAAAAACAGACACACAGATCAATGGAACATAATTGAAACCCCAGAAATAAAACCTCACATCTACAGGCAGCTAATCTTCAAAAAAAGAGCAAAGAAAATACAATGGAGAAAGGAAAGTCTCTTCAATAAATGTTGCTGGGAAAACTGGACAGCCACTTGCAAAAGAATGAAAGTAGACCATCTGCTTTTGCCATATGCAAAAATTAACTCAAAATAGATCAAAGACCTGAAGGTAAGACCTGAAACTATAAAACTCCTAGAAGAAAATGTAGGCAGTACACTATTCGTCATTGGCCATAAAGGGAACTTCTTGACTTCCATGTCTACTCGAACAAGGGAAATAAAAGAAAAAATATAAGTGGGGCTTCATCAGACTAAAGAGCTTCTGCAAGGCAAATGAAACCAGGGTCAAAATGAAAAAACAACCCACCAGCTGGGAGAAAATATTTGCAAACCGCATATCTGACAAGGGGTTAATCTCCATAATATATAAAGAACTCACACATCTGAACAACAAAAAAGCAAATAACCTGATCAAAAAATGGGCAGAGGATATGAACAGACATTTTTCCAAGGAAGATATACAGATGGCCAATAAGAAAAGATGTTCAACGTCACTAATCATCGGGGAAATGTAAATCAAAACTATGCTAAGATATCACCTTACACCCGTGAGAATAGCTATAATCACCAAGACAAAAAATAACAAATGTTGGAGAGGATGTGGAGAAAAGGGAACCCTCATTCACTGCTGGTGGGAATGCAAACTGGTGCAACCTCTATGGAAAACAGTATGGAGATTCCTCAAAGAATTAAAAATAGAAATACCCTATGATCCAGCTATCCCACTACTGGGTATTTATCCAAAGAACTTGAAATCAACAATCCAAAGAGGCTTATGCACCCCTATGTTCATTTCAGCATTATTCACTATAGCCAAGACGTGGAAGCAACCCAAGCGTCCCTCGACTGATGATTGGATAAAGATGTGGTATATATATACAATGGAATACTACTTAGCCCTAAAAGAAGACAAAATCATCCCATTCACAACAACATGGATAGACCTGGAGGGTATTATGTTAAGTGAAATAAGCCAGACAGAGAAAGACAAACACTGTATGACCTCTCTCACATGGGGAACATAAACTAACACACGGACAGAGAGAACAGTTTGGGGGTTACCAGAGGAAAGGGAGTTGAAGGGTGGGCACAAGGGGTGAAGGGACGCATTTATATGGTGACTGACAAATAATAATGTACAACTGGAATCTCACAATGTCATAAACTATTATGACAACAATACAAAAAAAAAAAGATAAAAAGAAATTTAAAAGAAATAAAAAATGCGGAGGGCTCTGTAGTCACCCTGCCTGGCTTCACCACTTACCGTGTGCTGATCTTGGACACGTAACTTCTCTCAGTTTCAATTTTCTCATTAAGATATAAGTAACACTATTATTTATCTCCTCGGATTTTACTATGACCAACTGAATTAGCATGGGTGAAGTGTTTAGGCAACAGAGACACTGAAAACCCTCAATAAATAAAAGTCATAATTATGATTCAAAATCTGGTTCAGGTATGAACAGGCATACCTGATAGACTTGGGGTCGGGAAGACAGGCAAGAGAATTCAGATGTACAAGGGGACAAAAAAATTCCTGTGTGTGAGGAAATGTGTGTCTTTGGATGTGTGTCTTCCATGTGGGGAAGGAGAGGTAAGCATGGGTGTAGGCAGCTCCAATTAAATATCCTTAGAGTCAGTGGAGATCTCCTAGCTCCTGGTGTCTGTATAAAATCCCAGGGAATAGATCAGATTGGCCCCACTGGGTCATATGTCCATTCCTGTAGGCAGTGGATGGGTTACCGTGATTAAGTCAGCTTGGGTTCTGGGAACTGCTATGTGTTTGGTCACCATTAGCATCAGAGGGGTGGGGGAGGACCACAGCACGGGGTTATTAGATGGGTGCAAACAAGATAAAAGTGAGTGAGTGGGTTAGGAGGATCAGATCGGGCAGTCACTCCATGCCTCGAGCTCCTCTACAGCATTAAGCGTGCATCAGAGACACGGCTAGGTGGGATAATGTGATATCAGGACAATCGTGTGTGCTCAAGCCAGCAGTGAGG